>NW_015505454.1:874132-935628 GCF_001515645.1 Sinocyclocheilus grahami | reverse complement strand
CTGTCAGAGATTGATTATTTTTATTTTTTATATATATATATATATATATATATATATATATATATATATATAATAAGCAGATTTTAAATCTTTTCCTTTGTTTTCTTTAAGTTTTCTGTGTGAATGTGAAGTTTGCATTAAAAACTGGAACTGGCCACATACCTTTAGCATTAATTTTTGCAGCATTTCATGTGCTTTTCATAAATACATTTTATTGTTTTACCATTGTTCCAGACCCAGACTTTCAGTCTTGAAATATAAAAATCACCCTAAAATATTAATTATTACGTTTAAAATCTATTATGCCCTAAACAATGAGCAAAATATATACATTAAAAAATGAATGTGGTTTATATTCATTTCTACACCAATAATAACTGTCCCTCAGATGTGGTGTGATTTCCATTATGATCAACAATTGTGTCCCTATTCCCTAATAAAGTTTTTTTTTTTTTAAGTTATTATAAATTTTTCATAAACATCATAAAGTATGCAAAGAAAGTTTGAAATAGGATTGTATTTGCAAAATGCATATGTGTATGTGTGAATGTGTATATATATATATATATATATATATATATAAAATTGTAATTGTAAAATTGTAATTGGGATGCATAAAAATACTATTAGCAAGACAAAGGAGTCAGCCATTGTAATTCAACAATGTTTAAAATGTAATTTCCATCACTTCATTTTCATCATGGCAGATGATGCTGTTGTTGAAATGTTTATGACTTTTAGAAAAAATGACAGAATTCCCCTGTTATGTATGAAAATACACACATAACATTGTCAGCAGACAATTTTAATGAACTACTGAGAGTGTGGAAAATGTTTAAAAGTTTAGTTTCTTCATCCACATAGCCAAAAGTGCTCCAAGGTGAAGAAACAGCCATCCAGCTATTTTGAGTAAAGTGGAAAAACACTCCAAATCAGATAGCATTGCTGTGTGTCCGTCTTCCTCTCTTCCTCTCTCTTCAGCCTCCATGCAAGAGCAGCTGCAGCGGATCAATACTTCAATCTGAGTGTTGTAATCCCACTTCTGTTCAGTGCAGCATGTCAAAACTAACACTCTCCTCCTCTGTTTCTCCTGTGCGCTTACTTAAAATAGATGAAAAAAACAAATGACATGAGAAATGATATGTATGTATGGAGAAAGAGAGAGACTTTGTGAACTTTATTGGGTTATATGTGTGTATGAAAAGTTTCAACAGACATTTAAATGTTGTTGAACAAAAATTGCGGAGTCTGTTTCTTCCCCTTCCCCTCTCTTCTCTCTCTGGTGGGTGTGGGGTTGAGTTTGGGGGATTGCTGTTGCTTTGGGAACAACCTGTAGAAGCCTCTGTTGCTAGGAGATTTTATGCTTTCAGCAAGAAAATCTGTCTCCCCCTTCAACTGAACCCCCACACAGCGCGCACACACACACACACACACAAAGCTCACTCAGTATTGGACTTTGCCAGCTGATTAATTCTGAAAATAAGATGTTAATAGCAAAACAAATCTTAAATGAGTGGATGATGCTTTTCATGGCTTCATGTATCTCTTCCACTATACACTTGACATGCTATTACTGGATCTGCACAATATGGAACATATAATAGGCTACATTAAATAAACAAAGGGAAGCATTAAAGTATTGGTAAAGTATTTAAACACTCTCTTTGCACCATAAGTGAGAACTTAATGATATTAAAAAATTTTTAAAAATATGTTACAATGTTATATATATATATATTTAAAATGTGTGTGTGTGTGTGTATTAGTGCTGTCAAGCGATTAATCGCATTCAAAATACATTTTTATTTACATAATATATGACAGTGTCTCCCATAGCTAACTTAAACTCTTTATCACCTGCCAATATGACCTTTCATAGACTTTTATGGTGTTTGTACACACTTCTTTGAAGTATTTAAACATAGTGAAATTTTACATTTTTTTGTGAAGAAATTATTGTCTTTTAAAGAAATGATATGATAAGTAGGGATGCAAATAAGATGATTATTCTCTTTGTGTTACAGCTGATAACTGATAAACGGTAGATGTTAAAGTTTTATACTATTTTTGTCTTAAGTGAAGTAAAAAAACACTAACAACTAAAATCACTGTTTTGGATTTAGGCATTACAACAGTATAATCTACAGTATAAATAAGTGGAAATTAATTTTGAGATTTGGGTAAAGATTGCATTTAATAGTGTTATTAATTTTATTAGTCTTTAATGATTAACTTTAAGTGAGCATTAGATGATGGCAAAGGTAGTCTAAATGTAAAAGCTGGAAATAAGCATGCACAATTAAATACAGCATATCAACTGATACTGATAAAAAAGTATGTAATATCTAACAATATCAGATCTTGTACCATATTGTGCATGTGGAATGATGATATTTAATGATATCTGAAGAACGTCGCTACCTGTTAAAGTCCAGATATTACACATTTACAGAATAGAAGAAACATTGTGTTATATGTGGTGTATTTTAGTTTGTATTGATCTATTTTAAGATTTTTGTATGTGATTTTTTTTTTTTTAGTTCTACAAACGTCATGGAATGGCAGAAGTTGAGCTGATAATAGACCAGTACTTGCGTTATAACCGAGATGATTGACGCTCAAGCAAAGTTGAAATAATTTACATGTTTCTGGTGACTCGCGTTAAGCTGTGTGACGTTAGTTAAGACGATTGTGACTATATTCTGCTTACTAGTTGAGGTTTTTTTGTCACTCATCGGTTCATTTTTCTTGCACAATCCTTCGGTGGCAAATGCTTTCTATATCTCTCTCCCACGAAATAAGCACCACACCTACAATCTGACTTATGCACAGACAACCCTGCACTACTTCTCTCTTGTTCCTTTCCTGTTTTTTTTTGTTTTGTTGAGCATGTAAGTCGAGCATAATAAAGTTGTAGGTGGCATTCAAGCAGACAGCAGTGGTTAAGTATGCAGTTGGTCCTGCTCTCTGTTGTAGCTCTGAACTGGAGCATAGCAACTGTGCCCCGTCGAGTCATAAACATGAATATAGAGCCAAACTTATACCCCTGTTGGTTAAAAACACGTTTAACTTTATCTGGTAACTTTATCATGCTGTTATATACAGTATATCACTTAGTAGAGTAAAATCACTTTTGTATTGTGCACATCAGGGTTATAAATAACTAAAACTAAAACCATTACAAAAACATTTTTAATCAAAAATAAATGTTAACTGAAAATCTAAAAGAAAAAATAAAATGAATTAATAAAAACTGAAATAGTTTCTCATTGATGCTAAAACAGCACTGCTGCACATTTTGTAATATTTGAGGTATGACTGAAAACTTACCGGTTTGACTCAATATTGCTCAGATTGTGAACAGTGTGGAAACTGACATAAAATAAATTCAAAAAACATTTAAGCCATCTTTTTCAATTATTGTGTTTATATTTTTGTGTGTGTGTGTACAGAACCGCTGTATTGTTTAGTTTGACTAAACATTGTGTGACTGTATTCATGGTTCATGAGAAATGATATGTATGTATGGAGAAAGAGAGAGACTTTGTGAACTTTATTGGGTTATATGTGTGTATGAAAAGTTTCAACAGACATTTAAATGTTGTTGAACAAAAATTGCGGAGTCTGTTTCTTCCCCTTCCCCTCTCTTCTCTCTCTGGTGGGTGTGGGGTTGAGTTTGGGGGATTGCTGTTGCTTTGGGAACAACCTGTAGAAGCCTCTGTTGCTAGGAGATTTTATGCTTTCAGCAAGAAAATCTGTCTCCCCCTTCAACTGAACCCCCACACAGCGCACACACACACACACACACAAAGCTCACTCAGTATTGGAGTTTGCCAGCTGATTAATTCTGAAAATAAGATGTTAATAGCAAAACAAATCTTAAATGAGTGGATGATGCTTTTCATGGCTTCATGTATCTCTTCCACTATACACTTGACATGCTATTACTGGATCTGCACAATATGGAACATATAATAGGCTACATTAAATAAACAAAGGGAAGCATTAAAGTATTGGTAAAGTATTTAAACACTCTCTTTGCACCATAAGTGAGAACTTAATGATTTTAAAAATGTTTTCAAAATATTTTTCAATGTTATATATATATATATTTAAAATGTGTGTGTGTGTGTGTGTATTAGTGCTGTCAAGCGATTAATCGCATTCAAAATACATTTTTATTTACATAATATATGACAGTGTAGTGTGTTTATTTATTATGTATATATAAATACGCACACATACATTATATATTTTGAAAATATTTACACGTATATACATTTATATATTTATATTATTATATTTTATATTATAGATAAATATATTTAATATATAAACATAGCATATTTTCTTAAATATAAACATGCATGTGTTTGTATTTAGATATACATAATAAATAAACACAGTACACACTCATATATTATGTGAACAAAAACTTTTATTTTGGATACGATTAATCATTTGACAGCATTAGTGTGTGTGTGTGTGTGTGTATATATATATATATATAATACAAATATCATACATTTCCAACATGTTTTCTTAAGGTTACTTCATTACATGAACAAAATGTGAGAAGGTTGTGAGAAGGTCGAAATGTCTTGTATTAATGACTTTTATTGACAGGTTAGAAGAGACATTTCTGTCTCTGTTTTTCAACAAAATGGCTTCCTGTACGTAGAACAAGCCACACTAACCTTGATTAATGTTTTTAAATGTTTTTGAAAATTGCTTCATTAAAATCATAACTACTTGGGTCCATATTATTATGATGCCTTTTTCTTTTTCATCTCCGGAAATTTACACCACATACACACTTTTTAAGTACGCCTACAGAAAATATCATTGTAATTTTAATGCACATGTTCATGATGACAAAATAGCCTATATTTCTAACTAATTCTGTATGCATTGCATTTTTTACTTAATTGTTAAGTTTGACCAAAAAAAGGACGGGAAGTCATTTCCACCCTTTTCAAAAGATGTTCTGCTTTTGAAAAGTGTTATTGACTTCCTTCTCTTTGCACAGCTTCCTGCAATAGCATTTATGGGTCCGGCGGACTATATTTGTCGTCGGTCATATGCGTGAGTGTTTATAACTCCCATCCCCCTTTCAAAACTCTTCCTTGGCATCTCCCCCCAGTCTTCCCCTCCCCTCCACCCCCGATTAGCCGGTCCTGACTGCACCATAATCATCAAACATAATGCAGAAAACAAAGACATGGACCTTAAAGAAAAAAAATGTGACAGAAAGGGGCGACACACATTTCACACAATAATCTGAGGCACTTCAACAAGGCCAGAAGTCCAGCTGCCTTGGGATTCCAGTTCGGCCATGTGTCCACACACCCTCATCCTTTTTTACATATCAAGTTAATGTTCACACATCTACTACCGACATCAGTGGCCCTCCAGACCCGAAACAGGAAGATATAATAACAGTTTCCTGATCAGATGTGAGTGAGAGGTGCTGTACCGGTGAGGTAATGCTGTTGGATGTTGGAATAGCCCCTCTGTGCTCCACTGTCTGTGCTGTCTCCACCAGGGATATACATGCTAATCATGTCCCTCAGGTCTCCTTGTAAAGGACCCCGCTGGTGGCTGTGGGCTCCGGTGGGAGAGTGAGACACCTGGTCTGGTTTCACCATGGACATGACCGGGCTGGGCTGCTGGGAAGTGCTGCTGTAGGACATGGGGCTGGAGAAAACAAAAGAAAACTTTTAAAGTCTGTGCAAAACTAAGCGTGCATGTCGTTTAGTGCACATGCAAATATCTAACTGTAAGAAGAATTATAAACTTACTTGTAGGAGTTGGCACCATTCATGTAAGTCTGAGCGGTGGCCATTGTAGAAGGATACTGGAGGGCAGACAGATCGTAGCGGTGCAGCTGCTGACTGTAGCCCAGAGCATCCGTCTGCATGCCAGTGTAGCCACCTGTGTGACCCCAGCCATAGCTGTCCATCCGCGGGCTTCCACCTGATCCCTGAGCAGCGGCTGCCGCCAGTAAGTTGCCGGCTGATAGGGGATACTTAGCAGCCGGGATGTCCTTCTTCAGCACGGGTTTCGTCTTGCGTCGGGGTTTGTATTTGTAATCTGGGTATTCCTTCATGTGCAGTGCGCGGAGCCGCTTGGCCTCGTCAATAAACGGGCGTTTCTCCGCGTCCGTCAGCAGCTTCCACTCTGCGCCCAGGCGCTTGCTGATCTCAGAGTTGTGCATTTTGGGGTTCTCCTGTGCCATTTTGCGCCTCTGGCCCCGAGACCAGACCATGAACGCGTTCATGGGCCTCTTAACTTTGTCCATAGGATCGATACTCTGTTGTTGGTTGTTGACAGCCGGTTTGGCGGCTCCGTACGTCAGTCCACCGTTCAGCTGGGTCATTCCCTGCGCGCTTTGGTGCGTCGGTGGCACGGCGGACTTCATGTCGTGTTCCAGCATGCTGTACATGGCTGACAACAGAGGTTAGTGGTGATACTGAAGTATCACCGTAAACTACTAACTAGCCTAACTTAAAATCAAATCCACTGACTTTCAGTGTCCGCGAAGGTAAATGTTTACGCGTTGCGCTCTGGACACACAAGTCCAAAAGACGAGAGCGAACTGATTGTAACTACAGCCAAAGTGTTTGTAAACGCTTAAAGACTATCAACAAGTTCTGAAGTGACCTTAGTTTGCCTTAAAAGCGAAACAGGTCCGAGCTGAACTCTCTGTGCGTCCTGCCAGCGACTCTTTCAGTGCTTGAGTGATAATAGAATTTCATCACTGTCCGCCTCCAGCTGCTTTCTTTCTCTCCACATTAGCATCACTAAAGAAGGGGTGCGGTGAATGTGGAGAGGCCAAGAGCAGGAGGAGGATTCGGTTTTGGGGAGAAGAGTTTCTGTCTTCACCTGCAACTCTTTAAACGGATTTTACAATGTTTTTACAGTGGCCATAGTTAATTCTCAAAAAATCAAGTGCATGTAGTTTGTTAGTATAAGTTGTTCTTCTGAAAATACACATTTAAGTGTACTACTATGCATTTATCTTTATCCACAGCTGCAATGAACACAAACGTGTGTTACGAATAGCTTATACTCATTCTTTTTCAGTCTCGCTCTCTCTATTTTTTTTGTTTTTAAATTTCTGACCAAAACAAAACCATCTATTTATACTTAGACACTTGTTACCTGATGAAAAGGCAGCTTTTGGACAATAATTTTTATTTGGTTTATTGCAACAACAACAAAAAAAGGATGCCTTTTCTTTATTTTTAATAGGTGATTTTTACAGTTGTTATAAATGTTATAAGACAAAATATCTTTAAATTTTGTGCTGTGCCATATAAAGCTACATTTAATTGTTTTAATATACGTTGGATTATATAGCTTTTGAAAAATACATTTAAAAAAGTAACAGGATTGACTGTTTTGTAGTTGATTTAACCATTACTAGCTTTGTGTTGAAGGTCATGACACTACAGTGTGCTTTAGTAACATTAGTGTCTTATTTAAGATTGTTCCCTACTGACCAACAACACAAAATACAACAAAAAAGTGATTACAAACATGCTGGAGACATTTACATCTATTTAAAGAATTCACATTCTCAAAGGATGATGTTGTTATTATAACATAAAAATAACAAGTTTTTTGTGGAATTCTACATCATTTTAGTAAGTGGAGTTATGACGATAACAGAGTTGATACATAAGGACACATTAATAAAACATTTTAATGAGGAATGTTCACTCTGCTGTATATATGTACAACACGGGTCAAAAGTTTGGAATAATTATATTTTCCTTATGCTTTTTGAAAGAAGTCTCATATGCTCTCCATGGCTGCATTTATTTGATCAAAATACAGTAAAAACAGTAACATTGTGAAATATTACTACAATTTCAAAAAAACATCTAATGTGTAATGTATTCCTGTGATGGAAAAGCTGAACTTTTAAGCATCATTACTCCAGTCTTCAGTGTCACATGATCCTTCGGAAATCATTCTAATATGCTAATTTCATGCTAATTTTGAAAAGAAAGAGAGAGACGTGCACATTTGCCAGCAGCATGCAAAGAAATGCTGGAAATGCAGTGCTGGTGTCCTCATGATTAAAGAAGATGAAAATAAAAGACAAAATATTTTTGTTGATGTATTAAGAAAACATTTAGTGATGATATTTATAATAATACCCATAATAATTATAGAGTTTACTTAAAAGTTTTGTTGCAATTGTGCACTGCCCCTTTAAAAACGTGGAACTAAAAACTTGGAATAAAACCAGTGGATTTAGATGTTATCACATAAAGAACATTTTTCAGGTTCGAAACACTTTTTATTTGTAGAGTCGAAAAACTTTATGGGTGTTTTTTTTTCTTTTTTCCCTCTTAGCTATCTTCCATGATGCAGCTGAATGTCTTCTAGCTAGATCTCTTCTACCCCAGTGAGTCGTCTTCTCTAATGACCGCAGGTGTGAGTAGTTGCTCCTTATCACCCAGCCATCCATACACATTAGTTTCTATGCATCACTTCACACTTCTATTGTGAGCCCTGCATCCCCAAACACAGCCACTACGACTGACCATCAGTAAGATATGTGACAATGAACCCCCCCCCCCCCCCCCTCTGAGTTTAGCTTGTACTAACACATCATCTGAACGTTCCTATAAGGCCTTCAGAAAAGCTGTTATAAAAATGACTTCATTAGGTCATTGTAATATAACTTAGAAAAGTTGCTAGTTTACTATTAATCTGCAGTACACTCTTTATTGGCATCTTGAGTTCCACAAAAAACGTTAACATCCATTCCAATGCAAAGGAAAAGGGAAAACGGCTCTTTAGATTATTAAAATGTTCTTTTAAGAATTGTTCTTTGGGAAACCATAAATGGTTGTTCTGTGGGCATCACTGCGAAACCCTCCTTTATTTTAATGCGTAGATGGCATTACATTTTCATCAGTGAACAAATTCATCCGATCCTCAGCATTCTTAGAATAGGATAAGGAGAACTTGCTGTACTTATTCATCTCTTTTTTGTTTTTTCTTCTATCTAATCATTGACAACATGCATAATAATTGTTTGTGGAAACCCCCTTTTGAATTAAGCATTATTTTTTCATCAGTAAATAAAACTGATCAGATCCTCAGCACTCCAAGAACAGGAGAAGGCGTTTCCGTACCCTATTCTCCTCTCTTTTGTTTTAGTTTCTCCAGTCTAATCATTGACAACACATCTCTTAAAAATAAAAGTTCTTCATTGGCATTGATGGTTCCATGGAGAACCTTTAACATCCATGGAACATAAAGTTGTTTATGGTGAAATAAAGTTTAGTGTAGTAAAGTATAGCTCTTTAGATTTTCTTTACACTAAGAAAAAAGTTATTTTAAGTTGTTTTTGGGGGAACCAAAGTTATTCTTCTATGACATTGATTCTGCTAATGGAGCATCATCATAAAATAGAAGTCTGAATAACAATTTGATGTGCTCTACAAGTGTCGTTGTTGTAACAATTTTAAGGATACTGAAAGAATATAATTGTGCAAAGCTAATTTGTAAGGTGTAAAACGTGGCGATTTTAACCAGCAGTAGCCATGCATGGTCTCAGTGTTAGACAGTGGTTTGTAAAGCCAGAGTCTTCTATTGGATTAGTATGTTTTCTCTGGCTTTGAGACACATTGAGTGACTGAAACCTATGGCCCATTTTACCACACCAATTTCTATTCCATAGAAGAGCAACAAGTGGTATTACCTCAAACCAGAGCAGGAATGTAAAAAAATCCCACGCTTGACACGTGAGCTGCCGTTTTCTTCTGGCTCACGGCCTGATGCTGCAAAACCCCACTGTACGGCGTCAATATTGACTCGAGCCATTGTCGCAGGTCATTGTCACACACTTATTATACAATTAACCTTACTTTATGTGGAGGCTGAATATGGAGTGTGCCGGAGCTATTGTCCATGAGTCATTCTCATGTATGGGATCAGTCTCATTATAAGCAAGAGCAGGAGAATAAAGAGAGGAAACACATTGATGTCTCCTGGTGTTGTGTCGACAATCAAATCAAAATTTAAGTGGGGGCCTCGCGAGAGAGCCGGAGAGTCCAGAGGAAGCCTGAAAGAAGCCAAGCATCATACATGCGAGAGACGCAGAGATCCAGAATGACAGATTGGATGGTCGGAGATAAAAGAGAGAGGAAAAAAATGAAGTAGGGAGGGGGGCTTCGAGCGAAAAGAAAGAGCGATGGACAGAGGGAGGGGAGGAGGACGGTGGTGGAAGAAAAGCATGAGAGACAGCGAGGGGGGAAAAAGGGGGTCGAGAAGAAAGAAGAAAGTAAGAGGGAGAGAGAGCGGAGGAGCAGGGGGGTTGGTTAGTCGCTGGAGAAAGTTCTTAAGCTTTTTCAATGACAAGCAGATTGAAAGCCCTTCTATTCAGCCGCTCTCCGGCTTCTGTTCTCATGTAAATGGAGTCTGCGGCCTTCCCTCCATCCATCACACTGCCCGGTTGTCCAGCCAGGCCTTTACGAGCCTCCCACTTGCAAAATCACCATGCCCCACAAACACTATGGCCACGGAAGGGGGGTGGGGAGGCGGCGAGGCCACCTACGCTGTGCGAGAAACTGCAGCGCAGCCATTGGGGATGGTAAGGTGCTGTGGAAAAGCGATGGGGATGAAGGTGATGAAGAGGAGAGCGATTCAGTTCAAAGTTTACGGCTGATTTGCAAAGCAGTGCAATTCCTAATTACTAGCAAACCCTTCCAATGTGCCATAAGCTATTTTTTAGTTAATTTGCAACAAACATCTTGTATATGCCTTCATGCATATGCATGTGCTACATTGTCTGGTAATAGGCAAAACACTTTTTTTTTTTTTTTACAGATTTGTTATTGAAGTTTATAACAAATTCAGGACCTCTGAATTTCTAATAGTTTTGGATTGAATTTCTATTGATCCTTATAGTTCAGAACCAGCTCTGGTCTATCCGTCTACTGCAGTTTGTTTGTTCTTGCATTCTAAAGGTTCAGATCTGCTGTGTGGAGCCTCCCTCCAGTGTTGAACAATGGCATTACAGTATTGTTTTACAATAAATAACTTTTTTCTACACCTATTCCTTAGGTTAAAAAAAATTAGCAATTTTCAGTGAATTAAAAGTTCACATGCAATAAGAGATTATGGCAGATCCTGCTGGTAAATGTATTAATAAACAAACATTCATGTAGTTCTTTAACCTCAAATCCTTTAAATGTTTTTTAAAGCTGGATAGAATAACTAAAGGTTTAGGGGTTGATTAAAATATGACTGTAAATTAAACATATTTCAATGTAGATTCATTACATTAGCACCCCCAAAAAATGAAAAAAATTATATTTGCGTTATCATGCAACTAATATTTAATCATTAACAACTTGAACCTGCAAAAGGAAAAAAGGCAATCAGTATAACCATACTTCCAAACCATTTAACAAGGAAAAGGAAACATTTTGACGAGTTAGGCTGTAGCTTTATTGAAATTTACCCCCTCTCCAAAAAACAAAATACACTTGCAAAACAACTTAAATGTCAAAAAAAGAGAAAAAAGTTGCAATATGATTTTTTTTCTCTCCATCACTTTTTTTGTACCACCTTCAGTCAAAATTCATCCGTGTAAGGACTTCCAAATATCTCAATTCAGGAAGCCCGCAATACTCAGACATCTTACATCATATACTGTATATGGGTGACTAAATAGATCTGGCACAGTTTTACAGCAAACAGTACAGCAACGAGTAGTTTGATCTGAAAAAAAATTAATCAAATCCAATGCTTTTTATGTTGGATTAAAAGATAGCACACTTTTACCACATGGCCCAAATACATCAGCAACATGAGGTGTGCTCAAAGAAACATGTCAATGCACAGAAGCTGGAAACCAGTAACTGTAATCCAATTAGCCCTCCAAAAAAATCTGATGATTCCCTGCTAAAATAAAAATAAAAAAACGAGCCCAGATTGACTAATCGAGAGAATGACAAAACATGCTACTCTTCTCCATAAGAGAAGATGGTTGAGCCCATATTTCAATGTTTATTATGAACGTTGATGGAGATAAAGTGATGTAAATTCAGCATTTGAGATTTATAAAATTTGATCAGTTTTGGGGAAAATGAAATTGCAACTGTGGAAGTGCAGGGAGTTGCACGTTCCCTGCTCCATTCAGAAGTGCTTAAAACTAGAAAATAAAGAGCGAGATTGTAGAGATGGGGAGAAGGGGGTGTCTCTAGATCAGGTCAAATAAATCTCTAGATCAAGTCAGCCACATTCATGGGCATCTCTTCTACAGTAGTGTTGTAGAAGGTCTCGATGTCCCGCAGAGTACGCTTGTCATCTTCGGTCACCATGTTGATGGCTACACCTTTCCTGCCAAAACGGCCTCCTCTACCAATCCTAAGAGTATAAAAGAAGACGCAAATGTGTCATTGAAAATAATTAATTTGCTTAAGTCAAGCTCAAGGTTAGAATGGTGTACCAAACACAAACCTATGAATGTAATTCTCACGGTTGGTTGGCAAGTCATAGTTGATCACCAAAGACACCTGCTGGACATCAATACCTCTGGCCTGTGAATGAGATAAAAGACATTTTCTTTTTTATTCCCAGTGTTTTTCAATTCCAATATCAAAGCTCACGTACTATAACTTAAAATTGCTAGCATTGATTTTTAACATATACATGTGTGTAGCTTGATAAAGCTATGGGGAAGGACAGAATGAGCCATCCATAGCAGGATACACACTATTTTTATACCAGATACTATAATTACCCCAAAGCACTAGAGGGTACTAAGGAGTCAGGGAAGTCTGGCAACCTCATCTGCTATATGAACCCGATTTTAATAGAATTCATTCCATTAGGAGAACACGCACTGATGTATTTGCTCACCAGCAGATCTGTGGTAATAAGGACACGGCTAGAACCAGAGCGAAACTCCCTCATAATCAGGTCACGGTCCTTTTGGTCCATGTCTCCATGCTTACAAAAATAACACACACCATACTATATATAATACATTACATTTAAAGTATTCATTAGACAGAAAATTATATATAGGAGCACATATCAGACCATCAGTGTGTAGAATGAATACAAAAATGCACAGCATCAACGCACAGCGCAAAAGTTAAATAAATAAATGAATACATTTAAAGAGAGAATTCACCCAAAAATGAAAATAGTCTTTTACTCATTTGTCATGTCGTTTCAAACCTGTTATGCATTATATGCCTGTTCTGCAGAACACACTTTCTTCTGTGGAAGACAAAATATGATATTTTGAAGAATGTTGATAACCAAACAGTTTCGGTTCCCCTTGACCTCCACTGTATTTTTTGTTTGTACGATGGAAGTCAGTGGGAACCAAAACAGTTTAGCTACCAACAATCTTCGTTTTATTTTTTGATTGTTGATTTGGATTGTTTTATATATATGTATATCTCTCTGAAAGTGATCCCAACAATACTGGTTCCAGTTATAGTTGCAGTGTGGCACTTTTAGTATTTACCAGAGCTGAGACAGTGAAGTCCCTGGCATGCATCTTCTCTGTGAGCCAGTCTACTTTCCGGCGTGTGTTAATGAAGATCACTGCCTGAGTGATGGTCAGAGTCTCGTAGAGATCACAGAGAGTGTCCAGCTTCCATTCCTGACAAAAACACATACACACCAACACGATGACCTGTTAACAGCCATTAGTCAAAATCAATGCATATGAACACTCAACGTGTCCATTTAAAAACCCTGATAAATTCTGGTGTGTTCATGTATGTAATTCATGCATTTCTGCTATTATGGCTTTGCATAAAAGTACCCCAAGATCAGACAGTTGTTAGCACTGTACCTCTTTTTCAACATTGATGTAGAACTGACGAATACCCTCAAGGGTGAGCTCCTCTTTCTTCACCAGGATACGCACTGGTTCTCGCATAAACTTGGTAGTGACATCCAGCACCTCCACAGGCATGGTGGCTGACAGCAGTACCACCTGGAGGACAGATGGCACAACAACATGCTGAGGCCTACTCACATTCATAAACAAGCACATGATATGACCCCTTAAACAAAGCTGGGTCTCCTAAAAAGCTACTGGTATTAATGGAACTGATGTGGACTCAACAGAAGCAACAAAAATCCAGATTTCATTGCCATTTGTGTTTGTTTGTACTTGTTGCTGCTTTGGCAAAAGCATATTCACATATACACTAGGGTTGGGTATCGTTTGAATTTGATCAATTCCGATTCCGCTTATCGATTCCGATTCTTTTCGATTCCCAGTTTCGATTCCAATGTGAATAAATAATGATATCAAACATTTATCCTGTGTCTCTTTTTTGCAAACCATTTATTGGAGCTGAATACCATGAACAAAAATCAACAGGCTACATAAAAACTGTTTAAGAGCTGTTTGTGTGCAAAATTAGAACTGCATGATTCTGGATAAATAGATTTTTTCCCCCCAATGGAAGTTGTGGTTCTCTCATGATTCTGAAGAAAAAACATAAATTAAATGACTCACTCAATATGTACTTGTTTCATTACTGGATGAATCAGCATTCTTGACCGAATCTCTTGTATGATTTAAAGACAAATACATTTTAACAGCTCCTTTTCGCCACCTACTGGCGTAACAATGTAATCGATAAATCTTCATTTGAAGTGTCAAATTACTTTCAAAAAGACATTTACTCTATTTTAATCGCTACCGTACACATCAGAGTTTATATCTGAACTATAAACTTTTGTCCCAGTACTTCTGTGATTTGAATGTTTGTAACACAGAAATAATAATGAGGGGAAGTCCTGGCCTAATGGTTAGAGACTCGGACTCGTAACCCAAAGGTTGCGGGTTCGAGTCTCGTACCGGCAGGGATTGTTGGTAGGGGGAGTGAATGTACAGCACCCTCTTCCACCTTCAATACCATGACTGAGGTGCCCTTGAGCAAGGCATCGAACCCCCAACTGCTCCCCGGGCGCCGCAGCATAAATGGCTGCCCACTGCTCCGTGTGTGTGTTCACTGCTGTGTGTGTGCACTTTGGATGGGATAAATGTTCCACTAATTCCAAGTATGGGTAACCATAATTGGCCACACGTCACGTCACTATTACGATCACTATGATACTCAGGGCTTAAAGTTCTCCGGCACCGTGCCGGATCTCTGTTGTGCTGTGGAAAAATTTTACATTTAAAAAAACTTGTTGATATCACTTTCGAGCCTACCAGTGGTATGAGAGGAGCACAGTTTTCACTCAACCAAACTAGCCAATCAGAATTTTTTGCTCTTATAAACACGAGTCGTATAATGAATTTTGCTCTTATAAACACTGATGAATTGAGAAGTGCGACACATTGAAAAAGCTGCAAGGCGCAATGTTCAAAGATGCCCACCTAGCGCATATTTACATAGAAAAACTAATTAAAAAGCAGCAGAGCTTTGTAAACAGCTCAGAGTTATCATGTTATCTCCATGAAAACGTTATGATTGCCAGAACAAATTTACCGTGATTTTTGAAAAGGTCCTGTTCACACATGATCTCTTAATGGTAACTTACCGGTAATTTCATCTGGAAAACCAGTGTGCATTATCTCACTAGATTTGTAACGTAAATCATTTATAAACCTTTGCCAACACAAGAAAATACATATTTCAAAATATGCCATTTATTGTACATCGCGATTTCAAAATAAAGGTTTCTGAGTTTGCATGTGGCCAAATATTAAAATGAAATGGATTTAAACATTGTTTAATCACCGTGCTTTCACGTGGTGCAGCATTAACTACACAGAGCCGTTGTTCACAGACAAGCTGCGCAAAACCACAATCATATTTTGCGCATGTTTTGCGCAGCTTGTCTGTGAACAACGGCTCTGTGTAGCTAATGCTGCTCCACGTGAAAGCACACACGTGTAGAGATTTACCGCTAATTACAGAACCGGCTTTACTGATGAGATGCACATTAAATATCGTGCGATATTTATCGTGCAGCCCTAATGAGTGTGTTGATATCCAGCCGATGAATGTTTGTGGCTCCTTGTGAAGGGTGTCAATGATTGTCTTGTGGACAACTGTCAGATCAGCAGTCTTCCCCATGCTTGTGTAGCCTAGTGAACCAAACTGAGAGGCCATTTTGAAGGCTCAGGAAACCTTTGCAGGTGTTTTGAGTTGATTAGCTGATTGGCATGTCACCATATTCTAATTTGTTGAGATAGTGAATTGGTGGGTTTTTGTTAAATGTGAGCCAAAATCATCACAATTAAAAGAACCAAAGACTTAAACTACTTCAGTCTGTGTGCATTGAATTTATTTAATACACGAGTTTCACAATTTGAGTTGAATTACTGAAATAAATGAACTTTTCCACGACATTCTAATTTATTGAGATGCACCTGTACATCTTGGATGCCCTGGGGGTAAGCAGATAAACATCAAATTTTAATTTTTGGGTGAACTATCCCATAAGTTGGTTATGTTCATATTATGTATAGGCATATTGCATTGTGTTTTAACAGTGTTGTTCAATAAAACCATGTAATTACTTGGTTTTGATACTTTATTTGAACCAATTATTATTGCCTCATTGTTAGTTTATACATTAATAGACATATCAAAGCCTGGTTTTCACTTAGGTCTATTTGTGTTACAAAAAAATATCATTACTCAATTGTCAAAATAATCCATAGATTACTTGATTACCAAAATAATCATTAGTTACAGCCCTAGATTAGTTAAAATATTTCAAAATACAACTGCATTGTTTTACTTTTTGTAATTAAAAGACAAATATTTTGTTATTGAAAATTTCTTAAAAATAGTATTAAAATATTGTCTCGTTCTAGTGAACCAAGTTTCTGTATTTTGTCTCATCTCGTGAGCTAAGTGTATTGACACACCCCTAGTGTCGATAAACAGTGAGCAGTGAAGCAGGAATTTTCCAAGTGTATGTTATAACTTTCATTCTTCAGGTCAACCATATATTCATGAGAAAAAAATCAGTTTGAATAAGGAAAGCAATAACTTTGTCATAGTATCCTTTCAAATGTTAGTTGCCACAGTCATTGCATGCTTTGCATGTGCTGCCCCATTACCCGTCGGTGTTTGAATCGTGTTCGCGATCTTTAACAATCTATTAAATTAAAGTGCATTGTCATGTTGGTGGTGACACCTCTCTTGCAACATGTTTAGCTATCACAGTCACAGATATTATACTTAGCGTTTTTGGCTTCTGATCGCAAATGTAGCCAAACTTTGGAGCGCTTAGATTAGCGAGCAAGGTCCTGGCAGATCGCTAGGTCCGGTCCTCACAGATGAAGAAAAAAAAAAAAAGTGCATAGGAATCGATAGGCGGAATCGACATTTTAATTTGACAACAAGTATCCGATTCCTGACCTTAAGTATCTGATTCTGGAATCAGAATCGATTTTCGATTCCCAACCCAAATATACACTAATGCAATTAAGCTTGGAAATATTCAGCCTGGTAACAGCCCATACAGGAAATACAGTCGGTTTCACATCCTAACCTGTATGCTAGTAGTGAGTTTCTGGAAAATCTCGTAGATCTGGTCCTTGAAACCACGACTCAGCATCTCATCCGCTTCATCCAGCACAAACATTTTAATGTACTTAGAAGCTGGAAGAGGGGTGAACAAAAATATAGAGTAAATGACATAACACAGAAATAACATGCACATGCTTGGATACAGCACTCTGTGAACAGCCAGCTTCTTTGGCAATGAATGTTTGTGGCTTACCCTCCTTGTGAAGGGTGTCAATGATTGTCTTCTGGACAACTGTCAGATCAGCAGTCTTCCCCATGATTGTGTAGCCTAGTGAACCAAACTGAGAGACCATTTTGAAGGCTTAGGAAACCTTTGCAGGTGTTTTGAGTTGATTAGCTGATTGGCATGTCACCATATTCTAATTTGTTGAGATAGTTAATTGGTGGGTTTTTGTTAAATGTGAGCCAAAATCATCACAATTAAAAGAACCAAAGACTTAAACTACTTCAGTCTGTGTGCATTGAATTTATTTAATACACGAGTTTCACAATTTGAGTTGAATTACATGAACTTTTCAACTTTTCCACGACATTCTAATTTATTGAGATGCACCTGTACATCTTGGATGCCCTGGGGGTAAGCAGATAATTTTAATTTTTTAATTTTTGGGTGAACTATCCCATAAGTTGGTTATGTTCATATTATGTATAGGCATATTGCATTGTGTTTTAACAGTGTTGTTCAATAAAACCATGTAATTACTTGGTTTTGATACTTTATTTGAACCAATTATTATTGCCTCATCGTTAGTTTATACATTAATAGACATATCAAAGCCTGGTTTTCACTTAGGTCTATTTGTGTTACAAAAAAATATTATTACTCAATTGTCAAAATAATCCATAGATTACTTGATTACCAAAATAATCATTAGTTACAGCCCTAGATTAGTTAAAATATTTCAAAATACAACTGCATTGTTTTACTTTTTGTAATTAAAAGACAAATATTTTGTTATTGAAAATTTCTTAAAAATAGTATTAAAATATTGTCTCGTTCTAGTGAACCAAGTTTCTGTATTTTGTCTCATCTCGTGAGCTAAGTGTATTGACACACCCCTAGTGTCGATAAACAGTGAGCAGTGAAGCAGGAATTTTCCAAGTGTATGTTATAACTTTCATTCTTCAGGTCAACCATATATTCATGAGAAAAAAATCAGTTTGAATAAGGAAAGCAATAACTTTGTCATAGTATCCTTTCAAATGTTAGTTGCCACAGTCATTGCATGCTTTGCATGTGCTGCCCCATTACCCGTCGGTGTTTGAATCGTGTTCGCGATCTTTAACAATCTATTAAATTAAAGTGCATTGTCATGTTGGTGGTGACACCTCTCTTGCAACATGTTTAGCTATCACAGTCACAGATATTATACTTAGCGTTTTTGGCTTCTGATCGCAAATGTAGCCAAACTTTGGAGCGCTTAGATTAGCGAGCAAGGTCCTGGCAGATCGCTAGGTCCGGTCCTCACAGATGAAGAAAAAAAAAAAAAGTGCATAGGAATCGATAGGCGGAATCGACATTTTAATTTGACAACAAGTATCCGATTCCTGACCTTAAGTATCTGATTCTGGAATCAGAATCGATTTTCGATTCCCAACCCAAATATACACTAATGCAATTAAGCTTGGAAATATTCAGCCTGGTAACAGCCCATACAGGAAATACAGTCGGTTTCACATCCTAACCTGTATGCTAGTAGTGAGTTTCTGGAAAATCTCGTAGATCTGGTCCTTGAAACCACGACTCAGCATCTCATCCGCTTCATCCAGCACAAACATTTTAATGTACTTAGAAGCTGGAAGAGGGGTGAACAAAAATATAGAGTAAATGACATAACACAGAAATAACATGCAATAAAATAAATAAACAGGGTCTGGATTCACAAGATAAATTTAAGTGAAATTCTTCAAAAATTCTAGGAAAATTTTTTAGGAAAAAAATAATACAATTATACATTATAAAATGACGTAATGTAATTATCAAATTAAAAATGAGGCCCCTATTTGAGTCATTTTTATACTTAAATAAATTTTTCTTAGTAGTTACTGAATTCCAAACTCAGCAAAAAGTCAAGTCATGCATAATCATGACAGATCATCGTTCACATTAATAAAACACTAGGTATAAAAATATTAAGCATTACATTATTGACCTATATTTCAAACAACACAGTTCAATTAAACATCCTAGCTTTTAAGACAAGTTGGAGGTTATAATAACTTTAAGAGGATTTTTAGGAACATTCTTTTCAGGAATTTTGAGCAACAAAAAAAAAAAGATAAGAAAATGTTTAAGAAATATTTTTGGAAATACAAAATAATCTTAACTCTACGGTTAAGTTATAAAATAAATTATTCTTAGAACTTTTTTGTGAATCCAGCCCCAGCACTAGATCTCTCACAATACCGAGTACTCACAGAGGAACTTTCGATTAAGCATGTCGTAGACGCGACCTGGGGTTCCAACTACAATATGCGGTGCCTCTGCCTGCAGCTTTTGGACCTCATTGCGCACATTGGTCCCACCGATGCAGGCATGGCACGTCGCACCCATATAGTCTCCAAGAGCCAGAATCACTTTCTGGATCTGTATGGACAAAGAAAATCAAGTGTAATGTAACCTTTAAAACATTTCTATGACAAAAAGCACGAAGGTCTGTACTTGCATTGATGGCAAGTGTGCCTCTATCCACAGCCTATTGCATGTAAGTGCTACTTATCGCTGTTTAAAAAAAAAAAAAAAATGTATTACTTTACACAATACTACATACTAGCTTTACATTTCCAAGTAAGCACTTCCATTTTTATAATAATGTATTTACTCACAAACTGAAATCTCTCCCATACCCAAAACATAGTCATACAGTCCTACCCAAAAGCAGTGAGCACAGAGACAGCACTAACCTGCTGTTTTGGACCTCATTGCGCACATTGGTCCCACCGATGCAGGCATGGCACGTCGCACCCATATAGTCTCCAAGAGCCAGAATCACTTTCTGGATCTGTATGGACAAAGAAAATCAAGTGTAATGTAACCTTTAAAACATTTCTATGACAAAAAGCACGAAGGTCTGTACTTGCATTGATGGCAAGTGTGCCTCTATCCACAGCCTATTGCATGTAAGTGCTACTTATCGCTGTTTTAAAAAAAAAAAAGTATTACTTTACACAATACTACATACTAGCTTTACATTTCCAAGTAAGCACTTCCATTTTTATAATAATGTATTTACTCACAAACATAACTGAAATCTCTCCCATACCCAAAACATAGTCATACAGTCCTACCCAAAAGCAGTGAGCACAGAGACAGCACTAACCTGCTGAGCCAATTCACGGGTGGGTGCCAGAACCAAGGCCTGAGAACCTTTTAGCTCTATGTCAATCTGCTGCAGGATAGAGATGGCAAAGGTGGCAGTCTTGCCCGTGCCCGACTGAGCCTGTGCAATGACATCATATCCTAGTGTGGGGAAAAACAAAAGGCCAGATAATGAGCTCTAACTGATAGAAACAGGGTGTTCTTCTTCAAGCATGCAAAGATGGGCAATGGCAGCCTAAAGGGGGGGGGTCTCACAACGGACAAAAAGCACATAGCCCTGTTGAGCCAGTCTTTAAATCTATTATCTATTTTCTAGAAGTGTATGTACTCCAGTGGTGCCACGCATTGCCTGTTAAAGGGGGGGGGTCTCACAACGGACAAAAAGCACATAGCCCTGTTGAGCCAGTCTTTAAATCTATTTTCTAGAAGTGTATGTACTCCAGTGGTGCCACGCATTGCCTGTCCCGCGGCACCCAGCTATGACTCTAGAGGCAGTTCAAAATCCCATAGCTTTCCATTAAACTACATTATACTTCTTCCGAATCATTGTTAATGCACATAATAACATTGTCGTTTGTGTTTCTGTAGCTTGAATGGCTATATGCTTCATATAGAGAGCTGTAATACAGATCACACTTTCTCTTTCCGTCTTTTTTCCCCTAACACTGAACTTCAAACTCATCAACGCAACTTTGTTCATTTTTGAAGTGAACTTTTGCCTGTTTGGTGAACAGATGAACTGCTTTGGACTGTCATCTTCAACTGAATGTGACGTGTCCAGTGTGCAATACTTGTGAGTTGTATTATGTGCCCAAAAGCTCATTCATAGAAGGTGAACATATAATAGAGCATCCGATAAATATGGAATGCTTCAGTAAATAGTTTTAATTACAATCTTATATATATATATATATATGTATACTTAAAGGTATCTTACCCTTGATACAAGGGAGAATAGCCCTTTGCTGGATGGCAGAGGGCTTCTCAAAACCATAAGCATAGATTCCCCTGAGAAGAGTCTCACGCAGGTTCATGTCATCAAAGCTGTCCACGATCTCATGCCAGTTACTCTGCAATTACAGGGAAAAGAGTAATTAGATGATGATTAAGATACAGAAGACCACGGACAAGCTAATCTTTACTCCATCTCGCTCTGAAAAGAAAGGATTTGCTATTTGTCACTCAATGCATATGCATAAAGGATAACAGGTTGGCAGTTTTTCAAAAAAAAAAAAAAGGGGGAAACGCTGACCCCCACAGTGAGGAAAAGACAGTGTAAGCAACTGACAGCACATTCAGTGCCAACCCACTTCTCACAGCTGTGCCAGGAGAGACATGCAGGGAAAATATATATAGTGTTTATGTAAAATAGTTAATTGCGAAAAATTGTTATGAACTCACTTCAATGACTCCATCTGGCTCCATGCCCTCGGGGCCATTGTCTCTAGGTCTGGCACGGACAAGCTAATCTTTACTCCATCTCGCTCTGAAAAGAAAGGATTTGCTATTTGTCACTCAATGCATAATGCATAAAGGATAACAGGTTGGCAGTTTTTCAAAAAAAAAAAAAAGGGGGAAACGCTGACCCCCACAGTGAGGAAAAGACAGTGTAAGCAACTGACAGCACATTCAGTGTCAACCCACTTCTCACAGCTGTGCCAGGAGAGACATGCAGGGAAAATATATATAGTGTTTATGTAAAATAGTTAATTGCGAAAAATTGTTATGAACTCACTTCAATGACTCCATCTGGCTCCATGCCCTCGGGGCCATTGTCTCTAGGTCTGCAAAAGAATTAGCACCATACACATTAGCACCATACAGTTATTCATGACAGACAGATAAATATTGTATTGATCTATCAATGGAAACTATGCTGCAATAACAGCAAATCAGCACTGTAAGGTAAACAGGGCAGTGTAACATATTACAGGAATAAATAAGAACATTATACACTAATATTCTTTGTGTGTTTATTTATATATAGACGTTATGCACTAATATTCTATAAATATGTCATATATTATGACTGTATGTCAAATAAGAAAACAAAACAGATTTCATCTACCATTAAGGCAATGACATTAAATGAGTAACTGTAAATCAGTTTCCATATACAGTTTTAAACAGAAAATGCATTTAATAGAGAAAATCAGCAGAACAGTTTTAACTGTGTGCAAAAAGAATGAATGGAAGAAAAACAGGCTTTACTCGGGGCCACTAATGGGTTATGTGTCCAGCAGTCTAAATCAACTGGATTGAACACATTAAGTTCATATAACAACACATCGTTCGCGATCTGAACTATAATTTTGAGCCTCTTGAACGTTCACCGTCAATATCCTCGAGCAGGCCCGTCTGCTAAGCGCTCATATGCTAACGCCAGTGGGCTTTTACAACTCATTTGCGACATTCAAGATCAGCAACCACAAGCTACTTCCAACAGCATTTAGAAGCGGGATTACTATATCGACTGACAACATGTATGCATATGATTTCTAATTCATAAACAAGATCGTTAAATTCCGTCTGCCCTACCTCCCTTCATATTCTGCCGACATTATCACGAAGGGCGAGCACACCGCGAAAATGTTTTATATAGTTTAACACGGGTTTCTTACTAAAATTGTGATTGCAGCATTCGACCATCAGTCAGAATATGGCCCGCCCTTCGCATATTCTCATTGGGTAGTACAGACGTCACTCAACAGATAGCTTACATGTAATTGGACTAAAGCTAAACCTCAAAATACCATTCGCTTGGCCTACAGTGGCGTAGTTCAGCGTCCATAGATTTCCAGGTATGGTCATTGCGTATTCAGCACTGTGAATGTGAAGTTTGCCAATACACAGAAATACTTGGTTTTGTTTGTTGGTTCATAGGAACTAGAAATTCGCACGCTTAATCTCCATGATTCAGATTTTTCTTTTAGAGTTTTTTTTTTGCTTCGTTTTCAATCTTACCGAGCTTTAAATAATAGTATATGATTTGGCTCTTTCCTCTGTAATTATTTTAAATTATTTCTGTAATTTAAGCATAACTATATTTTAAGAAGTGTGTTATTGATAAGTGAATCATCGCCTTTTTCATCCTTTTTATTTGATCATACCTTGGCAGTTTCAATATGACATTTTTTGTTATTATTTTAATATGCATTTAAAAGGTACGTCTTCAATACTGTAAGAGTACACTCAACACACATACAACTGTTTGTGTTTTTGAATCCAAGCACAGAAATTTAGCAAGTCTAGCCTGTCCACCAAACTGTAGGCCTATTTTTATAGTTAGTTAGCTGCTGTATTTATAACCATTTTGAAGTCACCACATTACAAACTACTACACAAGAACAGTAACATTATGACTAATGCACAAATTGACCAGGCTCAGTTATTTTCTTAGTTTTTATTACTAGTACATCTTACAACAACGTATGCATCTCAAAAGATATAAAACAGTTTAATTTACAGCTGCTCTTTTTTTCATCTCCATAGTTTTGCATCTTAAATCGCACAGATACATAACAGACAAACAATATTGAACGAACAGAACTGCTCTTATAGTGTCGTGGGTCCGCATTGACTCTCAGTAAATCGCATTACATTTTTAAAATGTCTGCACGTCTCCTCCCTCACCAGTCGATGGTATTACCTTTTAACGTACAAGATACTGACATCAAGATCATACTGCGGCACCTAAAGAACAGTTCACTGAGGTCAGCTCCCCCTCACACTTCTAGAAAACAACTCCTCTGGCGTTTTGATCGGAACAAACAAACAACTGGGCCGAACAGAGTATGGCATTCACCAAGTCAAAATACAAACTGATTGAACGAAAAGAGGGTTAAAAACGTTTGCACGTTTCCCCACCTAAATGCTGTCTGGACTTGGAGCTTATTTAGAAGTGTAAGATGTCACGGTCTCACAGAGACAGTTTACAGTGACACAGTTCTTTGTAGATTTGTCTCCGTAGCTTGGGCATATCCTGCTGACCGAAGCTGAAAGGCTGTTCCAGGGCCAGGCACTTACAGTACTGGAGAACAATGACAAGAAGAGTGAACATGTGAGTAAAATCAAGTGTTAAAATAACACAGACAATATAAAATACAAAAACGAATGACTAACGAGGGGGGGAAAAATGCTAACCTGAAGGACAAAAGCTCCACAATCACTGTCATTGTTCTGCCTGGCCACATTCTAAAACATTCCAAGGACAGAAGAGTCAACAGCACATACACAAAATGGCTTTTCCACTCTCTTTTATTTCTTATTTCTCAAATACTTTTGCTAACGCACAAAACGCACACATCAAATTCACCTTTCACCCTACCATTTTGAAAAAGCCTTTCCACCCTGTGTAAAACTCCTTCTGTTCTCTCTTGACTGCCTCTGCTTGCAGGTATTTGGCAATGTGCTGTAAAACAAAAAGACAGGCTAAGAAATGGTTCAAGGAGCATATCCATTAAAATAGCCTCATTAGAACAAACAACACCTACTTTGGGGCAACGACGGTTGAGGGTCCTCTGGGAATCGAAATATGTGATGCTACGATGAGGAACATTCACACAGACTAATGACCAGTGCACTTCCAGATGAATAGGGATCAATAAGAACTTCTTCTGGAAAATATCAACCTAATGGGGAGGTTTAACAGTGGAATAAACAACAGTGAAATAAACGCAATACTACAATGATGATGTTGTATCCACCTTACTTTTTAACAAAAAAAAAATAAATAAAAAAAAAAAGTCGTGCAAAAAGCAATTAATCAGCTTAACTTTACAATCCTAAAATGTGCAAGTATTGACAAAATCCAGACAAAATCCTTCCCCAGTACTGACATTTTTTGTCCACCGTTTGACCCCATCGTAACCTTTCGTCCGAAGTTTGTCATAAAAGAAGCTGTTGAAAAAGTGGACCTGTAAGTTAAAAAAACAAGGCACAGTGAGACTGAGAGAGCGAGAGAGTGAATGAGAACTAATTCACTGTTTTCATAGTCATTTAACTGTCTGACATATAGGTTCATATAGTGGCTTTGTCAAGAGTCAAATGCCCTTGTGCTCGTATGGGTAAATGTGTGTGTGCGCATGTTTTTCCTACCTTTTCAGGAGCAGCATCCATGACCAAATCCCCATACATGTTCATGACCTGGGTGACACAGTGAGTTGCAGACGTAAGAGAGAGAGCTAACTCAGCACAATCCCAGAACAAGGGCCCCCCATTCATTAAATAAAAGAGTCATAACTGTGGATATCTTCTCTATACAACTCTGACAAGCTGATGTAAAAGACAGTGCCATAATAGTGACAAAAGCACTGAGAGAGTTACAAATTTGATCAACTACAATGAAAGAGACTCGAAGAACAAAAATATTGGGTCTCATTCACTAATAACAACAAGTGTTGTTAAATGTGCCAAAAAGGTTCTACACACAATTTCTAGTGGATTCAAAACAGGTGGGTATGGACATAATCATCTATTACCCTTCATTTAATATGTTGATGAATCTGAAATATGCTAAATTATCAATAACATTAAAAAAAAAAAAAAAAAGCACAATCCCCATATATAATGAAGTTTGCACAACGTGACGCATTCTTAAAGTCAAGTGTGCCATATTTATAGGATATATATGGTTACAAAAGATTTCTATTTTAAATGTTCTTTCGAACTTTCAGTTGATCAATGAATCTTGAAAAAATGGATAACCGTTTACACAAAACTATTTTCAACATCGATAATGAGAAGAAATGTTTCTTGAGCACCAAATCAGCATATTAGAATGATTTCTGAAGGATCATGGGACACTGAAGCCTGGAGTAATGATGCTGAAAATTCAGCTTTGCCATCACGGGAATAAATTACATTTGACAATGTATTCAAACAGAAAACAGTTGTGTTAAATTTTAATATTATTTCACAATATTACTGATTGTATTGTAGGTTTGATCAAATAAAAGCAGCCTAGGCGAATATGAGAGACTTTTAAAAACGTTTGAACGATAGTGTATGCCTCCTATACAGGACGCACTGTGATGTGATCAAATGAGAAAGACTTATTGTAGGGTCACAATTTGAGTTGGTTCTGAATTTTATCCAAACTATAGAAAAGCGATCCAAGTGTGCATATGATTAGTGAATGTGGCCCAATATTAATAATAATAAATTATTTTTAACCAAGAGACCCACCTGATCATTGAGCCAGTTCTGACCATAAAGTGTGCTCAGATCATCCATGGTGAGGACGTGACGTTTGTAGTTTACACGAAACCCCCGCATCGCTGCACTTCCAGACATGCGCTGGTAGGACTGCATTAAATGTTGCACCATTAACTTCCTGTAAACAGGCACAAGTTAAAATGGTATACAAAATGAGACTTCACAGTCAAGTCTTTCACCAATGTGGCATTTTAAATATCAAGATTCAATAAGCCTTGTGACTGGTGTGAGCCACCTCTGACCTTTGAGGACTTGAAAAGCTCTCGTTAAAGATCTCCCGAAGCTTCTTCACCACCTCATCCACATGGATGGGAATCAAACTCCCATACTGCTGGAGAAACTCATCCAGAATACCTGAGAAAGAGGAGGAGTGAGAGAAGAATAACCATACTACATATCCTATGTTCCTGTTCCATATTAAGGAAAAATGATATGTTGTACCTTGTACACAAGAGATGTGTTCGCTGCTAAGCTGATTCTGTGGGGAGGACTTTTCCCGTTGAGACTGGACAGTAGCAGGGGAGGCCCGTCCCTCCCTGTCCCCCATGACTGCACCATGGATACCATCCCTTCCTTTCGGAATCCCATGTGTGCTACAGGAGCCTAGGAAATCAATAGGGGTCATTAATAGCCAAGGAGGAGGATAAATGAACAGATGTCACAAGTTGGAATGCTTTGCCAGTCATTTACCGTAGCTTACCTTTCATAAACAATAAAATAAGAAATATTAAAAGAAATCTATTAATTGTTTATTTATATTTAAAAAATGTTAATTATTTTCATTAAATTATCTTTACTGGCACAAATGGCACTATTTTAAATGATATTTTAATGCATATACAAATGTTCAAACTTTCACATGTTCACAATTTACACTTCAAACTGAACAACTCATTTTAAAATAGTCAGGTATCACATGCTAAACAATTACAGGGATAGTTGAACCAAAAATGAAAAATTTGTCATTAATTTCTCACCCTCATGTCGTTCCAAGTCCGTAAGACCTTTGTTCGTCTTCGGAACACAAATTAAGATATTTTTTCATGAAATCTGAGAGCTTTCTCACCCTGCATAGACAGCAACGGAACGGAAATGTTCCCAGACCCAGAAACATAGTAAGGACATCGTTAAAATGGTCCATGTGACATCAGTGGTTCAACCATAATATTACGAAGCTACTAAAATACTTTTTGTGCGCAAAGAAAACAAAAATAACGACTTTATTAAAGGGGTCCTATTATGCTCTTTTACAAATTCTTGATTTTGTTTTGGGGGTGTACTAGAACAGGCTCTCATACTAGGTTGTTCGAAAAACATTATTTTTCACATATTTTACATTATTACAACACCTCTCTCCCCAGTCTGGCATGAACGGCTCGAATAGTTCCTGTATCAAATGAAGGCCCGCCTTCTGAAATACAAAATGTGCTGTGATTGGTTAGCTGGGTCAGTGTGTGCTGTGATTGGTTAGCTGGGCCAGTGTGTGCTGTGATTGGTTAGCTGGGCCAGTGTGTGCTGTGATTGGTTAGCTGGGCCAGTGTGTGCTGTGATTGGTTAGCTGGGCCAGTGTGTGCTGTGATTGGTTAGCTGGGCCAGTGTGTGCTGTGATTGGTTAGCTGGGCCAGTGTGTGCTGTGATTGGTTAGCTGGGCCAGTGTGTGTTGTGATTGGCAGCACTCGGCACCTGGTCGGGAAATGTCATATCCCTTACCATAGCCGCCTGCGAGCTTCAGTGTAAATATTGCGTCAATATCAATTCAATTTGAGTGTGCTTTAAACCCGGATGATTGTAACCACTCTAAGTTCGTCTGCCTTGGGAAAGCTAGCATGTCTCTGACATAGTGATAACACTCATTACCTTCTCTAGTGCAGCTCAACCAGGTCTCGTCCCATTCGTCGATATTTGTGATATCACAAATCCCTGGAAAATATGCGTTGTAGTCCAAACGAGTCATTTGTTGTAGTTTTTGAAAAGTGATTTCTGTTCAATAAAAACTCCTTTTGAAATGGACTTTGAGCTTTGTAACTTTGCAGATCTTTTTTATGCTCAAACAGAAACATTATAGACAAACTAAAGTTGAAAAAGTGAAAAAGCATAATAGGACCCCTTTAAACAATACTTTGCTTTCGTGTCACCTTCCACTGCCATTATCAAGAGTAACACGACGCATGTTGAATAAAGTTATTTTTGTTTTGTTTGTGCACAAAGTATTCTTGTAGCTTTGTACAATTACGGTTGAACCACTGATGTCACATGCACTATTTTAGCGAAGTCCGGACTATTTTAACGCGTCAGTTGTGTTGCTTTCTATGCAGGGTCAGAAAGCTCTTGGATTTCATCAAAAATATCTTAATTTGTGTTTCGAAGGTGAACGAAAATGTTACAGTTTTGGAACGACATGAGGGTGAGTAATTAATGACAGAGTTTTAATGACATTTTTGGGTGAACTAACCCTTTAATCTGATCAACTCTTTTAAAAAAGCTGCAAAGACTAACTTGTTTTCCAAAATTATCCCACAAATGTCAATAAGAGAGTTCATACTCACCAGATAAATCAGCTTCTCTTTCTTCTGTTGTCCCCAAACGTCCTTCTGGGTCTCCATTTAACAATGAACTGCCAGGCGGTCTCTGGAAAGGTCGACTGCCAGAGTGGCGGTGTCTGTGACATCTGCGTACCCTCCTGTATCCCCAGTGTGTGCTGTGATTGGTTAGCTGGGCCAGTGTGTGCTGTGATTGGTTAGCTGGGCCAGTGTGTGTTGTGATTGGCAGCACTCGGCACCTGGTCGGGAAATGTCATATCCCTTACCATAGCCGCCTGCGAGCTTCAGTGTAAATATTGCGTCAATATCAATTCAATTTGAGTGTGCTTTAAACCCGGATGATTGTAACCACTCTAAGTTCGTCTGCCTTGGGAAAGCTAGCATGTCTCTGACATAGTGATAACACTCATTGCCTTCTCTAGTGCAGCTCAGCCAGGTCTCGTCCCATTCGTCGGTATTTGTGATATCACAAATCCCTGGAAAATATGCGTTGTAGTCCAAACGAGTCATTTGTTGTAGTTTTTGAAAAGTGATTTCTGTTCAATAAAAACTCCTTTTGAAATGGACTTTGAGCTTTGTAACTTTGCAGATCTTTTTTATGCTCAAACAGAAACATTATAGACAAACTAAAGTTGAAAAAGTGAAAAAGCATAATAGGACCCCTTTAAACAATACTTTGCTTTCGTGTCACCTTCCACTGCCATTATCAAGAGTAACACGACGCATGTTGAATAAAGTTATTTTTGTTTTGTTTGTGCACAAAGTATTCTTGTAGCTTTGTACAATTACGGTTGAACCACTGATGTCACATGCACTATTTTAGCGAAGTCCGGACTATTTTAACGCGTCAGTTGTGTTGCTTTCTATGCAGGGTCAGAAAGCTCTTGGATTTCATCAAAAATATCTTAATTTGTGTTTCGAAGGTGAACGAAAATGTTACAGTTTTGGAACGACATGAGGGTGAGTAATTAATGACAGAGTTTTAATGACATTTTTGGGTGAACTAACCCTTTAATCTGATCAACTCTTTTAAAAAAGCTGCAAAGACTAACTTGTTTTCCAAAATTATCCCACAAATGTCAATAAGAGAGTTCATACTCACCAGATAAATCAGCTTCTCTTTCTTCTGTTGTCCCCAAACGTCCTTCTGGGTCTCCATTTAACAATGAACTGCCAGGCGGTCTCTGGAAAGGTCGACTGCCAGAGTGGCGGCGTCTGTGACATCTGCGTACCCTCCTGTATCCCATAGTTCCTGCCCATTTGGCTCGCTGACGCCAAGTTCTCCACTGCTGGGCCAAACGGGAGCGAATGCTCAAATACCTCTGGCCCCGATACCGGAACCGGGCTAGCTTCCTCTCTTGGAGCGGACTGGGGCTAGTCTGGGCCAAGTAGAGGGTAAAGTCATCTGTAACACTGACATCCATTTCTACTAGCTTTGAGTGCTCTGGCGAGCCCCACTCCTCATCGTCACCTTTATCATTACACTGCAAACCACCCTCAACTTTCCCGTCCACCAGATCCTCTTCACTCTCCATCTCCACATTTTCCTCCTCGTCCTTCACCTCAGGGACAGTATAGTCTGCACCCCACATTCTGATGTCCTCCTCTCTGCGCCCCAGTTTGAAGTGGGCTGGGCTCGGGGCATGTTGGGCCATGGCTGGATTCATTAAATGGCCACCTCCAATGGCACCCCCACCCCCAGCGCCCTCCTGCCCTGCGGTCAACGTCAGCTCATTGGACCAGTGTGTTTGAGCCAGGCTGCTGCCACTGTCTCTCATGATCCAGGAGCACCCTGCGACCTGCGCCAGCCTGCCTCCTCACTAATGCGTGACAGAAAACATGACAATTGTCAGAGCAAAGAACCAACAGAATGCTAAATGCAAAAACTGTAGAACGCAAGCACATGCAGTGACCTGAAACGTGAATAAAACTCTAGTTGTCATTTGAGATACGAACATTAGCAAGATCAGCAAGATTATTTTTTTGTGCATTTTAACTTGTTTCTTTCAGGTCTTTGTGCTGAATGCACAATTAGCAACAGTCCACTTGACCAAACTAACAACCAGAGAATAACAAGTGTAAAAAAAAAAAACACCAAGCTAGTTAAAAAACAGACTTTTATATGAAAAGGGTCTAGTCTCAATTCGTTTAGTATGCGTCACTAATAAGGTTCTTTTTGACCTAGTAGCAATTTTTAAAGGAATAGTTCACTAACCTGCAAGTTATTTCAAACCTGTATGAGTTTATTTCTTTATTGCTTTATTCCAGTGATCCTCAAATCTGGCTCGCGAGATCCACTTTCCAGCAGAGTTTAGCTCCAACCCTATAATCAAACAAACCTACCTGTGATTTTCTAATGATCCTGAAGAAGACACTGATTAGCAAACTCAGGTGTGTTTGATCAGGTTAGAGCTAACCTCTGCAGGAAAGTGGATCTCGCGAGCCAGATTTGAAGATCACTGCTTTATTCAGTGGCTACCGTCAAATGTTTGATTCCCAACATTTTTCAAAATATCTTCTTTTTTTGCTCAGCAGAGAAACTCACACAGGTTTGGAACAACAGGTTTGATTTTAGCACACCGAGTTTTTAAGAAGCACAGCTGTTGGTCAAGTAGCACGGATTATTTGTTCACTTCAAGACTAGTAATGTGTTGTAACAAAGTAAATAAGCTCAATTTCGATTTAATGTGAACTTTAAAAAAAAAACCTAAAAATGTAATATTTTAATAATAATACTACTAAAAAAACCCTGAATAAATAGTTCTAATTTTGTATTTCAATCAGGCCTTCCTTGAGAATATGTTTCATTGTAGGGCAGTTATTACAGGATGGCCTTGGAGATTAAAGTAGAAAAATTCATAACTTTAACTAATGAGGTGTTATAATATGTCACAATACATCACGATCCAAAAATATGTATTGTAGATAGTGATAATACGTACGGTGTATAATTCACCCAAAATGACGCAGAAGGTCACACATTTAAGCCTCTGTGTTGATTATTATTATTATAGTGCACTGTATATATAATTATTAACACATTAAAACTAAAATAGATTAACATGTTTAAATGTATGTATTCAGGGTCAGAGTGCTGAATAATTCTGTATTTTCATCTAAGCAGAACCATGAATACTTCTACTCTGGTGTCCCGGTAAACTGAAGTGCTCTTTTAACTTAACCAAACGCATTCTATATGAGATAAATCAGATATACATCAAATAAACACAATATTACAATGTACAATTGCACAAAAGGCTGCAAACGAACAGCGCGCATCTGAAGTGTCTCTGAAGGAAATAATGCATTATTTATCGGCTTTAAGATATCGGCCAAATTTTCTTATCAGGCCGATACCGATAACAGAAAAAATGAGCCGATATGGGTCGATACCGATATGGTGGCCGATATATCGTGCATCCCTACTGTATATATAATTATTAACACATTAAAACTAAAATAGATTAACATGTTTAAATGCATGTATTCAGGGTCAGAGTGCATTGTAGGGCAGTTATTACAGGATGGCCTTGGAGATTAAAGTAGAAAAATTCATAACTTTAACTAATGAGGTGTTATAATATGTCACAATACATCACGATCCAAAAATATGTATTGTAGATAGTGATAATACGTACGGTGTATAATTCACCCAAAATGACGCAGAAGGTCACACATTTGAGCTTCTGTGTTGATTATTATTATTATAGTGCACTGTATATGTATTCAGGGTCAGAGTGCTGAATAATTCTGTATTTTCATCTAAGCAGAACCATGAATACTTCTACTCTGGTGTCACAAGTGCATGGAGACATTTTAATAAACGACACTTTGTATTAACTGTTCATCATGTCTTAATAATAATAATAATAATAAATAGGCGTTTTACTATTTTGCCCTAGTTTAAAGTATCATGAGAGTGTGTATTGTGTAGCCCTATAATGAAGAGTTAAGTTTCTGATGTAGCCATCTCAGTAACTTGTTATTGACAGTAATACCGAGAAATGTTAGGACAATGTATTCATTTAAAGGTTTATGTAAAATCACTTTACCGTTTAATGCTATTTAAAGCGAAACTAGCACATGCATGTGGCTGTATTTCGTCAATGTTCACACAAGAAGAGAGGCGACGCCGCAGCAGAGCTGGATGCGCTTTGTTCCGCTCTTTTACTCTGAATTATGTGAAAAGTGTGAAGTGGAACAGGCTGAGCCTCGCTGATACACCAGTCTGGTAATTGGCTAAAATTATATTTCAACTTTTTAATGCAGAGCGCCACAAGCATTGGTCATATAACGCATCATTCCAGCGGGCAAATCAAGCACCGATCACAGATAAACACTGCTTGGCCTCCGGTGCCGCGATGCAGAAAATGTGGGGTGTCGGCACCACCGATTACTCACCGTTTAACCGTAACCTCAAACCAAAAGCTTTGGCGTTGTCTGCCAACGCAAAAAGCGGATAACTAAGTTTTGCGATGATATAAAATGAAAGATAAAATACAGGCTGATTTAAATCTTGGCTCATTCAATGAGAGCTGGCGCTTCTTTAGGGCGAAAACACTCTTCTTCCGCCGCGTCTCTATGACGTCACGTCGGTGTACGCACGCGGTGGACAGGAACATGAACTACACCTGAAAATAATTTCTAATACATGACCCAATAACGCTATTTCAAGTGTTTCCTCAAGCTATTAAACACATTTTTAAATATTTTTTCTCAGAAATTAGTCATCAACACCCCCTTCAAACCACTCAAATGCCCCACGCATAACTAAAAAGAGTAAATAAAATATTACCAGTGTATTGAAATATTCACAGATATTAAGAATTAATTGTGAAGATTGAATATTAAATGACAAGTGTAATATTATGTTATTGACTGATAAATAGTACAACATTAGAGCACCACAGTTCTAAAAAAAAAAAAAAACGCAACTCTCCACTGTGTCTTCGAAATTATGTAAACTTTTTCCATTTCAGATGACATAGCCTCTACGTTTTTTTTTTTTTTGATCACATCAATGTTTACTCAGGTTGTTACTTTCAAACCTTCTGAAAATCCGGAGGCTAGTGAGGATTCTGTGTGAATCCTACAATTATGTAGGCTACACCTAAATTGGTGAATTATCAGCCAGCTCTCTGTTGGCAGATAACTGCTGAAAATTGCATAGTTTAGTCTTCATGTATGCCATTCTGGCACAATGGCAGCAGAAAAAGTCTTACTCATGCACTTCAGTTTGTGAACTGAGATCAGAAATTAATATTTCTAATCAGCAATGATAATCTATATGTATACCTTTCAAAAATACTCTGATGAAAATCTATGATAAGGCAAATGTCGAGATGTTCATGACAACTTCTTTCCATAGGCGTTCAGTAAAAAACAAAACAAAATGGATGGATAGTGTAATTACTCTGAACTTTGTTGTCATAAAATTGTTTTAGAGGTGATGTCACAGAAACATTTTCTTTCTTCTAGAGAGCAAGGAGATTTCAGTAGGAAATGGATTATTTAATATTCTTACAAAAGAGAAAATCAACATTAGAATATTGTTTATCTATAGCCAGACTGGGTTACAGCTATTTTGTAAAATGCTTTTATAGTGATTTTACTGATGTTAGAACAAAACTGAAAGTACATACAAGTGGTAAAGGTAGTGAATGATTATTACATATGAATATTCTAGAAAAAAACTAAACAAGAACCACGATCTTTCTCCCACTCCCTACTAGCCAAACACACTGCAACGCTGTCCTGAGTCACCGGTCTGCTCAAAGAACATGAAGTCCTGCAGGACAACACAGAGAAACAATAAAATGAAATATATAAATGGCCATATAAAGAAAGTAACAGGAAATAGCAAAACTGGTGGATGAATGAATGTTTTTGTGTCATATCTCACTATAAGGAAACATGCTCCCAGCAGAACTGCTTTCATCCTCACATCCAAGTCCATGGGAAAGTTAATGCCAAAATGATCAGTATCAGTCAGTGTCTCTTTGATGAAGCCAGTCCACTGTTTACTGATGCGACCAACAGAATGCCCATCCTTACCGGTAATCTGCACCAGAGGACAGAAAAATAAAACACAAATGATTTTCTTTTGGTCTGGAAAACACAGTGTGAATATCCTTATACCCTGATATGTTTAAATATCTCAAAAACGATTGCAGTCACACACATGTGGCAAATGGACACAATAACAGATAAATACATACGTCAAAATCCACATCCCCACAGCAGCTGATGGCACACAAAGGTCCTTCGATGGACAGCACCTTTGTTTTGGACATGTCATAGATAGAGAACTTGGGCTTAAACATGTGCCAGTCTTGCTTGATGTAACCAATTGTATTCCCTGGTGGAGCCTGTACCTCCATCTTCAGTCAATGTCCCATTCCGACAGGAAAAAGAATTGGAGAATGGGTTATGTAAATACATATATTTATTGTAAATTTTGCAATTTCAGAAAATCTTGTTGAGATGTTTTTTCCCTCCGTCTCTCCAAAGGTCAGAAAAACTGCATTCTGAGTTGTTACCTCTTGAAGACAGCAGGGGAAACAGCAGGATGTGCAGCGGTAAGGCCTGATTAAGTGAATCACTTCCTGATCAAAATTATCTTTTATCTGCAGCTCAAAACTCCTCAGAGGGCCACAGATATTTCGTGTGCAGCAGTCGGTGTTTTCTTTAGCATGGAAGATCTTTTGACCCATGCTGTTCTTAATCTCATACTGGTTATTAGTCTCAAAGCCAATAATGGCTGGAAAAGAAGATCATTTGTTCATTAGCATTTGACTTATAATTTAGTGTGTCCAACAAAAAGACAAAAGGATAAAGATTTAAAGTTATATATGACAAAAATGTTTAATAACTTCAGAAACTTTACCTTCAAGGAGCTCAATCTTTTGATGGACTAATATCTGGTCAATCTGTAAGAGCAGACCAGAAAGCAGATATATTCCATTGTACATTTTCCTATTATAACATACCAATTATTGTGTACACCTTTGAGGGATCGTTCAACCAATAATGGAAACTCTATCGTTGTTTACTAAACCTCAGGTTGTTCTAAACCTGTATGAATTTCTGGTCACACTTTAATTTAGGTACCATATTCTCACTATTAACTATGACTTTTGCCTCAATAAACAATTAATTCGTTGCTTATTAATAGTTAGTAAGGTAGTTGTTAAGTTTAGGTATTGGGTAGGCTTAAGCAGTGTTGGGGAAAGTTACTTTTAAAAGTAATGCATTACAATATTGTGTTACTCCATAAAAAAGTAACTAATTACGTTACTTAGTTACTTTTTATGGAAAGTAATACGTTTCATTACTTTTGCGTTACTTTTTAAATCTGTACATGGTTTGCTTGTTTGATTTTAAAATAAAAAAGTTATATTTTTGGCAAATATAAAAGCCTTTTCACACCAAAAGTGAAATTAATCAGGCTGAAGGGAAAGTAAATTTACGTCCGTACAGTAGAAAGCAGAAGAAGAAATTTCAACACACTTCAGCAATAAAAAAAGACACAAATGTTTGTCTAGAGTAATTTGTGCTTATTAGTACGGCTGAACTGGATCATCGAAGGTCAGACGCAAAGACATTGGTTAATAGAATGGGATTAAATACATAAAGGATATTTGTGTTGTTTAACATTTAATTATTGCAGGTTTGCGTCATATTCTGAGTTGCATTATTTTTATTCATTTTGAGGAATACTGAATCAGTTTTTTTGTGTGTGAGTGAGATGAATTAATGCATATTCATATTTATTTTGAACTACGGTAACATCTTCTGATTTCTCTCAACATGGGGACAGGAGAGCTGTCAATCAATAAAAAAAAGAAAAGAAAAAGTAACTTGCGTTACTTATTTGAAAAAGTAACTCAGATATTCTCTTGTAAATTAAAAAGTAATGCGTTACTTTACTAGTTACTTGAAAAAAGTAATCTGATTACATAACTTGCGTTACTTGTAATATATTATCCCAACACTGGGCTTAAGAGATGTAGAATATGGTCATCCAGAATAAGGCATTAATATGTGCATCATTAGTACTAATAAACAGCCAACATGTTAGTGATATGCATGCTAATAAGCATCTAGTTAATAGTGAGAATTTGTCTCTAAACTGTTTTTTTTTCTTCAAACTATAGAAGTGGGTTACCCACTTTCTTCAAAACAGAAGAAAGAAACAGTTCAGAACAGAGGGTAAATTAATAGAAAAATATATATTTTTTTAAATGTAATTTTTGTTTGAACTGTTCCTTTTTGACATTATATTACTTACTTATTGTGACAATTGGCAAATGTAATTGTACTACACTTACCATCTTATTTACATGAAATAATTCATTTTTCATGACACACTCACCTGTGTAAGGTACTCCAAAGCAGGTGGGACAGCCGCTGGATTAGAATAAAGCTGGGACATGTTGAACTAAATAAACAGCAAAGGGTTTCTAATAGAGAAAACAACAAATTCATTATTCCACACACTTCACAAATAAAACAAACCATTGTGCCATTAACTGGTGTAAAATGACAGGAAATAATTGATATTTATTTTTTGTCATATAGGTCCACAACACACTTAAATGGTTAAGGAAAAATCAACTCGATCTCTTTTTAAGAAACACTAATCCACTGAATAGAAAGTGTTTGAGGCTGTTTCTATTATAATAAATGTTTAGCTACTTTAAAAGCACAGCATATGCTGACAAAATATATCCTGCCTATGAAAATGCATAACAAATAGCATTTTCCTTTCAAAAAAATTTGCATTAACTTGCAAATTTGTAACCTGAGACCATTAAACAAACTACAGAAGTAAAAATTACATACTCAAAAATGAGATGATGCTTGAATTGGTAAAACTAAATCCAATTTCTATATTGTATATGCGCTTACCTCACGTTAAGTAAGCTGATTGTTGAAATAATGGCAAGCCCAGTGTTACAGCTGATCGAGTGAGGAGTCATGCACCTGTACTACAGCATGTGACTGGGGGAAAGTGTGCATACGTGAATGTCTTGTCACACCCCTTTGCCCACACTCCCTTTGGATTTTACTCACGGAAAGAGCAGTGACGTCAGCAAACAAAACAGTGCAAATGAAAAGCAGCTTGACTTTTAAAGAACATTTATTTTTTAGAATTCACTGCTGTAAATGGTCAGAAAAATATAGCATTTCGTCATCTTTCAAACATATACACCTGTACATACATGTACTATTTACACTGGGATGCAGGACACGTGAACAAAATAAGAGAAATCTGTTTTCAGTCTTAAAATCAAAAACTCGATTCTACCACTGTTTTTGACAGAATACACAAATATCACAAATCAAGCCGTAAAACTTTCCAAACACGCTGATGATATCTGCTTTACAATGGTCAAAGGTTAATCTGAGAACATCCTGTAACAATAAAAGTGAGGATATTCGTCACAAGGCTGAAAATGTTACTTAGAAAAAACAATTACATTGATTTGAACAGCGTTTGAGAGTTGTACAGATCTGAGCTGGAGGTGTTCCTTATCTACCACTCCTATTTGCACTTATTAAGTCTTTCATACAGTGCTCCATGACCCAAATAAGGTGTGTTGGTTTAGTGTGACACCTGTGCTAAGGGGCTTCCAGGGGCAAGACAGAAAAACACTGGATTAGAACACCACCTCTTTGCTGGAAATGGAGTTGTTTTAATGGATGCTTTGTACATGGTATTTGGATTCATAAATATGAAAACTTTGGGAGAAATGTTGTAAAATGTCAAGAAAACTCAATCTTAATTGTCCTAAAATATGGTCAATTTGCCTTGACAGGTTTTGTGAGATTCATCCATCTTGACATATAGTAATGCAAATAAGTGCATGAGTTTTAGTATGCCTTATACCTGAAAAACACTTAATGTCATAAACCCAGAGCAGCCTTTCAACACAGAACAAAGGAGAACAAATGGAGTCATATAAATCAACTTTTTTTAATTTAACAAACTAATTAAGAGTAATCAGAATAGTAAAACGCACAGGTATGAGAACGTCTCATTCATTTAAATACACACACAGGATCTGCTCCCATACATTCATTCTCGGTGGTCTCTTTTCACCGTGGAGCCCCGAGAGTCCCTGCATCTGTAGCAGTAGAAAATATCAGGTACGTTGGACTTCTTAATCTTAGCGCAGGAGAGATGGACCCATATGGAGCACTCGTCACATTCAATCATGGGACGTCCGGCAAAAGGCTTCCCACAATAACACGTAATCAAATCCCATGAATCATCACCTATAATGGATAGAACAAAAAGGATGGTTGAAAGATAAATAATGATCAGATGCTTTCTTCAGTTTACATTTATGACAGAAATTTTATTCTAGCTATATACATTAAATACACTACTAGCACGCCAAGTCTAATCAGACACTTACCAGACTCTACCATAATATCCTCATCGGTCACCAATGTGTCCGTTTCGCAAGAGCTCAGGTCTGTTTCTTGATTGGACTCCAGTTTAAGCCCCGCCTCATGCATGTGTATGGCCTGTTCTGTTAGCTCCTCCTCCTTTTGAAGCCCCTCGTTCAAAGGGCTTGTGGATGGAAAGTGTCTCTCAGCCTTTACAGATCTCTTCATTTTCTTTAGTGCTGCTTTCGATTGTTTGTGCGCTCTTGCCTCTGAGATGCTTTTTCTCGGCCCTCCTAAAGAGAAGCGTCCGAGTTTCTTCACCTTCTTCCGCTCAGCTTTACTATGCAGATGGATCTGGTTCAATCTCATCTTGTCTAAGGAGCTGTCCGACTGAAGATGGCTGAATTCTGTGCTGCTCCTGTCGGTCTCAGCTTTGTGGACCAAACTGTGAATGTTGTCGAGGCTGGAGTGTGCATCCGTCCAGCTATCCTTTACGGACCCTTCGCCCGAGAGCTCAGAAAGCTCGTGTGCACATGGAGATGAAGATGGAGACCATGAACTCTCCTGGAAACACACATCACCACAATTTGCCCTATTTATCTGCATACGATTTTGCATTGCATGGTGGAAAATAAGCTTATAAAACAGTCATGGCTTAATATTTTTCAACAAACCATATTGGACCTGATCAATATTTCTCATTAATGAGTGAATGAATATATTAAATGATGCTGTTATTACTATATTTTTAATAAGTTTAGCCCTTTTGATTAATTCAATATATAAATAATTACAATTTTACATGAACTACAGAAGAAAAAACCCCCACTGTGATAGGGGATTTCAATTAAGCATAAAAATGTTATTGGAATGTATCATTATATAATTTATAACAATCAGAGAATTGCCAGTATCATCTCTACTGAAATCAATGGATTTAAATAGATTCCTCTGAATTTATGACTGCTCAAAAACAGTCTAAATCTACAACAGACATTCATTTACAACAAAACATCAAATGCATTCCTTTTAGTCACATAAACGGTCACTGTCCGATGAAAAGGATGATAAATTTTTTTAAGTCCCAGAAGTGTTTGTGATATGGTAAACAGGCTCAATATATTTTACAAAAGTATTTTTAATCCTCAGTTGATATCTGAATTTATAAAAGTTAATGTTTTGTAATGGTAATATCTAAAAAAAAAAAACGATTTAAACTTTGTTTAAAATTGTGTCCGTTTTGACAGATTTCCAAAGTTTGGTTTCCACACAAAAAAATAAAGCATTTATTTAAATAAATGTTTATGTATCTCTTCTGGGTCAAAACAGACCAGAATGCAACTAGGGTTAAGTATTTTAGAACACACACACACAGCTTTGTTTTTGTGAAAAGTGGGGACATCCCATAGGCGTAATGGTTTTTATACTGTACGAACTGTATGTGCTATTGCCCTACACCAACCCTACCCCTAAACCTACCCCTTACAGGAAACTTTGTGCTATTTCAGATTTTCAATACACACCATTCTGTGTGATTTATAAGCGTTTTGAAAAGTGGGGACATGGGGTAATGTCCTGAAAAGTCACCTTCTCCTAGTAATACCTATGTTATACCCTTGTCATTATACAAATGTATGTCCTCATTTGTCACAAAAATGCGCGCGCGTGCACACACTATCTACAGAGTCAGCAGCAGGTGATTATCATGAAGATGGCCAAAGTTGCCACTTAATTGCTGTACAAAAAGTCTATAATTTATGACATTCAACTCACTTCTTTCTGAGGTGGAATGTACCCAGCATAGGCCAGGACAAAGCTGCAAAACTTATTGAAATCCTCTACGGTCCTCTTCCTACGCTCTGGAGGCTGGAACAAAGAAAATGTACATTAATAGTGACCAATCATAGTGATATCTAAAGCTATAACATCAGTCTGTCACCAATCTGACACTATTGTCAAAATGAAAATATTTTTGCCCATTACTGTCAGCGACTACATGCAAATACTGATCTCATCCACAGCCCATCCCCCCCATGTTCGGCCACATGTGGCCTAAGCTATAAATAAATAACGAGGCTGTGTCACCATTTAACACTATTACAGATTATAACTGCGACAGCACTTACCAAAGCCTCCGTTTTACAATTCCGGACGGTGTCTGTAAAAGAAACAGAAGAAATCGCCATTACTGGCCAAAGCTGTTACTGTTAAATGCTGAAACTACAACCTTAAATGAACTGTCAAGTTAGCTTTAGCCTGGGCTATTTGGATACTGTTAAAGTAACTTCAAAGTAATTTCCTTACGTGATTATTGGAATGCTACAAACGTACGAAATCGAATTCTAAACATGAAACTTTGTTGCAAATGTTCTGGGTAGTTACTCAGTCGCTCGAGTAAACATCCGAGCAGAAGCTGCTTATGCTAAAAGCTAATGAGTAGATGCAACCTTGTCAAGTCAGCAAAACAAGGAGGCAAATTGGCATCAGAACTATTCAAGTAAGTTATGCTTAGAAAATTATATGTTATGTATCTGGAGGTAGTAGAGAGGCCATGTTAGGTGTACGTAACCTAAGAGGATATCTCGCTGCTAGCATGAGTAACGTTAGTTAATCCAGTCAGGAGCGCTTTGTTAAATGGGTGTTTCACGAGGCTCGTTTAAAACTTCGAGTATTGGTGTGCCACTAAAATAAAATGAAAAGAGAATACGTGTATGACAACAAAAAAGCACATATTTACCTTGGTGATGATCCATAATACCCAACATGGTGGGGTAACGTTACGTTAGTACCACAAAGTTGGGTGGTTCTTGGTGTTGGCTGTTTGATTTCCTGCTAATGCTCTTATGGAGTCACTTTGAGGAAAAGCGAAATTTCTTCCAGTTGAAAATATATGCGAGTCTGGGTGCTTTTGAATCGAACAGATAACTAATAAGCTACCGCACAACCGAAGGGAGGCAACGTTATGCCATATGCTCAGAGTAGTTTAGTCATCAAAACTGTAATACTAAGCAAACGACCAGATTTTTCGACGATTAGATCATGGTCCAGCTAAAATGAAGCTGGACCGTGTATTATTTCGTCCAGACCTCAATTATCGATGATGATGGTGGTGTTCTCTTGTCTTCGATCCTCGTTGATCACCAGCGAATTTAAGCTGATGGCTTTAGATCTAACGTACACAACTGCTGACACCTTGATTGTATCCACAAACGCGAGGCAAAGATGAAAAAGAGCAAGTTAGCTAGCAATTTTCGAATATCGAAAAATCTAAATCGAGCTTTTTGCAACTGCATTCAACAAAGTCTTGAACGTCTGGGTTGCGCGCGGTCTCGACAGGAATCACCCTGTGACGCAACCACGCAAAGAGCGCCACTTTTCTGCGTGATGCATATTGATGTGAACGTAATGAATATGCATGACAGATTGTCGAACATAATCCAAAATCTGACCAAATAGACAACGCAGTTTTTATTTGTATTCATTGGTGGAATACACTGTGCACATACTTTGTAAATGTCAACCGTTACGATGCGTGGCTGGCTTCTTGCAGTAACGTCCTTGTGTTCATACGATGAACACAGGAAATGGGGAAACTGTGGTTCGATGGGCGCCATGTTGGATCAGATGCGCTATACATTTCCACGCATAATCTCCTCTGGGGGAGCCATAATGGCGCACTTTGTTTTTGCACTGTGTACAGGGACTTCCTTAATCCTGGCAGGTCAGCTGACCAATGTCGTGACAGTTTTTTCCTCGTTCCACTGCTTGGTAGGGTATTCCGAGGATTGTCGTTCAGTTCATGCTAATACAGTAAGATTCATCGTTTGCTTTTTTATACAATTATATTTTTATTGCTATCAAACCGGGCAGTTTGCTCCTATCTCATTTTCTAACGTTACGCAGGTGAAGTCTCCTCAGTTGCTGATCAGGCTTTGCTAGTAGCCATCTGTCACCTGACATCTAGTGGTTCCTTACCACAGCCTGATAGATCTCGTAATTCAGGAGTTTTGGTCGTGTGAAGGCGTTTATTTATATATTTCTTTATTTTATTTGTGGTGCGTTAAGTACAGCAGTTAAATTCATATCATTTTCATTTGATACTCAGCTGGAATAGTTTGAATCTGAATGGATACCTGTCGGCCATAGTGGTTCTATTAGTATGAAAGTCTTTAAATTTGTCATCAGTAATTGAAATATTTACCATGACAGTATGATTGAAACTCAAGTATATTGATTAGAACTGGAGCAAAACAGTAGACCTTGAGGTTCTATTGAAATTGTGAAAATTGAAACGTCTGGTAATGTTGATAAGGTTTGGCATGTGTCTTGAAACACTGAAAGATATTGGTGCAATTTGAATGAATGAACTGTTTCACATTTCCTCTTTCAGGATTGCTAACACAGAGAATGGATTTTTCCAAGCTGCCTAAGATCCGAGATGAGGACCGTGAGGGTCAGTTCGGATATGTGCATGGAGTTTCAGGCCCAGGTAAAAATAAAAACATGTTCTAAAGTCACTTTGTTACAAAATTGAACATACAGCACAACATTCCTCCCATAAGCAGTTTATTTTGACTGACAGATGTGGGTCATGAGATGGACAGGTTACAGTCTGTGTGTCTGTTCATTGCAGTGGTGACGGCCTCTAGCATGGCAGGTGCGGCTATGTATGAACTGGTGCGTGTGGGCCACAGTGAGCTGGTGGGAGAAATTATCCGATTGGAGGGAGATATGGCAACCATCCAGGTGTACGAGGAGACCTGTATCCTTTACCATTCAAGAGTGGTTTACTTAAGGCTGGAATACACACACGACCCAATTTTTGCCACGATTTCCCCCTGATTTACAGTCCGAACAAGTTGATGCTAGTTGCTGAAAGTCTGAGGCAGTCTGCAGATTTGAGTTGACAAAGTGGAAAACTGTATGATGCCTAGCATTTTAAAATCTGTTCAGATTTTAAAAGTTGTGCACTGTAGTGTATTCCAGCCCTTACTCGGTCTACAATACTTGAAAAGGTTTTAATAAAGTTAATCCAAATTTGTAATCCAAAAGTTAAAGAAAAAAAAAATTTCTGGAAAATGGCTCTTAAAAACCTTATTTACCTTTTATTTTTCATGGTTCATCATGGTGTTGCCAAAGTACACTTTTGTGTTGTATTAGTATATGTCCATGTTTTCCTGAGCTATCCACAGCTGGAGTTTGTGTTGGAGACCCCGTGCTGCGCACTGGAAAGCCACTCTCTGTGGAACTGGGGCCCGGAATCATGGGCTCCATCTTTGATGGTATTCAGCGTCCCCTCAAAGACATCAATGACCTCACAAAGAGCATCTACATCCCCAGAGGGGTTAACATAGGAGCTCTTAACAGGGACCTCAAGTGGGAGTTCTCTCCTTTTCAGAACCTGAGGGTAAGAATTATCTGTGTGTCTTTCTCTGTATACAGTGACGTCATGCACCTAGTTTTTTGGATTTGCCACCATGGACAGTTCTGACACTTTTTCCTAGGACTGTGAGTCATGATAGTCTAGTGGTGTAATATAGTAGTATGCATGGGGCCGAGTTCAAATTCTGATATAATATGCAGTTTTATAATAAACCAAGCAAAATTGCAGATGAACTCAGCGGCCAGTAATCACCCTGTATTTTCCTGTATGGAAAGCAGTAGAATTGACCTCTTGATATAGTTTGTGTTTCATGGGAAAAAAGACTACCCCAAATAAAACTAGCTTTTATTTAGGGCTGGGCGATAATTCGATAACGATAATTATCGTGATATAATTTTCCTCGATAAAACGATATGAAGAGTTCGATAAATGTTCGATATAACATTTATGTGCCAAAAGCGGAACGAAACAGCGCGACTCATTTGAATCGTGCCACACAGACCGTTTATCCACTCGGACCAATGTTCAAAACGGCCGTGCGGCGCGAGCTCACTAGAGCAGATGCGTTTTTACTCGCTCACGCGAGCTCTAAGCAGCGCTGTGAGATCCAGTGTGAAGCTATGGGATCATATTCCTGCCAAATGTATTGCAGTCACGGATAAAAAAATAACAAGCATGGAACCAAAATTTAAAAACGCAAGTAAAATTATATTGCACAATTTTAAAATGAAAGCAAAGTTTTCAGAATAGCAAACAATGGTCACGGATCAAAAAAGAATAAGTGTAAATCAAAAATGTAATAACGCATTAAAAAAAATAATAAGCACGAATCAAAACTTTAAACACATTTAAAATCATATTGCACAACACTGAAATATTAATGCAAAATTATCCAAATTGCACACACAATCATGTTTTCCGTGGTTATCTTTCTGTTTTTTGTGCTCTCGGACATTTTCTGCACATATTTTTATTTTTTGTATGCTTATGCTGTTTTTCCCTTTGCTCTTTATTCCACATTCTGCGCTTCTTCTTCCAAATGTTGCGGTTAGAGTTTCATGTAAATCAGGGAGGGCTAAAACATCATCATTGGTCCACTAGTTCTAGATTGACAGCTCCTCCTCTAGACAATCAGTCGAAGAGGGTCGGTGACATCACTCCAACGCGCCTCATTACAGTGTTAGAATAAATGTAACCATATAAAACTGAGGTTGCTACAATTTTTACAGATATTACTGATTTTGATAATGAACAAAAATTTACCTCTGCATCCTAGCTCAAGCTACTATCAAATGTGCATTTCTAAGAGACAAAAAAGTGATATTTATTATTAATAATATTATCAGGCAACCCAAACCTGTTTCTTGATTTGAAACAATATCACTCATTAGAACATGCAGAAACTAAGAAATACATTTTTCTATTTAGATATTTATTTTGTTAAGGAAAATTAATTGTCTGGTTTCTACAACTTTCAATGTGGAGCAAAAATCTGGCTTTAAACTTGAAAGAAATAAAGATTTGACGTTTATCGTGATAATTATCGATATTGACTGATCTGAAAAAAATGATCGTGATCATTTTTTTGGCCATATCGCCCAGCCCTACTTTTATTATTTAGAATAAAATTTTACGTTCACTGTAATAATTACTGAAATGTCTTCAGACCCAATGATATACTTCTGAATTATGAACCAAAGCAAGAACATATATTAACGCCTTTACCTTTGCTATTCTACAATTTAAAGAATATTGTAAGTTTTTTGCAACTTTTAGAAACAAATTCATTTTAACCGTTAGCACTGGGCATGACAAAGCTAAAACTGCACTGTGTATGGAAGCTGATTTTGTAAAACCGAGGCTGTCATTTCTGTAGTTCTTAATGTGCAGCACCTGCAACATGTATTCCCTAGCACATGTCATTTTCACACAAGGCTGATATTTAAATGGATATATAATACACATGAGATAAATGCAATACAAAAAAAAATATTTTGTAAAATTTTGGATGGATTCCCTTAACCACTAGCATGCAAAAACTCCTTGGTTCTGTGCAAAAACTTTCAGGCTAAATGACATATTTAGGCTTTAAAATTATGAAATTCACCAAAAGGCGACATCTTAGAGGCACTATTAATTTTGTATCTACAATAATTGTAGAACATCATATGTAAAGAAATCATTATCATATGTAAAGAGAAATTTATTTTAGTCTTTTTGGAAATAGCATATAAAATCCATTTGGTTCATAAATCTTAGCTGCCACATGCCCTCTCGATTTGAATGTGTATGACTTTTGTGAATGTGTACTTTTGTCTGTATATATTTACAGTATTTGTATACTATATTGACATTATGCACTGGATGTTTTTTCAGGTTGGAAGTCACATTACAGGAGGTGATATCTATGGACTGGTGTATGAGAACTCTCTCATCAAACACAAGATCATGCTGCCCCCTCGCAGCAGGGGAACAGTCACCTACCTCGCTCCGCCAGGAAATTATGACGTCTCTGTGAGTCAAGTTCACAATCATCCTCACATGTCCTGAAATACTACACACTTTTATGGACAAGCACGCAAGTGTAGTTCACGTCAATTTAAATTTATTTGTATAGTATGTTATAAATAGGGTGACCATATGGGCCATTTTTACGGGACGCGTCCTTGTCAGGATTTCTATATTGCCTAAAAATCCAGGTTTTTGCTGCTTGCACTGTGCAGATTGATCGTTGTATGACATTCACGAGAGCTATAGAGTGCCGGGCAGACGGCTCCTTATGCTTTCGAATCGCTCTCGCGGTACTTTGGTGTCATTCAATGATCGGTGCGCAGCAACGCTTCAAGTCGAACGAACGAACAAACACGTGCACGCATTTGCATCGCTTTGATCGTTCTCTGTAGATCTCACCTTCTCACGCGCCACGATTGGTCGATTATATACAATACCTGCATGTTATTGGTCAAACTACTTTGGATGTTTTAGGCAATATAAAAATCCTGGCCAGGACGTGTCCCATATGAACGGCACATATGGCCACCCTAGTTATAAAAGGAACAGTTGGATGGAAAAACTCCCTAAGATGTTTAGGTAAGATGAGGAAGAAACCCAATATTAGTAATTACTGGAACTTCCCTTTTCATGTGTGTGTCAGGATGTGGTGCTGGAACTGGAGTTTGAAGGAGTAAAGGAGAAGTTCACCATGGTGCAGGTGTGGCCCGTGCGACAGGTGAGGCCTGTTACTGAGAAGCTACCTGCAAATCACCCCCTGCTGACTGGACAACGAGTACTGGATGCCCTCTTTCCGTGAGTCTTAAGCTTTTCTTGATTCTCATTTCTCCATTAATTAAACAGACTTGTCTGCAGTCTTGGCCCACTGGTTATCTATCCTGAAAATATCAATTTCTATTATCTTGCATTGGTAACAAACCCCCACAAGATTTCATGCTTAGGGTTACCAGATCCCTCAGTGTCCTAAATGGATGCATTTTCTTCCCATTGTTTTACTTCAAATTCCCAACCTGGCTATCATGTGTACATGCTCTCTTTGCACTGCAGAAAAAGGAACAGATAATCAGAAAACACAGACAAACATGTACTGTATGTTGGAGTTTCTCCAATGTGAGCGTAATACAGCCAATCAGTGTTTTTTAATGAAGCTGCTTGCACTATTTGCTGCTGTTAAATCTGCAAGCATACCTTCTCATTGATGAACTGTAATAAATATATAATAAATCAGGAATGAGATTAGTTAAATCATGCATATTAGTTGACTTTCTCTTGATTTGAGCTTATTTGGAAGTGCAGTAATTCTGATGAAATGTAAAAAGTAATTTCTCAAAATGTTGATTATTAATGGTTGTGATTATACATTTTGAGCAAAATAGTCATGATTATCAGGTTAACCATTATTGTAAAGTCCTCATTTCTGCCATTTTGCAGTTGTGTCCAAGGAGGGACCACAGCCATTCCAGGAGCCTTCGGCTGTGGTAAGACCGTGATCTCTCAGTCTCTCTCCAAGTACTCCAACAGTGATGTCATCATTTACGTGGGTTGTGGAGAGCGTGGAAACGAGATGTCTGAAGTATTAAGAGACTTTCCGGAGGTTGGTATGGCACTGGGTTTAATGATGCTATACCTGGTCACTTTGTCAAATAAGTTTTTTATTCAGTCATCGAATAACCTTACAATAATCACACGTTCCAGGATTAAGTCACATTGATTTATACAATGTCTGTGAATGCGATATAAAAATTCATAACCGGAGAAGTTCAAGTGACCCTGTCATGTGGTTTAAATGAACCTGGTTTAGATGATTGACTGTAATTTTGTTTGATAGCTAACTATGGAGGTGGACGGCAAGGTGGAGAGCATTATGAAGAGAACAGCACTGGTGGCCAACACCTCAAACATGCCTGTGGCTGCCAGAGAAGCCTCCATCTACACCGGTAAACTCAAGAGCTGTATTTATCAAATTTGCTGAAATGCTGGTGAATCAGGTTTTATGAGATGATTATTGATAGCAAAATGAAATCAAACAAAACCCGTAAGAGGATAATCTATATATGTATGTATGTGGATGCATTTATCTTGTGTGTGAACAGGTATCACATTGTCTGAGTACTTCAGAGACATGGGCTATAACGTCAGCATGATGGCTGACTCCACCTCTCGTTGGGCTGAGGCTCTTAGGGAGATCTCTGGACGATTGGCTGAGATGCCTGCTGGTATGTACAGCTCTTACAACGTTCTTTTTTATCAAAGATTCACAAAAATATTAAGCAACACAACTGTTTTCAACATTGATAATAATAGGAAATGTTTCATGAGCAGCAGATAACTTCTGAAGGATCATGTGGCATTGAAGCTGCTGAAAATCCAGCTTTGCTTCTCAGGAATAAATTGCATTTTAAAATATGTTCTATTAAATTGTAATTGTAATCAACAGCCATGATGAGCATAAGAAACCTTACCGACCCTAAACCTTTGTGATTGCTAATTTACTATAGGCTACTACTGAATTAAAAAAAAAATTTTTGCTTGTACTGCATACTTTAAAGGGTTAGTTCACCCAAAAATGAAAATTAGCCCATAAATTACTCACCCTCAAGTCATCCTAGGTGTATATGACTTTCTTCTTTCAGACGAATCCAGTCGGCGTGATATTAAAAATGGTCTTTGATCTTTCAAGCTGTTTAATGCCACTCAGCGGGTGTTGCATGCATCAGTCCAAAAGAAGTTTAATAAAAAGCGCCCATCCATAAAAAAAATGTCTCACACGGTTCCGGGGGGTGAACAAAGGCCTCCTGTAGCGAATCGATGCGTTTTTGTAAGAAAAATATCCATATTCAAAACGTAATAATCACTTTAATGTAGCTTGCGTCAACAGTTGTACACGGAAGCAGCTCCGGGAGGATGACGTATGAGGTCAGTGCTGCGCATGGTGCATGCACAACACTGACCTCATACGTCATCCGTGCGAGACACTTTATTTTTATGGATGGGCTTCTTTTTATTTAACTTCTTTTGGACTGATGCATGCAACACCCGCTGAGTGGCATTAAACAGCTTGAAAGATCAAAGACAATTTTTAATATAACTCCGACTGGATTCATCTGAAATAAGAAAGTCCTATACACCTAGGATGACTTAAAGGTGTGTAATTTATGGGCGAACTAACCCTTTAAATTATGCATTGTATTGGCAGCAAAATGTGTGTAAAACACATCTCAAACTTCCTCCAAATTGAGGTATTGTTGCTATTTTGTTGTCATATACACTGCAGTTGTGGTTACAATGCAGTTTTTTTTAATACCTACCCAAACAGAAGCGAAATGAGATGCCACATGTTTAACTGCATTTTCACCACATTCACAACTTGGTGTTTTGACTAGATTGTGCAGCCTTGTCCAAACCAAACTTTCTTGTATTGGATAATCAAACTTTCTTGTTTTCCTTCTACAGACAGTGGGTATCCCGCATACCTTGGAGCCCGTCTGGCATCATTCTATGAGAGAGCAGGTCGAGTAAAGTGCCTAGGTAACCCAGAGAGAGAGGGCAGCGTCAGCATTGTGGGAGCGTAAGTACACTCAAATAACATCAAGCGGCTTATTAATAAATATGCAAATTGATATGTACGTTTGTACAAACTCTGATTTATTATTGTGTGAATGTTATGTGTGTTTCTAAAAATATTGCATGCATTTTTGTGGTGGTTTCTAACTGCAGATGTTTCTGTTCATTTCTCTACAGTGTGTCTCCCCCTGGTGGTGACTTCTCAGATCCTGTGACTTCTGCCACTCTTGGTATTGTGCAGGTGGGTGACTCCTATGAATGCTTGTCATTAACATGATGTGATGTTTATTTTTTTAAGCAGTCATTTAACTCTTTTAAATGAAGCAGTAATAGAATCTTCCATTATCCCCACCCCCCCTCATTTGAACTGTTGCTCTCAGGTGTTCTGGGGTCTAGATAAGAAGCTTGCCCAGAGGAAACACTTCCCTTCTGTTAACTGGTTGATCAGTTACAGTAAATATACACGAGCGCTGGATGAGTACTATGACAAACACTTCCCAGAGTTCGTGCCGCTGCGTACCAAAGCTAAAGAGATTCTGCAGGAGGAGGAGGACCTGGCTGAGATTGTGCAACTTGTTGGAAAGGTGTGTTTGTGTATGTTGTTTGTCAAATAGTGTTATTAAAAAAGCGTTTTTGTGTGGTATTTGGTATTTGTATTGATAATTTATTTAATGTATATTTGTTGATTCTGAATGCATTTATTTTGTTTTTTTGCCCTCAGGCCTCCCTGGCTGAGACCGATAAAATCACTCTGGAGGTGGCCAAACTCATTAAAGATGACTTCCTGCAGCAGAACGGTTACACTCCCTATGACAGGTAAACTAATCATCTGTGCAATATGAAGAATGTGGCATTCCCACAGACCTCTTTTTAGGTGTCGTCTTATTCTAGTTGCCTGTTTGTCAGTCTGCTAATTCTTTCTCACATTATCTCCCTGTCTCTCTCTTCCAGGTTCTGTCCCTTCTATAAGACAGTGGGGATCCTGTCCAATATGATAGCTTTTTATGACCTGGCCCGGCATGCTGTCGAGACCACAGCGCAGAGCGATAACAAGATCACCTGGGCCCAGATCCGTGAGCACATGGGAGAAATTCTTTATCGCATCAGCTCCATGAAGTTTAAGGTACCGTTGTTCAAATATTGATGTTGGGATTTTTGTAGCTGTAAAGATCGTAGACCATAGGTTGCAAAAGCTGAAATAAAATAAAACACAAATATTAAATTAAAACTTTTAACTTAAAAAGAGTGCTGTGTTGGCAACCAAATGAAATAAGTTTACGCTGAAGTACAAAATAACTAAAATTAAAATTTAAAATAAAAATGGTAATAAAACAAATAATAAAAAATTACTAAAATTAACATAAAAACGGAAAATATAAAAATAGAACCTAATTCAATGAGTAATAAATATTATAATACTACATAGTGTATATACCAGCTTACATATGTGTATTTTATTCACACTTAATTTTTTTTATTATTGGAAGCTTCTGTCACCAAAACCAATAAACAAAACAAACATACTTGACAATAAAGCTCTTTCTGATTCTGATAGTATCATATAATGAGGATGTGGGGTTGAGTCTGTTGTGTCCCATCCTGATCCTGTTTTCAACCAAAAAGGACATAAAATTATTTGTGAAATGTTGAAAATTGTTTGAATATATACAGAAGTATAAAATCTGGTATTACAAATGAAACGGGAGTTATAAAAAAAGAGGTATTAAAATGTCCTTAAAAATAAAATATTGCAATTCATTATTATTGCCGTGAACCTCTTTGACCAAACAATATAGAAGATGATCAACATTAAAACATTAATGGTAACTGGACTGTTGTTTAATGTAGTACAGGTCATATTTACTTGTTACCTGTAATGCAAGACATGAAATATTGACTGAAAAATGTGTTAATAATGTAATTTATTTATACATGTTCATTTTAATATTTATTGTAAGTTTCTTTAAATAATTAGATTATTTACATTCATTTTATGGCTAACGTTGAGCAGTTTTCCATAACTGCATGCGTCTATGTGTTTGGCAGGATCCAGTCAAAGAGGGTGAAGCAAAGATCAAAGCTGACTACGCTCAACTGCTGGAAGACATGCAGAATTCTTTCCGCACTCTCGAGGACTAAAAGCAACCTTTGACCTCACACGTGTCCCAGCTGTCTCCTCCCCCGTGCTGTGCAGTGCATTTCCCAGTGCTCCCTTGTGCATGTGTACCTCTCGTCTGAATATACACTGAAACTGAACAAGACGAATGAAAGTCAGAGCTAGTAGCCATCGCTAATCTGAACACGGTCTTTAGAAATGTAAAAAGAGTGTGTTCTCACTCTATAACTACAACTGTTGCTTGGTGTTTGAAGTATAAGATTGTATTTTAGCATTTAAGCAAATGCCTCCGTGATCTCTCTGTGCTGAGACTCAACACTTGAAGCACAAAAACAGCAAACATTCATCTTCTCTTTTTCTCACCACCTGCTTTCCCACGAGTCCTCGCTGCGTGTGGGAAAGTGCAGGGGAGCACAGTGTTTATTCCCATCTCAGTTTTTTTTCTCTGTGACCAATAGAAATGTGTTATATAATAATGGGAACAATGGAAGTCAGAAAGGAATCATTGAGGCTTCCCTTATTTATTTGAATCTTGTTTTGTCTCATTAATGTGATTTCTGCTCCAAGCGTGTTTCTTTGATCGTTTCTCATATTCATGTGAGTGAGTGAGTGAGTGTGCATGGGTGTGTGGGTAGAGTATTGTGGCTTCTGTAGGGGTACATTACTACATTTATTGTGTGTGGTGTTGTGTGTTCAGTTCCAAAGAATTAAACTATTGGAAACTGTTTGAATGACTCTGCTTTATAACAAAAATAGATGATTTGATTTTCATTCTAGTAGTTCCAGGGATGATTCTAGGATTTTCATTTTAGGGGGGCTCAGCCCCCAGTGAGGGTATAATAATAATAATAATAGCCTAATGAGAGATATATATATATATAAATAAAAAATGTTTGATTAATAGGGGTCATATACTAAACTTATTGCAGTATTCCACCGTATTGCATAGATAGGTATAACATTTGAGTACTGAAAAAGCCAAATTCAAGTCTTCATGATCTCACACACAACCTGTTTTACTGTACAAACACAAAATTTTACTGTTTGCGTTTCTAGTACAACCCTCTTTCCTTAGCTCAAGTATGCTAACCTCTTTGCCACATGCACTGGAATATGTATTATATGGAAAGTTAAAGTTTCAAATGAAAATGGCAACATGATCGTTTTATAAAGTATGTGTTCATATGTGCTTCATTTCTGCTGGAGGAAACAGCTGTGGTGTGATGAGGGGTGAACGCAGTGAAAACTTGGGCTACAGTAGATGGGGAACTGATTATGGTTCCCCCATGATATTTTGTAAACTGGATTTATGACTAAGAACTGCATAGATGCAGATATTATAACAATCTATTGTTAAACACACACCTTGTCCTCTGTTTCTCGCTCTGCACATTGAAAAAGAACGCGCTGAAAGACGGAGAGGAGCCGATCGAAGTCTGCCGCCGTTTTCAGATGACTGAGGCGATCACGAATTTGTGTACAGTTTATGGAGCTAATCGCACAATTTTAGGGGCTATAGCCCCCCTAAAAATGGCCTAGTGACACCCATGAGTAGTTCTCCTCTCACTCTCGAAAGTTTGGGGTCGGAAAGTTTTTTTTTAAGTGTTAATGCTCACCAAGGCTGCATTTATTTGATCAAAAATTACAGTAAAACAATAAAATTGCAAAATATTATTACAATTTAAAATAACTTTTCTATTTTAATATTTTTCCTTGTGATGATAAAGTAAATTTTTTACTCCAGTCTTTTTAAAGAGTACATTTTTCTCCAGTCTTCAGTGTCACATGATCTGTCAGAAAACATTTTAATATGCTGATTTGGTACCCTGTTGAATAAAAACAGCATATGCTGGTTAGGTATGTTTTGACGCTGGGATGCTGGTTTATGCTGGTCCTTTGTTATAGTATATATATATATATATATATATATATATATATATATATATATATAAAGCTATGCAAGTCTTTTCAGAAATGTTACTTGAAAATAAATAACAATATATATGTTACTTTTAATAAATTTAATGTGTTCTTGCAGAATAAAAAAATATGAATTTCTTTAACTTTCGAATGGTATTGTAGATGTTTCCAATTTGAAAATCTTTACATATCCACAATATTTGGAATCCACCTGTGACTTTATTTATTTTGCTTTCCTCAGAGACAGGCTTGTGCTGGCCTGGCCTTGTGGATGTTTTTCAAGCTGTGGTTACTTACTTGTGTAGTTACATGAGACCGGGAAGTCACCAGAGACACTTTGAATAATAAAACTTGTTTATTTGTGTCAGAAGGAGAGATGGTGATTTTCACAGAAAACAAACCTAAGCCCACGGGACGAAATCACACAATCACAAACCAGTTCACAACCGGCTATTTCTGAAGCGAAGGCCCTGCTGGGTCTTACAAAAGGCATGCAGGTGAAAATGAAGAACTTTGCAATTAGATTCTTTAATCAAAACAGAATACTGAAGCACAGCACGGGTGTTGAGATCAGGCCTCTCTTGAGAGGAAATGTATTCTGTGTTGAGTGCTGATACAAGATCAGTTTCTGATTGATATAACTTCATAATGGCCTCTGGTAAACATTCTATCCACTCAACAGTCCATCTGCTCCACCTGAGGTATGCAAAGGACTTACATCAGTGTCTACTAAACAACATCTATCATATGTTGTTATGATACTATTAAAAGACTTGCAATTCTGAAAACATATGTGCATGCATATAGATCAATAAAAAGCAAAAGCAAGTATGCAAATATCATTTTGCATGGGATGGTTTTGAACATTGACAGAGCTCAGTTCATAACTCAGCTGCTCTTTTTCATCATTGTTAGATCTGATGGGGTGGGTATGTGTTCGAGGAGGGTCACCGGATCTATTTGTCTATGTAATCGTATATATTATAATTCAGAATATGGGGTGAGCTAAATGCCTCACCGTTCAGTTAAGTCATTCTCTCATGCACTGCGGTCAGTTCTTGGCAGCATGAGCGTATGTGTGTTTGTACACTTTTACCTTTAGCCTTTACCGTAGCCTCACCACACTTTTAACCTCCAAGCTCCAAAGCTGTCGCTCGCGTCTCATTTCTGCAGGCAGTTCAGTTTGTCCTTGAACTGAGTCAATATCACAGCAACCAGCCCCACTGCCACGCCAACAACTGCCACAACGATGCCAATTATAGTGCCCACCGACTCTTCAATCACACCTGAGCGGATGTGAAGAAAAGCTAGAATCTCACTGTCATCTTTCATTGTCTCACATGAATGTAATGGGCTCCCTAACAAAATACTTCAGATTTCACATTTATTCAGACTGCTTTTGCAGTTACCTATAGTGCTCAGTTAGTAAATCTTTAATCATGCTAATTTAATTTTATTATTTTCATTTTATTGGCCATAACAGATTATAGGCACTGGCCATAATTTTAATATTGGTGAATCTCTAGTCCTAGCTCTGCTTCTTTACTATATTTTCTTCTTTGAAACATGGTTATTTTAGTATTATTGTAGTTTTTATTAATATTTTCATTTTTTATATTTTCCATTTCATTTTGATTATAAAGTTGAGTAATTTTGTTGTGTGCTTTTGTAATTTTTTATTTTTTTAAGTATGTCTATACAGTATAGTTTTCATACATTTTATTTCAGTTTTAAGTTATTTTAGCACACAAAAATGAGAAATGCTGCCTTGGCAACTAGCTTAAGTAAAATAGAGTTACTTTATATATATATAAACAACATCTATCATATGTTGTTATGATACTATTAAAAGACTTGCAATTCTGAAAACATATGTGCATGCAAAAAAAAAAAAAAATATATATATATATTTTTTTTTTCAGTCAACTTTTATGTTATTTCAAGTAATGACATCTTTGTTCTTTTTATTTGTTCTTTTTTTTGTTTTAGTTTAGTTGTTTTAGTTTTAATTAACTGTAGTAACCCTGCTTTGAACTGTACTGAAAAGATTGGTAAGCTCTTCCTTGAGGTTTATAGGCCATAGACCGATTAAAAGATAAAGTTTTTTACACTAATATCTTTGCACCCCCCATCCTTTCTCACCCAGCCCTTTGCGGATGCTGAGTTTGGTCCCGCCTCCCTGAAGAACAGTCGAGCGTGTTGATATGAAGGCACACAAATACAGGCCTTGATCCTCCACCGAAATATTCCTTAGTGTCATGGATAGATCGCCCTCAGACAGATCACCAGACAAAAACACACGGCCAGCAAACTCATCCTCCGCCGTCTCGTTGCCTTGTAGAACATTCTTCCTTCCCTCCAAACTCTGCACATACCACTTCACCTTCTCCACAGCCTGCACTTCATCCACATCACTCTTTAAAAAACAGGGCAACACCACATCCTCCCCTTCCACAGCTTTTGCCTTTGGAGGCTGTTGTAAATATGAGGCCCCCTCAGCAGGCAGAGAAGATAAAGGTTCTGCTGTGGACGTGATGAGGATGGACAGGGGAGTTGGAGTGGGACTGGCGATAATGGTCATATTGACAAGTAGACAAAGAAAAAGAAGCCCACCTGTCAATAAAACAACATTATTATTTGAGAGTGCAATGATTATATGTGAATGCATATGTATATGGGGCTCATGAACTAATTATGTATATAATTTATGGTCAAAACTCCAGATTTAGCATGTTTAAAGCAGAATAGCAACCAGTCAAGAATTCACACATATACACACTTATGTACTATAAATATACAGTAGCTTACATGGCAGTGTTATGGTCACACTAAGTCCCTTTACTAAAATTAGAGACTCAAAAGTCGCAAGGATTAAAATATCAAAAGTCCTGTGTGGAGCGTAAATCCTTCAAGCAACACTTTATTTGGTCAGCAGTAGTCTAGTTACTAGTAGTCTGTTCAGAATGAATCCCTCAGATTTTCTGAATCAAGCCTGAATTACCAACAAATAGACTTGACGAGAGCGGTATCATGTAACTCAGTGAACTCAAAAACGTTAAACTGATATGAGTAATATTTGAAAGATAACATTAACGCGGCAGCAGCCTCAGTACAGTATTACATGTTCATTAATGTCTCAGAAAGTGCTGCTTCCATAAACACTTGGAATTAGAAGAACATTAACTGTGAAACAGACAGTAAATATTGATTTGATGACCTTTTTAAGGGTTAACAGATGCGGACTGAGAAATGAGAGCAAAATGTTTTTGATGTACAGTTTGTTTAAAATAAAAAAATATGACCACAAACTATTAGGTTACCCCTGGCTGGCACATGTTGATATTCGTGTGTGTTTATGAAGGTCTAGCTGCTAAACTGTAATGTTTGTGGATATGATTACTTGAAGAGGGAGGGAAGATATAGAGTCTGATCATTTGTTTGAGGTTCCTTGTTAATTTTGTCAAGCTACATTAGTAGAACACAGACAAGTGAGAAAGCTAAATGCTAAGAGAAAGATATACTCTTACCTGTGAGGGCAGAGTGGAAAGGGTGACTAAGTAAGTTTCTAGAAGTTAAGAGACCGAGGAAAGACATTTCTGTCTCAGAGAAGTGTCACACTCTGACACTGAGCTGACAGAGCTTCACTTTATCTCCCCCTCCTACATTACACACACACACACACACACACACACACACACACACACACACTTTAGTCCCTTTTCACCCACACAGTAGTATTACCTTGCATATCTATCCGTCTATCTACACTGTAAAAAAAATCAGTTACAAACAGGGCACAATTTACTGTATTAATGTTAAGGATTTTTTGCGTATTGATGTTTTACAGGAGTTTTACCTTAATTTAGGTAAAAACCGCATTGCATTGTTTTACAGCACTGTTAAATTCAATAGTTTACCTTAATTAGATATAATTGGTTATCTTTACTTAGTTGTTATACTTACTGGGTTTTATTAAGTTACAGTTAATTTCAAGGCAAATCAAATTATTTACTTTCTGCTTTGAGTGACGCTTACTTAAAATATTCAAGTAGCCACAAAGGAACCAATGACATTAATAAACCAGTGAGAGGCAGCAGTGCACTAATATGTTGCTAATGTGCAACAATAACATAAGAAGAAGAAAAGAAAAAGAGTTTTTGAGGTGGGTTAATTCTTAATAGACTTTTCACTCATTTCCTCCATGTCTGCAGTTATCTTTCACTAGTTGCATTCACTCGTTTCCCAAAGTCATCTTGAATATTGCATTTTCAATACAACTGAAATATTCGAGAGAACATCACATTAGCTGACTTCATAAATTGATGTTGATTTTCCTAAAAAAAAAATTTACTCACCATTATAGTGATCAGTGTTCACTTTGGTTGGGCACTTGGAACTTCGTTTATATTATTATTATTATAATTTTTCATGTAGCAATGCATCATGAAATCAGAGTTATTTGATTTCAAGGAAAGAAAAGTAATAAATAGCTTGCTTTTAGAAGGTGATATATCTTCTAATTAAATCATTCGCTAGTGTATTTTTTATGTTTATTAATTATCTTTTACATTTTCATTGTTTATCATAAACACCTTGAGAAGCTTTTAATTGGGTTGATATAATCTTTTAATATTTGTATATGCTCGAGTCACACACAGACTTCAACATTTAGCATGCGAATCACAGCAATGGTAACAATTAAATTGTATTTATTTTTATTAACTGTAACAATAACCATTTTATTTGCTCTTTTTATTGTGCTACTACTGACAAAAGACAAATAAAACGGGCAAATCAAAAGTAACAACAATAAAACAAAGCAGTTGCATAATTTATTCAATGCACTCTGGGAGTCAGTGAGTATCTATACTAAGTCAAGAGTAAATCTAAAGTAAAGGATCAAGTACCCCCTACAGTTCTTTTTTTAGTTACTAGAACTCTCGTGTGTGTAAACTATACTAACTAAACATTTGTCAGCAGTGTTGGGGATTTTGTCATTTAATTACAGAATAAATGTAACTGTAATCTGTTACAGTTACTAAGAAAAAAGGTAACATTTTATTTTAAGGTGTTCTTGTAATATAATAACAATCAATTACGCACAATTGCATGCAAATAACCCTAAACCAAACCCTAATCCTAAACCTAACTAACCATATAGTAAGTACATGTAGTTAATTGAGCCCGGTCTCATGAAAATGTGTATAAATAGTACGCCAAATAAAAATGAAAACTCGTGGTATTGATACGCAAAAATGGACTTTGGTGTGCATATGATACGCATGTGTTTGGCGTGCATATAATACGCCGTTTTCACGTGCATATGATACGTAATTTGTTGGCGTACATATGATACGCAGTTCTCGCGTACATATGATAAGCATCTACCCCACAACCCTAAACCTACCCATCGCGTAGCATATACACGCCAAAGTCCATTTTTGCGTATCAATACCACGAATTTTCGTTTTTATTTGGCGTACTATTTATATGCACTTTCATGAGATCGGGTTGGTTAATTACAGTTTTTCTGAATTGCTAAAACACTAAACCCCAATCTCTGAACCAAATTCTCACTAGGAGTCAATAAAATAAACACTACAGAGCATTCATTAGACACTACAGATAAAAATGGAGAACACAGCATCCAGAACATTACAGAAAAAGTATATTGCATTGAGTAAACAATTTTGCAATTCTGTAAAAAAGCATAGTAATTGCAACTGAGTAAGGTGAATACATTTATAGGCCTACTGTATGTTCTGCAAGAATAGTATTGTGCTGAATATTGAATAGTACTGAATGTTTGTATACTGTATATACATAAGATATATACATATACATATAAGATATATACATATACATATAAGAAAGAAGGCGTAACTTTTATTCTCGCTGTAGTATTGTTGTTGCCGCCGGCGCCATGTCGTGAAGGCACTGTGTGTTTCATTGTGAAAGCGAAACTACTTTG
>NW_015505454.1:803990-874002 GCF_001515645.1 Sinocyclocheilus grahami | reverse complement strand
TGCTGGTCGCTGAGGAAATACATCAACCTAGTGCTGTGGATCGCCGGATCGGCTTTCACCGTGGACGAAGCGGAGTCCAGCCCGGGGTCGTCACATGTGGTTGCCGCAAGCCCGCCGGCCACACCTTCGTCGAATCCGCCGGCCGCACCGTTCTCAAGCCCGCCCACCACCACTCACTCTAGCCGGCCTCCGCTCACTCTAGCCCGCACATTTTATGGAGGACTGTTTCCTGATCCTGGTAGAGTAGACCCTAGTGCCGGCTGTTCTGACTCACAGACTGTAAGTACGTTTATAATATTTAAAGAATTTGCCACTGACGATTCAAACGCGAGTTTTGGGAAGTGTAGAGTAGTACTTGTTGTTTGTCATTTCTCCGATCACAAATGCAGACATGGTTTTATGTTTACGCGGCGCGATGCAACGCAACGCGTAAAAAGACAGTATAAGTCATTATAATCAGTAATTATGTCCCCACTGGATGCAACAAATGCCTCGTTTGTAATGGGTTTTATTGGTTTTGTCTCGTCGCTGCTGCCGGACAAGGCAGCACATTATGGTAAGGGGCGTAACATTTCCGTCACACGCTTGAGGTATTCGGCCAATCACAATGCACTGGATAGCTGGCCAATCACAGCACACCTCGCTTTTTCAGACCGATGAGCTTTGTAAAAATCGACGTGTTTCAGAAAGGCGGGTCATAGAGGAGAAACAAAAATGTACAGTATGTGGAAAATAATGTGTTTTTTGAACCGCATAAACATATTTCATTACACCAAATACACACAAAAAAATTTATTTTAGCTACATCATGTGGCCCCTTTAAACATTTAGAAAAGTAATCAAAAAGTAATCGAATGTAATCAGTTACATTACTTTAATAAAGTAATTGAAATAGTTACCCTACTATTACATTTTAAATAGGGTAACTTGTAATCTGTAATCTATTACATTTCCAAAGTAACCTTCCCAACACTGTTTGTCAGTACAACATAGTATTCCTATTTCAATTTACTTCGTTTTTTAAGGCAATCGGTTTGCATGCTTTTTTAAGTAAGCCCAACTAATTAGATTTTACAGTAAGTTAACAAAAATGTCAATAATCTATCTATCTATCTATCTAAACCATCTTCCAATATTCTGACATTGTACATAATCGCCCTCCATTATGTGCCGTAACTAAATTAAGTGGCTTCTGTCAAAGGGTATTTATACAGTTCTCTAGATTCTGGCTTAAAATCTCCCACAAGAGCAATGTGAGTCCTCCAGAGTTTACAAAGTGTCTACAGAGTCTATTAGGGGGAGATTACGTGATGACAAATGGATGTGGTCTGTTGTGTTGAGATGTGCAGTAGATGTGGTTATCTAGCCTGAAACTCAACTCTACTGCGAAAGAAAGGAGGATGAACAGATTACCAAGTAGAATATTTAGATAGACTAATATATACTGGTAAAATGATATTTGGTGAGTAGCTGTGTAAGTAAATTTCTCCATGTCCTGCTAGCTGTCACACACCCATCATCTCAGTGTATGGCAGGCAATTAAAACAGTTCTTCATTTGTATTACTCAAGCTGAATTTTTAGGTATGTTTATTGAGTTTATGTTGAAATGCTCTGTAGTGATTTGTGACTCTCTGTCTGTTTGCAAATACATGTCTTTCAAAAACCCTGTTAGGAAGGCCATTATGAATTTGCATGCATATGGCTCATGCTATTTTAATGTGCAGGATATAATTATAAAGATATTTGTTTTACAGTTTATCATTACAAAGGGTCCCATGTCACACCCTGCTCTTTCTGTTTGTTGCGCCTCTTTGAAACCGTCCAGCTTTCTCATGATTTTATTACAGAGTGTGTGTAGAGCAAATACAGCCGTCTCTGCAAAAATAGGCACATGCAATTTGTCTCTCTTACTTGCTCTCTATCAGACATAAAATGCATAACGGTTATGGATAAACTGAGTTTCCGGATCATTATGTCATCTCTGTCAGACAGAGAAAGACAACAGGCTACACCCATTGATGCATTAGACAGACAGACTGCATTAGACCAAGTGCATTAAGCCTAAATTTCGGCTGCCGTATGTGAGTGTGTGTGAGTGCTAATCATATGCAGGCTTTTAACACACTCCTCCAGTTAATTCCGGTTCACTTTTAGTCTTCACCACCACAGAGAAGCTCAATACCAACTGCATTACTGTAAGACATTACAGTAAGAGCTGCACTATCATGACAGAGCCTAGATAAGACTCCAGAGCCAGTGTGCTGCAAGATATTTTTACACACTAATGTTTTGTTAAGTTGATTATGGCTGTCTTTAAAGTGACAGCTCAGCCAAAAATGAACATTCTGTCATCATTTACTCACAAACCTGGATTACTTTCCCTCCTCTGTGGAACACAACATTTTGATGGATAGTGCATGGGGGGCCTTCGAGTCAAAAAAGTTGAGAACTTTTTTTCTTCTTATTTCATTATATAACCAAACAAGTTCTGTGATTAATTGTATTCTCAGATGAAATACTCACAAGCACACACAAAAGCACACCTGAGGTCCAGTGTACCAACTGGGGAAATGGAGCCCCAAATCAGCAGATTATAAAGAGCAGTTAGAAGGGATAAATTCTTCATATTTTGCTTGTGTAATCTGTTTACTTTTTTTTGCCTCAAACGATGAGGTCATAGCAGAAGAACACCTGTTGCATTTTATAGACTGATATATCAGCAAACTGTGGCTGTTGAAGCCTCTTGCACTTGAGAATGCCGCTTTGTGTCTTGCTAATCGTGACTGGTGTTTATACCATTAAATGAACTGAAAGTTATGCACATGCATATTATTTAGAAAAAAAAGTCCTGCACATACAGACTTTTTGTAAAAGCAAGTTCATATAAAGCCAGGGTTTGCGCTTGAGTCTTTTTTAGGGCAGCCGGCATTGTAGTCTATCAGTAAACAGTCCTCCATAAAATGCTCTGCACACATCTGAATATTTGGGTTGAACTGTTCTGGAACAGTGTTGTAAATACAACTTAACTTAACTTAAGTATTTTTGCTTTCGCAACGAAACACACGGCGTCTTCACAACATGGCGGCGACAGCAACAATACTACAGCGAGAATCAAAGTTACGCCTTCTTTCTTTGCGTGAACATTTGCGCGGTGTTATGCAAACTTTCCCACACAGTGACGTACACATGTGGGGGCGTGTTTAAATGAGGCCTTTTAGGAGGGCGTGGACCAGTCTTAACTTTTATAAAGAATATCTCTTTGGGTTTGAGACTTTAGTCTTTGCAACTTTAGGGATCTTATCTATTCACAAACAGCTTGTACCACTCCAAAGAGAAAGGAAAACTTGAAATCGCATCATATGACCCCTTTAAGTGTAGCTACATTTAATCCATTTCTGTTCGTGAAACTGTAGTCCTAGTGTCATTTATTTTTGACTGGTGCCTAGTGTGCTTTGCAGTAGCAAGAACCTGCACTGGTTTTATGAGGGAACATTGTGTCCCCCTGTTGGGTCAGGTCAGCACCTACAAGAAACCTGATCTCAGAGGGTGTGGTCACATCAAACGGATTCACATCTGTCCCAAACTATCGTGAGGAGGTCACATATCATCTCTGCAGTGACCATAGTTTGACCCTGACCTCCAAATATGACTGCTAAAGGTCAAGGCGTCAACTGCTGAGTACACACACAACCAAGTTTGGGGTGAAGGGAGTTATGAGCACCGTAAGTGATCTTATGACATTTATACAGCGTCAGTCAAGACTTGGCAGTAACCTAGTATTTTGTTTTTGCATGGGATTAGGGACTGCAGGAGGCCCGCTCTCTGCCACCATGTAAACTCCACGAGGGACCACTGCCTCTCCCATCATGTAGCACCTGCTGACCACCGGATGGAAACTTTTAATGGCTGACTTGCAAGAATCGTGCTGGATGAGCAGTAGCACACCTGGTCTATGGGCATTTGTGATTTTGCCTGAGAAAAGCTAAAATGAAATGCCGATGTTTCTAGAAAGTTAGTAGCAGAGACGTCATGCCCATTCATGGTTTATGTAAAAAAAATATATCTTTAGTTTTGAGCCCTAATAATCTAAAACTATAATGGAAACACAATACTACCTGACTAAATAGTAATAATAAATCATAATATATTCATGAAATTTTGTTGTGGCACTGCAGATGTTTGGATAAGTGCTGTAGTGGTTTTGTATACCATGTTTGTGTTAGGAGAAGATGACATCCAAGAGGCCTTTATCCCCACTGTACTCTATGTGTGAAGTATTTTTATTTTTGAAAAAGCAAATGTATTTAACCATACAGAGACAATGCTTTTTACAGTTTCAGTCTCTCTCAAATGAGTAACATTAATTAGTTACATGTACTTACTATATGGTTAGGGTTAGGCTAGGGTTATGCTTGCATGCAATTATGCATAATTTATAGTTATTACAGTTTTTCTCAGTCGCTTTGGTGCTTTTCTCAAATCATCCTTAATATTTGCAAAGAAGTATGTGTATTCTCAAAACAATTCTTACAAACAGCACCACACAATGGATTACCTGCAAAAGCCTGTAACTTCCTCAAAATCTTTAGTTCATCTCTCAAAAGTAAGTATTTATGTCAATAAACATATCAGTGCCATTAGAATGAAAAGTCCTTGTGTCATTGATTGTTCTCAAACAAGAGAGTCAAAATGCTTAGTCATTTTGTCAATATAACACTGCACTCTGTTACAGTAGTATTACCTGATGTAAACTATGGCAACAGTTTGGATGACAATTACTGTATTGAAATACTTCTGTATGCCATATATCCATTTTAAAAGTACAAATGTACACATTACTGTATGTGGAATATTGATTGAAAGAGACTGAATAGGATTCACAGTTACACTTTTACTATGGTCTGACAAAACACACACACACACACATTACAATATCATTGTGATATAGAAAAGAAATATGGGAAATATATACTTTCTAATATAAAATTAGAAAGTCCATTGTCAGAATTTGTAACTCTTGTGTTGTCCTCTGTCTATATATATGCTTTCCAATTGAAGGTTCATGAGATGCACCTTTGAGCTATTTCAGAGAACTGGTTTGTCATTGGTTGATCTACATTCTCTTCATTAGCGAAAGTCAAGATTCACTTGCACAATTCATGGCGAATTTACAAAAAGTCTATTAGAAATGTGTTAGAAAATATGCTTGACAATTTAGGACAACTAGATCAACCATTTGAGAAATTAAAAAGTTACAGTCATTAAAGATACATAATATAAATATAATGATAAATTTAAATAATAGTAACAATAGAATTTAAAATAGGCCTATTTAAGGCTACAATGAAGGGTCAAAGGTGAAAGGTCTGGGGGAAAAAAAGTTACTTGCGTTACTTATTTGAAAAAGTAACTCCGATATTCTCTTGTAAATTAAAAAGTAATGCTTACTAGTTACTTGGAAAAAAAAGTAATCTGATTACGTAACGTGCGTTACTTGTAATACAATTACCCCCAACACTGGTCTTGACTGGTTCAAATTTAACATGCAGCTCACAGATGTTAAACTTTAAAAAATAAAAAAAATAATTATTGTCATAAAACTAAAATTGACTTTCATTATGTTTGTTTACATACAGTAGGCTATCCAAATACTTGACAATAACAAAACAGTATTTACAACTTATTTATTACCAAAAACGGGTTAAAGTTGACGGGAACACAATAGAAGGGTTAAAAGTTGAGGTGAAAAGGCGACTGTGACCCAGTGTCTGGCCCGCCGGTTATGCACGGTATGCGCGCAGCGTTGCTTCACGTTGTCGCTGTCACGGTAACACCTGCCAGCTTCCTTTTTCATCGCCACCACCCAACCCTAATCGGTAATAACGCTTGTACCAGATCCTCTGACGCGCCTGCCCTCTCAGAACGCTTGAGAGAGCGGAGCGTTAAAGCGCGCAGAGTTATCTATCACTGCCTTCCGGACAGTCCTGAGAGTCTTCACGGGCTGCACCTCATAGCCTGATAAACCCCACAAGGACGCGCCTTTCTGTTTATTGGAGGTATTTTAAGGAGCAAACGAATGATGTATCTTTTTTAAAATATATATTTTGCTTTCGTTTTTTTAAATGAAACGAAGACGAGCCTGGATTTCCATCTGCGTTCTTTTACGGGAAGTACTCATTTGACAGGGGGGAAAAATCGGATTAACTGGAAAACTTCAGCTGGATTTCTGTGGATGGCATTTTGACACCGTAGGCTAATAAAAAAAGCTGGAGTGACCCGTTCTTTCACCAAACTACTAAAAGTGCATCACAGAAGATGAGGAACTAATTAGGACTCGCCACAAATTGATGTAGCCTCTTCCTGGGATGCACTTCCACCTGTGTTGAGAGGCTGTTAAACCATAGGTAACCGATTGATCTTGAGATCATTTAAAAAAGTTTGCAATAAAATTATTGTTGATACATATTTTAAGTGGTTTTCAGAAATGATAATCATCTTGTGTAGGGTTCATTTTAAATCCCAGCACACTCAAGGGCAAACCTTTTGTTTACTCCAGGGAACAAATGTAATTTAGAACATGTCAAACACATGCCACTCAATAATTTTCTCTATCCGACAACTGTGATGGAGAACGGCCTCTCAGGGAAAGGTTTTTTGATGGCCCAATTACGGGATCCACATGAGACGTGAGATGGCCTTAATTCAAGATACGAAGAGCGGATTCAGCTATTCATATTTTCTGCTTTGATACACTCCATGTAGATTATTTATAGGCCAGTTCTTATGTTATTGTGTGTCCTCCTGTATGTCTGTGCCAGTGTCAGATCCCAAGTGTTAGACAGTGTTTTTCCTCTGTGACCTGTGCTTAGGCCACAAGTGTGAAAGTTAACTATAAAAATTATTCACCTTCCTTTAAACATTTTATTGTGAATTGTCTGATAGCAATTGAGATCAACAGGAACAAAAATGTGTACAATAAGGAGAGCATGGTGGTGGAAATCATTATCTTCAATTTTATGCTTTTTTTTTTCCCCAGACAATGCAACGCATGATTTTTACATGAAGCTTCTGATGTAAAGAGCAGCAGATGACCAGTAAGGAAGCTGAACAAGAAATCTGCAGTCATCTGTTCTGTCAACTATGTGCTAAAACTACCAACAGCCCTGTTCCAAGTTGAACTAACCCTTTCCACTCTAACGTACTCCTAAAGAAAGCTTGATTTCACAGTGGAAGCAGGTTGTCTCTGACATAAAGAGATGAAACGAGAACGTTTTAAGCCCCCAGAACCAGATGACCCCCTGTGCTGCTGTGGAGACATCGACCAGCAAAGAGAGTACTGCTGCTGTGACTGTGAAGAACTTGATGACGCCTGTGAAAGGTCAGAGATCTGGCAGTTAAGATCATTAATCATGTACATGTATTTTAATATATTTAAATGCATTACACATTTCAGTAGAAATTACTAATGGTTTTTAAGCAGTACACATATAAAGATGAACTTAAGTCCTACTTAACTGGATTAAAGCACTATAGTTTATCTAACTGAAGTTAACATGTAATTAAGTATCTAAAAACACTTCATTCAGTCTGCAGTTAGCTATATTCGTTTATATATATTATGTCTGTAATAAGTGCTTTTTTTTAACCTATGCAACTTTTATCAATACAAAAAGTCAGTGATAACATAAAGGAGTATAAATGATGACAAACTTTTATGTTTTACTTTACAGTCGTTTTGCTCTTTTCAGTGAAATATTCTGTATTTCCTCTGTCAACGCTTCTCATTAGGTTACTCAGAGGAGAGCCGGACAAGCCAGACAACTTCTCTCGTCTCATCTCTCGTATGGCTGAACGTTTTGGTTTGCCGTGTTGTGCCATAGGACCCCTTCGATTGGAAATATCTGTCTTGCCTCCGATGGTATTAATTCCTGGCCTGTTGCGAGTGGCAGCAATTAACTGTGTGTTGGGAATTGTAGTCCTAACTGCCCTACCAGGACTGGTGCTTTGGTATTACTATGTGACTCACAGAAGGAAAAGACGCACATTGTTTTTCCTTAGCTTGGCACTTTTCTCCCTTGCCTACATGTACTACCTTTTCCTTACTGAGATCGTTCCCAGAGGAGACGTCAGTAATCTGCAGCTGGTTACTGCGACGACAGGCATGATGTTGACGCTTATCTCCCTTGTGCGCACCAAACAAGGACCAGGCTTTGTCAAATCCCAATCATTAGCTCAGGGAGTTAACAGTATCTCTACAACCAATCAGAGCACAAACATACCTGGAGACTCTGCCCCCTGCAATGGAATCAGCCAGTCAAATGGGGAAATGGAAGGAAAGAAGAAGTTATGTCCTGTTTGCCGATTGGTGCGCCCACCAAGGGCAGGGCACTGCAGGATCTGTGGAGCTTGTGTCCTTCGAATGGACCACCATTGTGTTTGGTGGGTGTCTCATTCATTCTTCTTTAAAAATTGAGCACGAGCACTTTATTCCTATTGTGAAGTGAATTGAACACTGTTTAAAAAAAGAAAAAAAGACAAAAGTCTTATGCTTACAAAGCCTGCATTTATTCAAAAATACAGTAAAAACAGCAATAATGTGAGAGATTATTACAATTAATATAACTGTTTTCTTTTTTTATATATTTTAAATTTTATTTTATTCTTGTGATTGGCAAAGCTGAATTTTCAGCAGCATTACTCCAGCCTTTAGTGTCACACGATCCTTCAGAAATCATTCTAATATACTGATTTGGTGCTATGTTTTAATGTTTTATTATTTTAAATATTTTTATTGAACTACATGTCTTGATTAATTGAAAGTTCAAAAGAACAGCATTTATTAGAAATAGAAAATGTTAGTAATATTATACTTGTCTTTACTTGTCACTTGTGATCAATTTAAAATAAATTAATAATTTTCATAAATCTTACCAACCCCAAATTTTTAAATGGTAGTGTTTATGCGGATATGTATATGCTAAATAATAACTCCCTTTAAGAATGTAACTTTATTCCATTTATAAGTTTCATATAGCAAATATGCATTGTATAATTTAAGTTTTAATTTAAAGTGTTTATTCTTATATTTTATTATTTTTTATTATAATTCATGTTTTACAAATTGTATTTACAAATATAGAATTTTATAAATATAATATTTTATTATTCAATACTTATTTTAAAACATTTATATAAAATAAACATTTAAAAAAACCCTGATATATGAACAATAAAAGGAGAGAGAGTCATCTCGGCTTCATAGACTTACCACTGCATTGTAATTTTAGACGTTCATTAATAACATCACTTTATACTTGTGTTTGTTTGCTGGGTAATCAGTCAACTGAAAATATTTTCTGTTATTTAAAATATACATTTTTGTGTTGTTATTTGTGCTTTTCCTTATAAGATGCAAATCCCTACTACAGAAATAGTTAAACAATTCCGAAATGAATCGTTTAATGTAGTGCTTATGCCAATCATTTGATTCATTTTCTGATCTTTTCACACTTGTATGCATGTATTCCCTACCCCATCAGACACACACATATGTTCAAGCTGATTCCCAAAAGACGTCACTGGAGCAGGCAGGCTGGTGGTGAGACATGTGCAAAGGCCACAGGAACGCAGCTTTCAGCACAGTAAAGGGAGCTCTCACCAGGCCAATCTGTCTCCATGCTGCCTCAACACACACACACAGCCACAAATGAAAATATGAACATGCCATGAGCCACATAATTCTCATTAAAACCACACCGAAAAGAGATAAAGTAGTGTAACTGTTCTTTGAATGAGAATGTTTGTATGTGGGCTGCTTACTTTTTGTGTCTTTGTATGTATGTGACTTTCCATGACAGGATAAACAGCTGTGTAGGCCAAGCCAATCACAGGCAGTTCATTTTGACGCTCCTTCTCTTCCTGCTGACATCGTTCTACGGGATCAGTTTGGTGTTAAAGAGTATATGTCCAAGACAGAGTCTATTCACAGCCATTCTATACTGCCCTGGGGTCTATAATCACTACAGGTACATCATCCATTACTCTTATTTCATGGAAAATATGCACATAAACAGTGTGTTTTCAGTCTAATTTGTGTGTGTTTGTGTGTGTAGCACAGCGCTGTGCTTTACATGTGTGTGGTACAGCGTTATCATAACAGGTGGTCTGCTCCACCTGTTCATCCTTCAGATCATCAATGTCAGTTACAACGTAACGGAACGCGAAGCTCAGATCTCTTTGCGCAACAAAACTGGTAGACGGCGCTTCTGTGGCCTGGTTGTGGAGACTGGCGTCTATTCACGAGGCTTCCTCCAGAACTGGATTCAATTCCTCACAATGAACACGGATGAGAACGGTTCCCCTTTCACCTTCACAGACATGGTATGAGTCAAGGGACTACAGATGGTATTTAAGCTATCATGCGATATGTTAAACAATTAAGCATCTGGTTAGGCCTAAAGAGTTGGTTGACACATTTACCTTGTTTGCCCCAGTTGTATTGTTAAGGCAGTGCGTTTAAACTGATGAACAAACATATTAAATACCTATGTTTTTGGTATTTATTTTAGATTTTTATTCCAGTGGTCGTCTCTGTACGGACATATTGAATTGGGTTCAATGTGATATATGACCACAGCAATGTTTTTATGAAATATAACAAAACTCTGCTCATAAAGACTGCAACTTTATGGCATAAATGGATCAGACATAAGTGGGCAACTTTGTAATCTGGGTAGCAATCAAGTGTGTGTATGTTGTTAATGACAAGTATAAGAAATATTATGAAAATTTGATCTGATGATAGATAGAACCGGGATAAAATGTGACACCCTGAAATGCTAATAAACCAAAAAATACACTTTACACCAAATTCACAATCCATGTAATTGTAAATATGCTACTACCTTTGTAGTGTGCTCTCTCTCAAGACAAATGATGTTGTACACTTCTGTAACTACAGGTTTCTGTGTTCAGTGCTCATTGAACAGCAGTGTTAAAGGGGTCATGAACTGAGAAATCAAAATTATATATCTTTTAATATACAAGAAGTGATTTTGCTATAAAAACATTTTGTAAGTTTCAGAACTTAAAACTTAATTGTTAGTCTCAAAACAGCTTATGTTGAAGCCAACCTATCAAAACGACAGGTTGTGGAATGTGCCATTAAAAACATGCTGTGCTGACTATATTGGATCCGACAGTAATGTCGCACTACACAAGTTTGAGTAACTGTTTTTATTACGTGGTCACTATTGCTTTGTCTGTTATTACAGATTGTTTGATATTTACTGAGTAATAATGCGTTTTTAACCTAAATCACAGCCGTGTCCATCTGTGAAGAATGTAGGCTGTCAATCATACACAACTGTTAGCCAATCATAGCAGTGGGCGTTTACTTACGAGTCTATAATCCACCAGGTCTATTCAAACAGTGATGAGGGTAGTCAAAACAGGACAGAAAATAACCTATTACTTCTAAATTATGATGTTTTTTGATGTAAAAATCTTGATAGCATAATAAGTGGACCTTGGAGAACAGTACAAAATAAAAAGCAAAGGCAGTTCATGACCCCTTTAAGCTATGTCGAGGTGTACTTTACAGTTATGTATTGTCATCTTGAATTAATGAGCATCCATCATTTCATATGTATAAAAATACATTTACAAAATAAATTCTGTCATGCACAATAAATAGACTGCCACTCGCTTTAGTAAGAGTCATGAGTTGTGTTGATTACTGTGGAAGGGTCGTGAGTGACCTAGCTATCTTTGAAGCCGAAAAGACAGGAAGTGTTTTTAGAGCAATGCTGGCCCTCTTGCCTCTGTGCAACCACAATGTAGATTCAGATCAAAACAGAAAAAAATGCTTCCCCCTACAAATATGCTAAATAAAGTGAAAGTACGACACCAAAATATTACAATTTTAAATGAAAAAAGATTGATATAAGCAATGTACAGCTTAATTTTTTATTTAAACAAATTGCAGTGTACAAAGAGTGTCAAAGATTTAAAATCTGACCACTTTAAAAACAACATAGTTGTTACAAAGGTAGCGCAAAAGCGCTTTCTAGTGGCCATTGGCGGACACACAAAGTAAATCAAGAGGGTAACCGCATGCTGCAACTACTATACCATTTAATGTATGTCTGTGCTGCTGAAGAAAATTCAGTAAACTGTTCAATTTGATTCCTGCCTCCTGTGCTACGTTCTGACCGACGTTCCAGGGCGAGAACTATAGCCTCCTAAGCGCCTGCGGTCCTTTCTCTTAAACAATAGTATTCAATCTAGAATAGAAAGTATAGTCACACCTGCTCTACTATACAGATCTTAGATGTGATAATCCTTTACATGAAGTACATTTATATATATTTTTTATAGATGTGATTTACTGACACCCTGCCCCCACCTTACGTGTTATAGAGCCATCAAACTTGTCTTTGTGGTTACTGTCTGTCTCTGCTGAGAATTGTATCAGACGGCATCACACGTCCTGTGTAGCACAAGACACCATGAGGATTGGACAAACTAATTCTTTTCTTTTGCCTGAACAGCACTGGATCCATCTGTTGATATTCTTTATAACCCTTATAACAGGTATGTGTGAGAGAGTATGTGACTGTCACACACACACACACACACACACACAAAGAGAGAGGATTTACTTTTTTTATATTTAGGCTAGTACCGTTCAAAATATTGAGGTCTATGTGTTTTTTGTGAGGATTTTGAAAGAAGTCTCTTGTGCTCACCAAGGTTGCATTTTTTTAAATTATAAATAATATTGCAGTAATATTGTAAAATATTATAAACACTACCTAACTGTTTTCTTTTTAAAAGTAATTTATTCCTATAATGGCAAAGCAGAATTTTCAGCAGCTGTTACTCCAGTCTTCAGTGTCACATGATTCTTCAAAAATCATTCTAATATGCTGATTTGCTGCTCAAGAAATATTTTTGTTATTATTATCAATGTGAAAACAATTGCGCTGCTTAATATGTTTGTGGAAAGAAGTCTCTTGTGCTCACCAAGGTTGCATTTTTTTAAATTATAAATAATATTGCACTAATATTGTAAAATATTATAAACACTACCTAACTGTTTTCTTTTTAAAAGTAATTTATTCCTATAATGGCAAAGCAGAATTTTCAGCAGCTGTTACTCCAGTCTTCAGTGTCACATGATTCTTCAAAAATCATTCTAATATGCTGATTTGCTGCTCAAGAAATATTTTTTTATTATTATCAATGTGAAAACAATTGTGCTGCTTAATATGTTTGTGGAAAGCATGAGGTATTTTTTCAGGAATCTTTGATGCATAGAAAGTTCAAAACAACGTTTATGAAATATTTCATAACAAGGAGAAGTCTCTACTGTCACCTTTGATCAAGTTAATGCATCCTGGCTGAATAAAAGTATTGCTTTCTTAAATGAATTTCATAAATGAAAAATCTTACTGCCCCCAAACTTTTAAATGGTAGTGTATTTACAAAAAAAACATTTAAGGAAACTGCATTAGAAAATACAGGTTCAAAAGCAGCCAAAAATAAATTACATTTACTGCTTCACTGATTAAAAACTAATATACTGATCACATTGAAAAAAAAAAACGTGTTTGGACAATTGCATAGTTCTTTATTTGCACTTCTTTCTCTGTTTGTTTTTCATAGGGGCCTTGACAGATGGAGATGTGATAAGAGCTCTGTTGGGTGGGAGTGCGTCTTTTAAATTTAAGGTTACAACAAACATGAAAGTAACCCTAGCTGTATGGAAAAAGTGTCCAAATCAGAAGGTTTTTGTGTTCAGCCCCATCCATGGACTTACTATATTTGACAACAACTATGCTGGTCGTCTTTCCGTAAAATCTAACCACAGCATTATACTAGATAAATTACAAGAGAGTGACTTTGTGACTTACTGCTACGAACTCACCACTTTCCCAAATGGGAGTCTTCAAGGACAAAATAAGCTAGAGAAAACGACAGAAAATGGTGAGAATATTTATTTTATAAGACATCTTCCTCAACATAACACCAGGCATAGTGTTGTTATTGCAGATATTTTATATTTATATAGAAATATAACCATTTTATGGCTATTTACCTAATCACACCCATATCTGACTATCATTTAAAAATTATATATTGTGCCTTTAACACTCAGAATCAAGTATGAGGGTCATGACACAATAGTAACTAGTTCTATTTTTTTGTTTAAAAACAAAAACACAATACACATAACATACAAATTAAATGCATCCTAAAGTTTTGACAAACTTCTTCATGCGATACAAAAAAAGAGAAGGATACCAGAGTGTGATCTGTGAATATATGTTTGAATATTTGTTTTTGCATATACTTATAGTTTGTTTTGACTCTGTTGTAACTGTATAATCTGAATAAATGTAGTGATGTTTGTTTATGCACAGACCTGCATTTTTCGCCAATTAATACGAAACAGAGAAACTTAAAGAAAAAAAAAGTGAAACATTGTGTTAATCTTCTCGCAGGTGACGTGCCCATCACGATAATCTCAGTGGGTTGCAGCATAGGTTTAATAGTGTTATGTGGAATCATCGCAGGAGTGGTTTGCTATAAGGTAATAATCCCAAACTCGTCCACATTCTAAAGAACAAAACAGAATCTGCTGAATTCAATGCAACAACATATGACCGAGTGGTTTAGTGAATGATTACAAAGAAATTCCTTCTGCTCATGTTTAATGAATAAAGACCAATGAGAGTGCCACACACTTCTTAAAAAAAGTTTTGGAATGTCTTCTGTAAATGTGTTTTAATTCACTATAGTACAATAAATCCTAATATAATCATGACAAACTATATGTCATTGGAAAGGTCTAAGTCTCCTAAATAGTTTTTTTACCATTTTATTTTGTTACAAATTATGTAGGAACAGTAATAGATTAATTTATGACAAGAGTGCACCAAGAGTCTATGAAAAAATCTACATCATAACAGGAGTTCTTAACTTTGTAATAAAAAATCTTTATTTCGTTGCCTTGTTTTAGTAATCATCACAAGTTATATGAAAGCTTAAAATCTCAAAATGTATACTGTGAAAACCATTTTGAAATCAGGCATTGCATTGCCATGGAAATGGTATTTCAAAATCAATTTACAAAATGTATTATGGTCTTTTAGAATCAAAACATTTTATAATCTTGACAAAATACATATCGTTGGAAAGGTCTGAGTATCAAGATATTTTGTGATAGACATAATATTGAGAAAGAAATTTATAGATTTGTGACAGAAATGCATAAAAAAAAAAAAAAAAAAGAAACTGGAGTTTGGGGGTGGTACCCGGTGGCTATTTATGGTATAATGCCTAAACAAAATTGCATATGAACCTCAATTTTTTTTATATCAACTTCACATTTGGAACACAACTTATGTAGACATGTGGCTTTAATTGTATAGCAATTTTGTATTTTTTACTATTTTTTAAAATATTTATTTTATATAAAATAAAAATAGTACAATACATTTTCTTTACAGTAAATTTAAACTTCTATAACGTTTTAATACTATCATTTTATTAAATGATTTCACTTCTATAATAATCTGCTAATTGTCTTCTTTAAAAAGAGACCAACCTTAGGTCTGTATTCAAAAGCGTTCATGAGTTATAATACTTTAAGTTTGGATAGTGCACTTTCTCGTGAATTTTCAGAAATGGGGATGACAGTTAAGGGGTTAATTTGAGCAATGTCTCTTCTTCTAGAAAAGGAAGAGCAACACTGCGTTGCATCCTGGAGGACCTCCTGGCAGTCAGCCCTCTGTGCGGCTGAAAAATAAGAAGCGACCCAAGCGCATACGCTCACAGAATGAAGAAGAGGTGGAGAATGAAGACTTCAATTACCTGAATATGAATTAACCTAACCTTGTCTATAATGGATATTACTGGATTTACTGTAGATCATTTTTATAATTGTCTGTTTTAATGACAAAAAGGAAGTCAGAAAAATCCCATGGGGAACAATAATCCCATGTGGACTGGTATATGCACTCATCTGCTTTTCTTTCTAGCTTTTAAATAGATTTTTAGTTCATTCTTATTTTTGTAGTTTTGTAATATACTACTTTTTTTTTGTCTGTGGCAGTAAACATGTTGTCTCTTTGTTTTTCAATGCTAACATCATTATACTCTAACTGAGTTGTAGTTATGATTAAAGTCTCCTTTTTTGCCTGAAGTGTGTCAAGGAATGATGACTGTAAATTGCAGAAGTCAAAAGTGCAAAAAATCAGCTTAAAGGGGTCATATGATGCTGCTAAAAATAACATTATTTTGTGTATTTGGTGTAATGAAATGTGTTTATGCGCTTTAAGGTTCAAAAAACACATTATTTTCCACATACTGTACATTATTATTTCTCCTCTATGCCCCGCCTTTCTGAAACGCGTCGATTTTTACAAAACTCATCGTTCTGGAAAAGCGAGGTGTGCTCTGATTGGCCAGCTATTCAGTGCGTTGTGATTGGCCGAATTCCTCAAGTGTGTGATGGAAATGTTACGTCCCTTACCATATTGTGATGCCTGCGGCAACCACAGATGACGACCCCGGGCTGGACTCCGCTTCATCCACGGTGAAAGCCAATCCGGCGATCGACAGCGCGAAGTTGATGTATTTCTTCAGCGACCAGCACGGATCAGCTCCAGGCATGACGAAGTGATACCGTCTTCTTTTGGAAGGCCAAACAAAGTAGTTTCCCTTTCACAATGAAACACACAGCACCTTCACGACATGGCGGGGGCAACAACAATACTACAGCGAGAATAAAAGTTAAGCCTTCTTTCTTTGAGTGAACATTTGGGCGGCGTTATGCAAATCTTCCCACATAGTGAGGTAGATATGTCGGGGCGTGTTAGAACGAGCCGTTTTAGGTAGGCGTGGCTGACTCTTAACTTTTATAAAGAATATCTCTTTGGATTTGAGACTTTAGTCTTTGCAACTTTACAGATCTTCTTTACGCACCAAGAGCTTGTAACACTCCAAAGAGAAAGGAAAAATTTAAATCGCATCATATGACCCCTTTAATTCGTCCTACCAACTTGCATTACCCTTGTTGTTCAGATGGTGGCAGTGTAAAAGATTGAATGATTCTACGCAAGGCTGCCTTGCATATAAAGTTCTCTGGATTTTGGTGAAATATTACCACTTCCAAAAGTATTATTAACAATAATGTCATTAGTAACTTAGCAGAAGTTTCAACTTTTGTGACCAGAAATGGCATTAGCTGCATGTGGACTTTTTCAGTTATTCAGTTAACCACAAGAAAAGTCACTTCCTGACTTCTGAGTGATCTTTCAGCTCATCAGCAGAAGGAGCAGAATGGTCTCTTTTTTTGTTGCATTGTTTGAAGTCCTGATCATTTGTTTCATCAATCATTTGTTCTGACTCCTCTCAGATTCTGATGACATCACTGCTGATTGACTGAATTAATCATGACAGTATATTCTCACAAAAGTCATTAACACCTATACTACAGATAAACATGTCACATCTCACTGCTTCCTCTTCTGAAATGCAAACATACAAATAAAGAGCTCTTGCACAAAACCACAGAATAAACTGTATTACATGTTATGCAAAGTGAAACAGGTAACATCCTGCTGTGTCTTTCAGGGTCTAACCAATGGTTTTGCCATTGTTAAGTTGCACAGGTTAGGCTACATGTAAATTTAGACTCTCACTCCATCAAACGTCAGACCACAGTTTTGTTTTCTGTTTCGTTTTTTCCTTGCTTATGCTGTATGCAAGAAATATCAGTGGTTGCGTTGTGGTTTTTGGTAACCGTCTAAGGTTTGTGTTGAATAAATGATTTTCATTATAAACCAAATACTTTATGACATAATTTTATATCAATAAAACATCCAGCCATCATCCTTAGAGACTAGCACATGTATAACAGTAATGCTATATATTTACTAAATAAAAACAATCATGTCCAGTAAATATAATTTATTTATATATAAAATATACCTGCATTTGTAACAAAGAAAGGCAGAAAAAGAGAGTTTCAGAAGAACCGCTGCATTAATGGACATTTCTGAAGGAATCAACTGATTTTTATTGCATTAAAGGCCACTTTTAATGTCCAACAATCCTTCTAGAGTTTTTCATACATTATAGCCTATAATTATAAAATTACTCGGAGTGAAAATTTTAAGGGGGTCTGAATACTTTCCGTACCCACTGTATATTGGTTATATAATATTCAGTATATGTTGTTATACATATTAAGAGCAACAACAACAAAAAGGTTTAAACTTAAAATACAATTTGTGTGAACATTATGTCACAACCTGCTCTCTGCAACTAAATAGACCAAGCGTAGCCAATACTAAGAAGTACTGTGTCTGCTGTATTTAGTATACTGAGTCATACAAAACACAAGTCGCTGATTGTGCTTCAAAACGCTTAGTTAGGGAATTTTCTTAGGGCCTAAGCGTTTTCACTTTTATTAATTTCTGCCTGAGCATGTTGCATTTGTCAGGCACACGCTTTAATTAAAAAGCACAGGCACAAATTAAAATTAAAATGAACACAGAACCGAGAAAAGCACAGAATTCTCATGAACACAATGCATCCTTTCCAATAACCTGCATTTAAAACATTTATTTTAACTGATTGATAATTCTCATTTAATCTCAATTATTTTCACACCCCCTAATCAAATGTTTATTTTTATTTTTAATGTTTTTTATTATTTTATTTTTTAAACGATTATATATTTAAAAAAAATAGGCAAAGAGTTTTCAGATGTAACTTTTAATCTTGTTACAATATATGCAAGTGATGAGTTCTCGATCTTGTGATGCTGGATCACATAAGTAGATGAGATTTCTGCTTGACTTGATTGGCTGTGAACACTTTACTCATCATCACCCTCAGCCAATGAGAGGCCGCCTATTTGATCAAGCACGCTTTAAATCCCGCTCAGTTGTAAGCAATGCCAGTTAATCATTTCGTTTGCTGGTTAAAGCTGAGTTTATTATTTACGCTTTGGCTTTATTGTTTTTTCTTCTTCTTGTGTATACGGTGCTCGATTTATATTTACGTGGGTTTCAGCTTCGCCTGTAGTGGATCAAATGTCTTTTTTAAAATTACTTGTTTAAACTTAACTTAAAATGTTTTTTAGGCTAGTAAAACTTGCAAATGTTGAATGTCCCATTATTTGGCTTTGTACCTATTCAGGGTCTTTTTAGCACAACTTGCACACTGGGGATTTTCTCTGTGTAACTGGTTAAACGTTTACTGCTGTAGTCTCTGTGTAACTCCTGTTACATTCCTTCAAATTGTATCTTGTTTTGCTCTGTCACAGTCTTCCAGGCAGGATGATGTTGTTTGCCTCACTCCTCACGCTATGCTTGAGTGCAGTGTTTGCTGCTCCAAGCTTAAACCTGCAGTTGGACGATCACTGGCAGCTCTGGAAGAGCTGGCATGGAAAAAACTATCATGAGGTGGGTAGTATAGAGTCTGTAGCCAAACATAAATCAATTTTCAACACAACCGAAAAGCAGCATCTTTACAGAACTTCTTTTTCTATGGCTACAATGTCTGCTTTCTTCCTCAGAAAGAAGAGGGCTGGAGGAGAATGGTGTGGGATAAGAACTTGAGGAAAATTGAGCTGCACAACCTTGAGCACTCTGTGGGCAAACACACCTTTCGACTGGGCATGAACCAATTTGGTGATATGGTAAACAGTTCAATATGACTTCTGGTTTTGTTTTTGTCTACAACATCTAAACCGATGGATCTGCTGTAAACTGGCACTTTCATACTTATGATTGACACTGATTTTTTTTATAGGACTCTTTTAATAAACCCTTTTGTTTGCATTTTCACTTTTAGACAAATGAGGAGTTCAGACAGGTGATGAATGGTTACAATCATGACCCCAGCCGGAAATCAAAAGGCTCATTGTTCATGGAACCCAGCTTTTTTGAAGCCCCTCAACAGGTTGACTGGAGAGAGAAGGGTTATGTTACTCCTATCAAAGACCAAGTAAGCAGTTTATCAAACTAGTTCCTGGAGCTTATGTTTATTCTGTATCTGGTAATATTTCAAAAACTGCATGTTGCTTGACTGTTTGGTAGCAAAGTCCTGTTTTGTGGTCCTAGAAACGTTGTGGATCTTGCTGGGCTTTCAGCTCAACAGGTGCCTTGGAGGGTCAGCTGTTCCGCAAAACTGGAAAGCTGGTTTCTCTGAGTGAGCAAAACTTGATGGACTGTTCCAGGCCGGAGGGCAATCAAGGCTGTAATGGAGGCTTCATGGACCAGGCTTTCCAGTATGTTCAGGACAACAATGGGCTGGATTCAGAAGAGTCGTATCCCTACCTTGGAATGGTAAGAATCAGTGGTTTGCTCTTTCTGACTTGTAATGGTAGTTAATATATTGTGGGTGTCAACCTTAAAGATTTTACTCCCATTTCAAACATGTATCATTGTATATTCAGTAACCTCACATGTAAATCTTTTTAAATTTTTTTTTATTACAAATACAGGACGATCAGCGGTGCCGCTATGACCCCCGTTATAATGCTGTTAATGACACTGGTTTTGTGGACATTCCCAGTGGTAAAGAACATGCTCTAATGAGGGCTGTTGCTGCTGTGGGTCCTGTAGCTGTTGCCATTGATGCTGGACATGAATCCTTCCAGTTCTATCAGTCTGGTGAGTGATTATCGCTGAGCTGTGTGAACGGTCTAATTCTGATTTGTTTATTATGCAAAAACTTGTATGAGCTATTACAAAACTACATGGCTTGCCTTTAAACCCGAGTCAGACTGAACATCTCTTACTCATTTCTAACTTTCTACTGTAGGCATCTATTATGAGAGGGAGTGCAGTGGTGTAGAACTTGACCATGCAGTCCTGGTGGTTGGTTATGGTTATGAGGGTGCTGATGTTGCTGGGAAGAGATACTGGATTGTGAAGAACAGGTATGACTTGCCTCTGGAGTCCTTTTAATGATGCACTCAGTTCTGATTTTTTCAATAACCTTTAACAACCTCATTTGCATGGTTTTTAAACTTGTTCTGTATCTTTTAGCTGGACTGAGAAATGGGGTGACAAAGGCTACATCTACATGGCTAAAGACCGACAGAACCATTGTGGCATTGCGACATCTGCCGGCTATCCCCTAGTGTAAGGCCACTGGACTGCATTCTGGAAATGCCAGTAGTTCACCTACTTTTTGTTTCTTTTAATATTTCATGCTGTTTTAATTATTACTGGTTTATTAAATATTGTAATGTATTTGTGTTCTTTCTGAACGCTTGTTACTTTTTTTTGGTTTTATTTTAAAGTAATTTTAGTCTAGAGCACTGCCAGTATATTGTAGAAAGTTTCTTCTATTGCAGTTAAGCTATCTTGGAATGCACTAAGCTATCAGAAGTTTACTTTTTACTTTTTTCTCTTTTGATCCAGTTAACCATTTTCGTTTGTGATGCAAGTCACTGTATTTTAAGCTTAATCTTTTAAACAATGTTACAGATATGAACATGGCTCTTGTCAAATGTTACATGTATTTGTACAAATTGTGCTCTTTCTACTTGACCTGTAAATGAATAAATATTAAATCTACTGGTATAGAAAGCTATGAGAGTCTGCATGTTTATGTACACGTGGGATCTTCCATCAAGCACAATCAAACCTCTACAAATGATTCAGAATGCAGCGGTACGACTGGTCTTCAACGTGCCCACGTTACCCCTCTCTTTATCTCCTTGCACTGGCTACCGGTTGTGGCTCGAATCAAGTTCAAGACATTGATGCTTGCATATAGAACAGCCACAGGCTCAGCACCCGCCTACTTCCACTCACTACTACGAATCTACATCCCCTCCAGAAGTCTGAGATCCGCTAGTGAGTGACGCCTCGTGGTACCATCACAGAGAGGCTCAAAATCACTTTCCAGAACATTCTCGTTCACCACTCCTGGCTGGTGGAACGATCTTCCCACCCCTATCCGGAATGCTGATTCTCTGACAATTTTCAAGCGCCAGCTGAAAACTCATCTCTTTTGAAGCTACTTGACTTCATTTAAAAAAAAAAAAAAAAGATTCTATCTCTTTACTTATTCCTTCTCTTTCTAGCTTGTACTTATTTGAACAATGCCTAGAAACTTGGTATTACAAGCACTTCCTGTATCTGTTTGCCTCTTTAAGAAAAATAGCTTTATGTATCCCCCAATTGTAAGTCGCTTTGGATAAAAGCTTCTGCAAAATGACTAAATGTAAATCTCATGGTTTGCAAGAAGACCCAAATGTGGTAAAAACCAAAGGGTGATGCAATAGTTTTGTTCTGAGGAGCATTGTTAAAGTTTAGACTCTGAAGCCATGGCCTCATTCTACTGAATTGTGCTGTGTAACTCATAAGCGTTTTTAAATTAAGAACGTTAGGAAATAGACTGTCAAATCAAATGTTTGACCATGACAACACTACCAAAGTTTTTTCTCTCTCTCCAGAATACTGTACCATATTAGTAAATAAAATATAGCCTGTAATGGTTATAACCTGTTACTAAAAATTATGTTGGTGCAAATCCTTAGTACTGGTTTGCTGCTCTTGTAGATTAAACCATGCTTCCCACTTAAATTGTCCTGAGCTAAAGGAGTTTGGGCTGTCTCTGACTAGTTTCTTCAAACATGGTTTAAGAATTTCACAAGCATTATAATGTTAATTATAGTTAATGGCCACATGAAAAGTACTATTACTGAACTTTATACATCTAACCTACTTGCTTGTATTGCACTTGCTTGCTCAAGGTCATTGTTCGACTGAAAAAAATCTATGTATTTTTGTGTACCATAGCTATTCTTTTACCTTTTTATTTTACAAAATTCACACGTGAAGACAAATTTATACCTATACTCCTAATTTTTTTAAATTATCATTTCGTCCTTAAATTCATGAAAGTAAATTTCTTTATTAATTCTTGTGTAAACATGCACTAGATGGACTTCTTTTAAAGTTGTGCTGCGTCTTGTTGGTTTTCCAAAATTTCCACACGAGCGCGGTTTTAGGACGCCATTTCTTCTTCCTTGGTGTTTAATGGCAGTTGGCATCCAAAAAAGTTGAATTGGTGCTCTGTCTAGACCAGTGTTTCCCAACCGGGGTGCCGTGTTAAAAATAATTTTTTAATATTTTTAAATTGCTGAAATGTTCAAAAAACATCTATTATATAATATCCATTTCTGATTTCGTCAATAATTAGAGATGCACCGAAATTCCGGCTGCCGAAAATGAGTTCACCGCTCAGGTTTCACTATCCCGCTCTATGTGTGCGCTCCGCTCAGTCGCTCCACTAGTATACCGTTCATGCTCATCGGAACAGCGAAGTCCACTCAAACATTGAGCCGACAGGAAACATTGATGTAGTACAGTATTGTTTCTGTCTGCAATAGCCCTACTGTGTTGCAACATGGTGTGGTATATGGGCAACTCTGGTAACGCTGCCTTCTCATTCATTGATATGCTAACCGCTATGTTTCTGTTACGGGGCTGACAAGACGTGAGACGTGCAGATCCATATGCAAGCTTTTATTTAGAAGACAGAGACGTGGTCATGAAACAGGCATGGGTCAGATAAAGGCAGACAGGTATATGGCGAGCAAAACACAAGAATAGTCCTAGGGCTAGCATAGATCGACGATCGGCAGACAGAATCAAAAGGGACAAGACTAAAGGGATAAATCCAGGAAAACAGGCGAAGATCAAAAACCGAGAACACAGGCTAGGCTAGGCTAGGCTAGGCTAGGCTAGGCTAGGCTAGGCTAGGCTAGACTAGACTGCTAATGAGGGCTCTGTAGTGTAGCTATCAAACTGATAAATGCTAAACAACACTCGGCGGAGGGAAGGGATCAGAGTGAGTGTTAAATAGTGAGGGACTGATATGAAACAGCTGGGTGCAATCATTGTTAACAGCTGTGTGCAATCCGTGCTGAGTGCAATCAGGGCAATGAATGATGGGATATGTAGTCCGGGGTGATGTGCAACAGTGTGTAGTGCGAGAGTCAATGAAATTGGAAAGGGTGACCTCTGATGGCTAGCAGATGGAAGTTCATGGACCGGATTCGTGACAGTTATGCTCATGTTTTCTGATAATAATAGCTTTCTAGGACTAAACATTATTTGGATAATTGGTAAAAAAAGAAAGAAAAAAAAGTTAAATATCTTAACCCTACTGTTAGATCTACCTGAAAAACTAAAAAGCAATTTATTTAATTCGAAGGCCTGTCGTTATTTTTTATTTGTGCTACCATTATTAATTTCTTTATTTGTTCTTATTTTATTACTGACTGCTTACTTGTCATTTTTTATTCAGTTCAAAGTTTGAAATCAAGCTCTCGTGCTACTGCACCACAATTACCCCACTGTAAAATTGAAAAAACACTGAGTGAGCAAAAATTTGTGAGATAGCTAGTTATAATGGTAATTAAATAATGTTTACATGTGTATAAAAGCCTACATTAAAATCTGTCATATAAATAGGTATTTTCATTAGAAATTAGCCTACTGATTGCCACCATTGATGGACAGAATTTTTTAATAATATTAAAAATATCTGTATGACATTATATTCTGCAGTTCTTCCCTGTTGTACCGAATATCTATACTTTTCAAATGATCATATCGAAGATAGAAATTTAAATATTGTGTCAAAATTAATTTTGTAGGGTGCCACAAGTTTGTTAAAATTTCCAAAGGGTGCCGCGACTGAAAAAAAGGTTGGGAAACACCATTTCAAGTGAAAAGAGACACTTCTAGGCCTGCAAAGTGTGCGCGCTCGTTGAGGTGATCACGCGCTGACTGTTTGGCGCTCGTGGCGGAGCTAGAGATGGTAAACAACGCCAAATGACGATTTTTCTGAGAAGTCTGTGAAGAGTGGTTATTGAAGTCATTCAGCGCTTGTCATCTTCCACTTGATGCTTTAAAAGTAACTGTAGTTGTCAAAGACACAATATGTGACTGCTGCGTTAAAACAAAAAAGGACAGCGTCTTGAAAGTACTGAGGCCAGGTTAGTAATTTTGTCGTCAGTGAAATAGTACAAACCGTTTGGCCACGGAAAAGGTTTACATTTTTCAATTCTGTTTCAATTATAACATAAATAAAATAAATATTAATAATCAAATATACTATATATAATATAAGACTCAGGTGCTGAGGGTTAGTATTTATTATATGTAAGAATATACATTCTTTCAGACACTCATGATATACAGGCCCAAGCTGTCTTAACAGCTTCAAGCTGGGGTATATACGTGTATGTTATTTCAAGATCTGATGAAACAAGTAAAGCAAGGTACTGTACAGTGTATGCACAACACAAAACCCACCAGTGCGTGTTGGTAATGCGCCTAGACATTGACACAACGCCACTTAGCTTGGCTTTGAAGTTTGAGCTGTAAATATGAGAGGTCAGTACATGCTGTGTGTGCTTGTTAGAGAGTCATTCTGAGTCATGTGCTTGGCTTTGCCATTCCACTGCTGTTCTAAGCAGCTTCTAGTTCTATCAGCCAACTTCATGGTTATCAGATGTTATTCAAGTCATTTCTTACAGCATTTGCTTTGATTATATGTCTTGAACATAATTTGATCATGGTGCATGTCAGCAATGAGTCCAGGAATGATATGGAGTTGCATTGTTGCTTTTGCTTTATTAAAAAGTGCAGCTGATGGAGTTGAAGTGAAAATGCTATGCTTGACTGGTTGAGAACCCTGTCTTTGTTTATTTTTCCTATTTGCAGAATTAGAAGGCATTGCTTGTAGTGTTGTACAGTGTTTCCCCCCCTATTAATAGTTTCTCTTATCTCGAGATAAAAAAGCATTCCTGTTAACTAGCTTGGAACATATTTCTTATCATATATCACTTACATATTTTTAAAATAATCACAATTACAAAGGTGGTAAAAGAAAGAAAGTAATATATAAACCTTTCTGTAGCAAGAGCGCCCTCTGCTGGTAGAGACTTTCCTCAACATTCAAGAACATGCAGTAAATGGCAGCATAGTTAGTTTCTTGTTTTCTACTGGTTAATCTACTGGTATGGGAATGTTCACCATTTCAAAAAAAAAGAAAAAAGGTATAGTATTCCTGTGACATGCTTGTAGTTCAGACAAGGGTGGTAAATTGACAATGTGATTTATTGTGATATAGTAATGTGCAGTAAACAAGATCAAGATCACTTTTTATAGTTATATTATGTCTTCAACTAAATAGATTTTTGATGAAGATAGATACAGATTGTATTTATGTACCAGGGCAGTAGAATACTTACCAGGTCAATGCCATTACCTATTTCTTTTTGAATTGTCATGCAGTAAATTCCACTTCTTTAATACCTATTTTCATGTGAGGTGTGGCCAAATAAATGTAAATTTCAACTCATAAATTGAAATAGAGATAATACTTTAAGTGTGAATTGTGTACAGCCCTGTTTGTGATGCTTTGTTCTCAGTAGACAGAATATTTCAGATATAACTTAATACAGTAAATCATTGTTGGGTTGCAAAATATGGGTCCTGATTCAGTAAGGATGGTAAGCACTTATTTAAAAAAAATATGTAGATTTAGCACAATGCTTGAATGTGTCCCAGTAACCACAGCATATTTGTGCCAGTGAATACAATGTGTTATGGACGTTGTGTTTTCAAGCTCGTAATTGCTACTTATTTATCAGTTGTGACTTTCTCTTATTTGCTATGTATCTCATAACTGCAACAAGGGGGTCTCCAAAGAGGCTGGAAAAACTAGTCCAAGCTACTGTACACTGCACTAATGAAAACCAAATGTTTCCATGTTTGTTAGCTTTCAGTATTATACTTTTAATACAGGCTGGTGGCTTGTCTTCTGCACAGAGTTAGGGTTAGATAGATAGATAAGTTAGGTTAGAAGTGTTCACCATGTAATGAATTTCTTAGCAAAGAGTTTCTTCAAGTGAAGGCTCTTTGATTTATTTGATTGGACATGTCATGATACAATTACAGCTTACTTGTGTGGTAGGCACAGCAGGTTAAAGACCGCTCTATGCATGACACTGACGTATTAGCATTGAACAGTTTGAAAAGGATATTTCTGCTCACCAGACTAGTTATGACTTCCATTCTAGCTGAACTATGCCTCAAAGTGTTTTGCAAGATGGCAGAAACTACATGAAAATGCTGCAGCGCTTTTTATGTATTGATGGTATGTAGCCTATTATTTATGTATTCTTATGTATTGACTTGCTTTGCTTTTAAATTGCAACAACAGAGCCCCCTGCTGGTACAGAGTACAGTCTTCAGTCTTCACCGCAGAGACTAAATGCATTAGAGAGAAGGCAACAAAACAGCACAGTGGCTCTGTAAGCTGGTTTCTCTCTCTTTTTCTTTTAAATATCCTTGATGCTCTTGTAGCAGACCAGTAGTGTTCTGTTAAAATGATACCTGTTTAAGTTTTGTAACATATCACAGCTCTGTTCTCCCAAGTGTACGTTCTCTCCTATCCACGCTACTGATTCTTTATCAACACTAACCATCAACAACATGGTTTGCATTTCTTTTGCATAGTAATTATGTTAATTATGCTGTTTAGATTGCCTTTGAATTAATTTAAATTTCAAATCATAATGTATTCTACAATGCAGCAGGCTAAAGACATGTAAAATATGGATATTTAAGCTTCTTTTTTTCTGAGTTACATTTTTTTAAATGAAATGGGGTTGAGATAGTGAATTGGTGGGTTTTTGTTAAATGTGAGCCAAAATCATCACAATTAAAAGAAACAAAGACTTAAACTACCTCAGTCTGTATGCATTGAATTTATTTACTACACAAGTTTCACAATTTGAGTTGAATTACTGAAATAAATGAACTTTTCCATGACATTCTAATTTATTGAGATGCACCTGTATGTGTATATATATATATATATATATATATATATATATATATATATATATATATATATATATATATATATATATATATATATATATATATATATATATATATATTATTATTTTTTAAATATTGATATATGCATTTTTTTTTTTAAAACGCATCAAAATAAAACAAAACATTTCTTCCCCCTCATTGCTTAATATGTATTTACAATAAAACAGTAAGCACATACTTTTTTTTTGCTGCTACCAACTGCTAATCAGCGAGTATTATGTTCATCTTACATTTTAAGAAAGTTGTGTGCTTGCTAAAAATGTCTCGCTCCTCACAGTTAATCATTTTACGTAGTTTCAATTTGGACATGACTGAAGTGGTGATGTCTGCGTGTGTAACTTGTTTTCTTTGTAATTTGTCCATCTGTTTCCACCAGTTTTACCATTTCAGGCTGGTTTGCGAGCATGATAGGTGGACATCATTGCATTGACAGGCTAATCAGCCAAACCTGTTTTTTTCTTCTGCCGTTGTTGCTAGTGGACTGCATTACTTTAGGAAAAATTAGTGATTTACACATTATTTAATCTTATATTTTGTAATATTCCTATGTTCTGCCTCTTCTGAAAAAAAGCCACGGATCTTTGCACAGTAACAAAAAAATATATATATTACAAGATCTTCCACTGGATGGCAGTAAGTAAAATCAGCGCATGTGTTTGAGACACCGCAGACCTTGTCCTGTAAGGCCACTGCGACCTTTAGTTCTTGGAACTGAAGTTGTGGAACGTCTAATGACTGCAATCAAAACTACTCAAATCTGAAGTATGAACAACAACACGAGCTGCCTGAGAAACAGCCGACGTTGCCAGCGGTGTTATAGGCTGCGCTCCTCGACTGCGCAATAAATATGAAATCTTTGACCTGTGCTTTTGTGCGGCGGTGGCAAATTTAGCTACATTGGGCTTCTCTTAACTGGAGCGGGGAAAAATAACTGGAACACAATGAGGGAAAAGAAGTTTGTCAGACTTCATTAAGTATCAAGGGAACATCGCTGGAACTGGCAACGCAAAGCGCACCGGGCCCGTGTGCCATTAATCACGTCTGACAAGGAACTGGAGCAGGGGGTGTAGGGAGGGAGCGCAGTACGTGGGTGCCGCTGCCAGCGGCTCTGTTTATGATTACTGCGAGGGGTCCTGACTAAGCTAGCAGCCCGAAGAGGAGCGGAGCAGAAACCCAAGATCAGGAAAAAGTCAAAGCCAAGGAGCTCTCATCCAGCATTACTCCTCCTCCCTTTCAAAATGACACAGCCACCAATATGATTAGACCAGAGCGCAGACTATCCTCCAAACAATTACTAAGCAGTTGAAAAATTGAATGGCGTAGAAAAACGGTGAGATATTGCCTTTCAAAGCAAAGTCATCAGTATATTAAGGTTCGCTCTACTTTAATTTGCCATTGTGCAGGCTTGTATCAAGGGGAGGGGGAGAGATGGATGGAAAAAAGCCTGCTGGCTGCAGGTTCATCTGCGCTCTCCGTTTTGTAAGCTCTAGCAGCAAGACAGTGTCTTTCCTCCTTTCCTTGGTCTGCCACCCCAGATGCAGAAAATAAATGGGAGTGCGAGAGGAGGAGAAAAGAGGGCCTGTGACTGGTGGAGATGGAGGCCTGTGTTAAGTGCTGTGCTTGAAAGCACGTCTGGCCTCATTAGATGTCAGTTGTAACAATACTGAACTGGCAGCAAGGACTGCTGTGAGTCTCACAACCATAAATCACGCTCTGACAGCTCACTGACAGGGCTGGGAACTGGCACACATGCAAACACTGAATTCTCTCTCAGCCGCACATTCTCCTTTTTTCTCTGACGCACAACGTCTTTCTCTCCTGTTCTTTTCTTTCTTTCTTTCTTGCGCATAATCAGTGCACAAAACGAACGCTGCTGGCTCTCTCGCCACGAACCACACAGTGAAATTTGTGCTCTTTTTGTTTTGTTTCTCTTTCAATAAAAACATGGGATTTTTGACATGCATGCATGTTCTTAATGTGCGTGCGAGTCTGGAACGACGGGCAGCTCCCGCCACTGTCTGCCCGTGTCCATTAGGCTGACATGTGACGGTGTGTGTGTGTGACATCGTTGCTGAGGAAGGAAGCAAGAGAAACAAGGCCTGTGGGCCATTAATCACTACTCCCTTCGACACACACAAACAGAGCTTGCTTCTAGGGCCTCACACACACACACAGCTGTTCTACTCTCAGCTCTTCAGGAACGTTGACTTCTCCACCCAGCCTTTCCATTCGTGCCCTCCATTAACTCCCTTTTGCCCGTCTGTTTTCTCTCTCTGAGCTTATTTTTGTCATCATTCTCCCTCTCTGACATGTTTTATCTTCTCATGAACATATTGAGGGATATGTTCGTCTGGAGAGTTTGGGACCGCCTTTTAAATCTTCATTCCCTTTTCTAATTTTTCATGTCATCATTTATACTGATAGCTGGTAATTTAGCATGCTTAGGTGCTTCTTGCCATCATCTGTTTTAGTTCTGACTAATAGAAGCTGTTTATTCTGAGTATTAGAAGCCAGATTAATGAATGTTGTCTAGTATGTTTGCGTGCGTGAGTGTGTTACAGGTCTGATCAGTCTGTTCAATGTCTTCCATAGGGCTGTACTGCTTAGTATGAAGATATACAAAAGTACAGTGTGTGTGTGTGTGTGTGTGTGTTTGTGGCATGTGTGATTCCAGGGAGGCACAGTGAGGGGTTTATGGGAACTGAGAACAGAACATTATCATGAAGGAAATGAGAGATGTACAGCTTCACATTATGTCCTGTTAAGAGAGGTTCACAGCTGTTAGCCATTTTATTAATGTACAGGGAGTGGATATGAGCAAAGAAGAGAGGTCATAAGGAGACCTGAAAACTGAAGCAAAATAATTACAAAAATAAAGACAGCAGCTGTTAGAAGTTGTTAAGTTTCCTGCTGCACAAGATCTGTTTTGGGTATTTTTATACTGAAATAATTGGTGCTCTGTATTGAGTATATACATTTTCCTTGCATTAATGTCAGTCGATGGATCACTGTTAAATGTAATCTTACAAATCTCAACATAAATATAATTTTTTTTCATATGCTACATCATAATGTTTTATGTCTAATTTCACTTGTACCATTTAAATATTTGGTTTTATATTTTACTGTTTAATTTTTTTGCATTTAGACAAATGCATTTTTTTTGGAACCTTTCTGGAATCTTTGATGAATAAAAAGTAAAAAATAACAGCATATTCAAAATAGAAATAGTTTCTAACAATATGTCTTTACTACCACTTTTTATCAATTAAACACATATCAAGTAATAAAGCAGTGGTCAGTTGGATGTGGGAATAGTCTAAAGAAGTTCAACACTGGTAGGTTAGTGGCAAGCTAATTTTCTACCCAACATGTGGTTTGAAAAAAACTGTAACCATTGAGTCTAAAGAGGACCTCCCAGCACAGAGCAATAGCTCTGCGGTCCATACAAGAATTGTTAGCCTGTCTGCGTTCCTGATGAATAGCTTGCAGATCCATTGGTTTCCAATACTGTCAATGAGACAGTGGCTAATGATTGTGTGCTCTGTGTCATTATGCCACAGAAATCTTAACCAGTGTGCATGTTGTAACCGCCACTCTTTAAGGTCAGCAAAGTGAAATGGTCAGGTATCAGCACTTTAGCTCCTGTTAGGAGGAAAATCAGTCATTTCTAAGGTCAGCTGTCTGACACACACACGCACACACAATGTCTCACACAAACACTGTTATGGGGTTCTATTTGATTTGACTACTTAAAAACAATGCCGAGATCCCTTTAGCGCTGACAGGATCTGCTTTCCTTCTAACTTTAATGACTGTTACTTCACTGCAAGTCTGTTGTATGCTATAATTACTACCACGGTTATTTATGCCATAAATCACATGCATGGTATTTTTTCTACCGCCGCAAGTTTGGCCAAAAACATCTAATGAGCATATTTGTGAGATGAAGCCATGCAGCGTTGTTGTTTAAACTCATTAAACCTCTAAAAAGTGGCAAAGATAAAACTGCTGTTGACTAGTAGGTGCTTTCTCTTGTCTCGCTCCCACTCTCTGCAACATCCTGTGACGTTCTATATCTCTGCCACACTACACGTCCTTCCACTACCTAACACCTACCCCCACCACCCACCAACCCACCCACTCATCTCACCTCGCGGTGGCCTCACGCACCAGCACTGCCATTAATCAGTGGCCAGGATCATGTCTGCCAGTTAGACTAAACAAGAGCATTTGTGAGGATTTGCTCTCCCTCATTAATCATCTTGACAGCTTGAAAAACACATTTCCCCTTTAATGACTGTATTTGGATAATCAGGTCTGTTTGCTTCCCTGCCAGCTTTCCTCTCTCTCTCTTGCGCTCTCTGTCCCTCTCCTGCCTTCGGTTTTTCCTCTCCCCAAAATGGCATTGAGAACAGCTGGGTTAGCTTACCACGAAGACAGAGAGGGCAAGGACACCGAGTGGTTACCATCACCGCTGCTAAAAGGGAGGGAGGGGGCGTTGAGTCAGTAAAAAATAATCACATTGCTCTGGAAAACTTTTGCTCTTACTTAAGAAACCCCTGCCGCTTCTCATAACATTAACTTGGCTGTTCTGCGGTGCATGCTCGCTTCCACACACACACACACACACACACACACACACACACACACACACACACACACGTACACACACTGACGTCCATAAAATATCCCGACATAGGCGGAAGGAAAATCTGGTGACTTAGCTGCGTGGTATGTGCAGGCTTGTCACATTATGAAGAAAAATGGCAGGGTGTTGAAAAGAGTACTTTTATCTCTGTATATTTGATTAAACAAAAACTGACAGATTTCTATACCTTTCTGTGCCCTTAGGTTTTGAGTGTGGACTCGTATTTAACCTTTAATAGTAGTGCTATATATAGTGAATGGGAGAAAACAAGTATTTTACACCTTACTTTTAACACCGTCAAATTTCTTTTTGTGTGCCCGGCGTGTGTCAGAAGGCAGCTTAATACATGGTGTTTAATGGATTGGTTGACCTTTGGGTTTAACACATCGTTGTGTCATGCTCGCACCTAACATTGCCTGTTGGAAGTTTATAAATTATGTCATACAGTTCACTTAAAGCCGGACTGCACGACAGCAGTATTTAAACATTAGGACAATGTTATGCCAAGCTTGAGGCTGAGGGCAGCAGGTAAAATAAACTATTACAAAGCTCTCCATATTCCACATGTCCTCATAGCGGTTTTCACAAATTACAATATGCTAGTAATTTTATTAAAGCACATTATTCTGGATTAATGTAGCTAGTTGTTTGAAATTATATGCTGATTATATATACTATTTATATATACTGACACTGAAGTGCACACAAAGCACAGAATGAACATAATGTCCAATCATAACATGCAATGAATCAAAATAATTACATAATGAAACTGAAAACATTCCCCAGCAGATGTCACTACATCATGCTGCAGAATTTATTACAGATGTCCTTCAAAATATGACAATTAGAATTCTTAATAGTATGTGTTCCTAGTTATATTAGAGGCCATATACATTTAAAAGATCCCATGAAATGGTTTGATGAAGGCAAGTTTTCCTGTGTCGACGTTTTCGTTGAAGTTGGGCCACTGGGACATATCAAATGGAATATCTTTTTTTTTTTTTTTTAAAGTTTTTTTTAACGTCCCTGCCTTGAACTATGATTCGTGCTATTCTCATTCTAGAGAGCTTTATTTATTGGATAAAACATTTTTTTGGCGCCTAAAAATTCAGCTTTGCCATCACAGGAATAAATTTAACACATTGTCATATTTATGTATTTTAAAATATATTAAAATAGAAAACTTTTATGAATATTAAATATTACTTTTACCATGTTTTTGATCAAATAAATGCAATTATATAAATAAATTAGCTCAGTGCTAATAAACATAGACTAAAAGCACAAAAAACCCTCAGTTGAGTACACTCGCTATCATATTATAGAGGAAGCATGAGGTAACTGAAACATTTTCCTATGCCGAGCAGGAAAAGGTCCTGTCACTCCAGGCATGACTTGGGATCAATCTTAACCCCTCCGTTCCGGTGCCAAGGCACAATTTTTCATGCGCACAACATTCGTGACATTGGTGCTGTGCTCCCCCAGTGCGTTTGCAAATGGAATCCAGCTGTAGCGGTGGAATGCATTATTAGTGGTTAGCCATAATTGCAACACACTCGTTTGCCTGTGTTGTCAGGCTGTCGTCACACATGCACACAGTTTCGCTAGACAAATGGGATGGCTAAGAGATCACTGGGTAGAGGTGCTCACCGCCACATTTTTTTTTGTTGCTGGCATTTGGAGCTTTATGTTGTGATGCGGTTTATGTGATTAAGAGTCCCGTGGAAAGTCCTCAATGGATTTTTTTTAGTGATGAAGCAGCAGCAGTCGTGTGATTGATTGCTTTATGAGCTTGAGGAGTGTGTGTGTGTGAGAAAGAGAGTGGTCTGGTCTGCATCACCGTGACAAACAGTCATCAGAGTACTCATGCGTTAATTAACAGAGTGTAATGTATATGGAAGTTTGCGAAGGGAGAGAGAGAGAGTCTACATTAGGCTAACATAATCAAAGAGACAACAAGAAAGTAAAAGGAGAGAAGCCAAGGGAAAAAGAGGGTGTAGGTGAAGAGACAAGAGACGAGATCTAAACAGAGAGAGACAGCCCAAGAAAAAGATTCGGGGAGGGAGGGGTGATCTAACGCTCTCCCTCTCTCATTCTTTTTCAGGTTGTGGCTGTCAGCCTCATGAGTTGCTATGGACTTGGCGGCTAATTGAGGAGCAGCTCCACACCCTGTCGTCATTAATCACTGGGGCTGCCGGGCTGCCTGCCCGGGACACTGCTGTGATGGGCTGCAACTCTCTCTCTCTTTCACTCACAGTCTTTCTCTCTTTAGTAGTTGACTGGACACATTGGGAATGGGGGGGTCGCAGTGGGACAGCAGAGAAAGGGAGAAAGAGATCAATCAAACAGGTGTAGCCCTGCTGAGAAGACACTGGTCAGGGACTAAATTAACTCCACACCCCCACCCACACATCCATCCAACTCCCCTCCCCTCCACAAGCAGGCGACAGAAACAGAGTGACTGCATATTGACTCAGCTGGAGCCCGGGAGACGAGGGAGAGAAAGATAAATGGCAGGGAGAGATTGATGAGGAGAAAGACAGAGAGAAGGATAGAGCAGGAATGTGACGAACGAGTGGGAACGGGGTGATGGCAGGATTAATCCCTCACCTTCAGACAAAATGTAAAAATTCCTCCCCTCCATTTAACCTTCCTGTACTTGCTTTAACTAATTTTTTTATCCCCTTTTTCCATTCTTCATCAAAGCACTGTTTACATGCTCAGAACATGGTATATTATGCATTTTCTCATTTTAACAAAACACAAATTGTTGACTGTTGTCAACGATTTCATATTGTTTATTGGAGTTGCATTACTTCACCACTAGGGGAGATGTAATCCATGTTATGAAGTTTTAATTCTCTTGGGCTGTGCCCAAATAGTCCATAACTCCATTAAATAACTTCCTCTGAGTCTCACAGGAAGTCATTCAAGACCATTTCTAAAATAGACTCTTGGCACTTAACCTTACTTTTAGATCTGTACTTCTCTTTGTCAATAAAATGCAATACTACAGTTTAGATACTCTCCACTGAAGTTTATACATTTTCTGCCCAGTGACAGTAATGAGTTGTTGTGCCTTGCTAAATTGTAGATTTGGGTAATGCGAACTCAGAAACAAAAAGCACAAGTGTTTATTCTCATCTCAGCTCTTCCTCCTCTAGTCTTGACCTCCTGGTTTCCCATAAGAGGAACCGTATGCTGTGTCCTTGCTGGATAGCCTGAGGTAACAGAGGCGGTGGAGTGATCTATTCATTTAATGGCCCTGTCAAGTGACACCTGTGCTGCGTCCTCTCCTGTCTGAAGTGCTAATGAACTGAGAATCTGTGTGTGTGTGTGTGTGTCATCTTAGTGCTTAAGAGCATCTCCACTCATCCTGTTTGAGGAAAATGGTTTTAAAGAAGAGTTTACACACTGGCCGCTTCTGTTTGAGACATTAAGCCTGACATAGTCACGCAATACCACATCAACAACATTGAATCTTGACCCTCTTTGTAGCACAGCATTAAGCAAGACTTTCTGAACCACAGGAAACAACACATTCGGGTCAAACAATGGGGACTGCACTCCTGGGGGTCATGTCAAGCATTTGATAAATATTTCTCTATGAACAGCCTCCCATTGTCATCTATTGCCCTTTGTGTAGCAAGGCAATCCATCAGAGTGCACTGGGAGTGAGTGCATGGCTCCCATGGGTTATTACCAGGCTATCATTGAGCTGTATTTAAGACCCAATACTCCCTTGTGCTGAGGCAGCTCTTTACACAATGCTGCAGAAGCACAAACAAGCAGCAGTGACTAACACTGCACTTTCACATTACGAGCAGATCAGTAAACAGACAGAGGACCTTATTTTGTGTTAATAGCTTGAACTAATAGGGAACAAAACTGTCAGTAGTGTAGAAAGCTAAAGTCAAAGATTGGTTGCTCAAGTGAAAGTGCAATTCTTTTTTTTTTAAAATACCAACCCAAACAAAAATAAATCTGTGAATGTTTAAATGTGCATTTACGAAAGGCCTAATATATATATATATATATATTATATTTGAGTTTTTTTTTATTAGTGTGTAGTTATTCAAAGTGTGACTGTTAACTATCTAACTTTTGCTCAAAATTACATATGGCAAAGCATGCGTGTTATTAAGAGTGTAAGAAACGTATATGCAAGAGAAGCGAGGGACATCAACACCTCTATAAATGTAATCAAGTATCATTTATTACACAAAATAAGACTTTGTTAAATGGATAGCGCTGCCATCACAACATAGTACTCTTATTTGAATTCTTTTCCCCTCTTCACTTCCATCCCAAACTTGCAGAATCAGCTACAATAGAAAATATATCACATTTTTCCGTTTTATTCTTTGATCTGTACAGTACAAAATAAACGCCAAATCATAAGGAACAAGATAGCTGTTGACCGAGTCATGCTCATCTGTTCTCCAGTAAAGAAAATTAGTTGCACAGATCTAACGCATGAAAGAAAGTGACGTTAAAAGAAAGATTTTATGTCTGAGAGACAATGTTGTAGTCTGTTGTTGCAAACATTGCATTATTACAAAGTGTATGAAAGGAGCAACCATGTTCATACTGTGAAAATAATGCTCCTGTGTGAAAATGATAATGAACAGATTTTGGCGGTAAATGTCCCATAGAAATCAAAAAGTCAAGCGCTCAAGAGAAAAATAAATACACACTTTTGGTAAATTGAAAAAAAAGATCAGATAAAATAAATGGCGTTCTGGCATTCTCATTAGCTCTCCACCTTAAAGTTCATAAGGGTTCCCTAATATCCTAATTGAAATTTAGAGTGACCATTAATTAAGCAACGGTCATCCAAAGCAGATGAGATTTTATTCCTCATTGCGAATATAACTATCCCATGTTTTTTTGCTTCATTCTTTTTTGGGGAATCCTGCATGTTTCTGTGCTTTCCAGCGAGCTCATGCCAGTATCTTTACACTGTCCAAAGTCTTTTAATCACTGGTACCCAAGAGCTGAAGCTGAGCCCAGTCTCTGGCCGTATAGAGCATAGGGAGAATAGTAGGGCGCTGTGGCTGGGAGAGAGTGCATAGGAAGGGATGGAGCTCCTGGCAAGTGTGCCTTTCCGTAGGGGTGATACCGTGCCAAACCTAGGCCTGGTGATCCACGCAGGGAGAGGGAACTGGGAAGGGCTCCTGGGCTGCTGGGAGGAGGCAGGTGGAGGTGGCAGGAAGCGGCAGAGGAGTAGCCGGAGAGCAGCTTCCCATCCACACCTGGCAGAGCCGTGTGCGTACGCAAATGGGCCAAGAGTTCCTCTGAGGTGGCGAAGCGTTTGTCACACGGGCCACCCACTGAAACCCAGTTACAGGCGTGATGGAGCGTTTCATTGGGCAGCATGAAACCGTAAGTATACAGAGGATGGGACAGAGACGAGGTGGCGCTAGAGGACAGAGAACTGGGGTGGAGGGAGTGGAGGTGATGGGTGGGATACATAAGAGGGAACCCAGTCTTTAGGGCAGATGATGGATCATGAACGCAGGAAGAGCAGTTGCTGCCCCCGAGATGGGGTGCACTGGGGTAGGTGAGGCAGTATGGGTCCCTGCACAGACCCTGCATGAAAGAGGGAGGCGAGGCCCCTGTGAGAGGACTGGAGCTGGGATGCTTTCCTGGAACACCCATCCCAGCACCAACTAAACTAGACTTAGCGTGATCTAGCCCAGGCACAAATTGAGAAGGATAGCCGGTATAGGCCCCGACAATGGAGCCGTGGTAGCCCATGGTGGAGGATGGGAGGGGAAACACAGAGTGGCCCGGTTTGAAGGGAGACACTGGGGCGATGTGGCCCGCGCCCAGGCTGGGCTGAGGGGGTTGGGCGTCAGACTTACTGTCAGGTTGAGGACTGCTGGAGGAGCTGGCACTGCTGGAGTTCACACTAGCACGTGCGTGACTGGAGTTGGCGATCTGTGCAATGTCCAGGCTTCCAGATTTACTGTGGTCTGAATCTTTTTTCCCATTGCGATCGCCACCGCTGCTGCTGTCGTTCCCTGGGTCCAAACCCGCAGCTTTGGAATCCATGTGGGAGGTTTGTAGATGCGTTGGTTTCTGTGATATAGGAGACTGAGGCTGCCGGTGTGTGTGCGACTGTCCTGATGTCTGCTGAGGAGGAGAGCTGGCCCGTGGAGAGGAGGCATGAGGAGGTAAAGAGGGGCACGTCACAGCTGCAGAACCGCTATTTGGCACTCTGAACCCCGCTTTATCTGCTGAGCTGTTGATCCCAGCGCCATCCTTCCGACATTCTGATCCAGTTTTAGAGTAAGGCTTAAAGCTAGACTTGTCATCTAGGTTCTGATGCTCCGCAGGCTTCATGCTGGAGCTGGTGGAGCGGCTGTCCTTGTCTCCATGGCTGCTGGAGGAGAGGGATCCCAGTTTAGAGGAGGGAGGAGGATCTGGTTTACCGATCTGGGAGCAGGTCTGGGCCAGCAATGCTAGGGGACTCTTTTTAGCATCCAGCTATGGGAACAAAAAAGACATTTTCGGTTAACTCTTTATTTTTCTTCTCATGGACTGACAGAAATTACCAATTCTAGACAATGTGCTGAATGATTGCAACATTGCTCATATTTCTTCACAAAACATTAGACCATTTTGTTTATATTTAGATTAGGTTTAAAACTGTGACATCATCCTAAAATGCGAATTGAGATGTTTCCGTGGTATAGTCACATTTTAAATATATTAGGTGGTATAAATCGCTTTTTGCAGCACCTAAACACACAAAGTACACTGTGCAGTGTTTTATTTAATAAACAGTCGTACACTGCACAGTGTACTTTATGAACATCTATTGCTTTATTTAAATGTCAGATAAGCTTTAAAAATGTAAGTACAGTAAAAACCCGTCAGTAGCGATCAGGAAATGTGAAACCTTAAAATACTGCCAGATAGTGCAGCATCCAGATCCGGACTATCCATTCAAATCAGCGCTGAATCATATTCAGAATCCGAATTAAATTCGAGGCGCCCGAGATAAACTCTAATACTAAGAAACGATATAAAACGCAGACGAAACATCACACAGAAACGCACAAACTCGGACAACCGAGTAGGTTTTCTGAGTGAAAATATAGTTATTTTTTATTAGAATGAAGTAAGAAACAGATGCATTAGAAAGGAGTAACTCGTACCTCGATGCTCACTGGCGCGGAGCTGAGCGGCTGGAGATACTCCGGGTGAAGTATGTGACTTGTGTGAGCGGTCAACATTTTGAGAATCCGTATAGGGAGCCTTTTTTCCTGACGCGCGGGATCACGGTACAGCAGTGAGGCGATCGAGTCGGTTTGGGGTCTTAAACAGGTTGGCGAACTATCGTTGTTAATAAAACGACTTTTAAGGGTCTGCTGGTTCCGTGAACTGACTGCAAATCCAGGAGGCAGTTCGCTCATCTGGATCGGGGCGGATCAGAGACCTGTCGAGGGCAGCGACGGGGCGGGTGTCCTTCAGTTTTCATTTAGAGATATCCAGTGTTTTCAAAAAAGAGCCAAACGACATTATATCCTTTTCTATTGGCAGTTAAATATCCAGATGAAACATCAGCTCTGCGTGTAGTCCAGAGAAAGAGCTGTTATAGTCTCTAAGAAGAACGTACACTCCGTCTCCACATCGTTCCGTCACCGAATCAGTGTTGCCTTGAACCCCAAAACGATCGCGAGTCCTTTACGGGCAAACGACGACTTGTAAGAGAAATAAGAGAAGTCTTGTATACTTGTCGTAAAATAAAAATAAAGAAACTATGCAACAGAACTACTGGGAAATATGGTGTCAAATAATGGCATTCCGTTGGTCCGTGCGCGCTCTAGTGTGTGCTCTACAGCCTCCGTACGCATATACACTCTGCTCATGAAGATCTGAGGGAGAACTTCAAAGCGCTCCGCCGCCGTCCAATCGCTTGCATCTGCATTAGTAATAAGTGGGTAGGCACAGCAGAGGCGGAGACTGTCCTCCTCGCTCCGGACCCGCTGGCCAAGTGCTTGCTCGTGTCAAAACATGCAAAGACTCTGACTTGCCGTTTTACCATTTATTTGATTACTTTTCTAGTTTTGTTAATAGTGGCTACATTAATAGTTCATTAAGTATGACTTGAATTAAGAGTATCTTATTTTGTATTTACTATTTATTGCAATAGTAACTTTAATTAGAGAAGACTTTACACTAGTAATTAATTCCTTGCTACTAGTCACTTCAAGTACCTTTCTTATTCTGTTCTTTGTTAATGTAAAAGTGGCCATTTTTGCCACTGAATTCTTTGTGGATCTGTTGTGATTTTGGCTCATTTATAAATATTTATTTGAGTAAATATGTAGGCTACTAATAAGCTCGAATTTACATTAGTGAGTATTGGAATAGTCACTATTGGATTACTAGTCATTTTAAATCTGAGTAAAGCATAGTTAGTTTTAAAGAATAAATATTGAAACACCTTGTGGAGAAAGATATTATAGATTCATCACTAAGTTGACAGTTTTTCAAACATTGCTACTTTTTTATTAATAAGTAAACTAATTCCGATGTATTTATACATGTAATTCAAAATGACATTCATACTACTATAATTTGTCTTTGCATAAGGTCCAAATGTTATATTAATAATATAGTCTAAAGAGTATTTCACATTTAAACACAAAATTCTAATTTAATGCTGCCAATGAAGTTTTACCGTACAAGCTTAACTGTAATAATAGAGTGTTGTGTTAAAAGGAAAAGCCGAGAATGTGGTAGCAGTTTCTTTTTTTAGGTCAAACAAGTCAAATGATATTGAGCAATACATTCATACATAATAACAACACATGCCTATGTGTGCGCCTCCAGTTCTGGAATGTTAATAACTTTATTACAATATCCCATGTTACTCTGCCATTGAAGTAATTTAGCTAACTTAATTATGCAATGATTTGGCTTAATCATTGAAAAATGAAGCCTGACAGAGGTTATTACAGGGAGACTGTGCTAATTCGTGTCTAAGTAACTTTGAAGTTCAGAATATTTAATGGCTTTGATTGTTCGTAAGTGCTTATACCCAGTATTATTAAACCTCAGACATTGGACCGAGTTGTATTACATTATTTTGGCAAGCGTGTTTGCGAAGCAATCTTGCCTGTATAGGCAAAATTGTTTGTGACTTTTGTGTGCAATCAAATATGATATGACAGCTTGCACATATGTGTGTGTGTGAATTTATTTAATTTGATTTAGCTGTCATGTATTGATAATGCATTGTCCTTAGGATGAGCCATATTTCAAACTGACAGCATAAAAGTTGCCCCCATTTGCACAGTGCTGTAAACATATGGACTGGAGAGAATATTTATGTTTCTCTGAATGGCAATACCTGTCAAGTGAGTCAGAGAGATGAGAAAGGCCTGATCTCTGGAGCTGTTCTCGGGGTTAAAAACAAAGAGCACCTGGGAAGCTTCTTGAAAGGTGATGTTGCCTGCCTTAGTGTAATAAAAATGACAAAAAGACAGAATGCATGAACTGTTGACCTAGGGAGAGGAGGAGCCACAGGCAAACATGTGTTTACAGGGCTTTGTCTCGCGTATCTGGGAGGCAGAGGTGAATATTCATTTAATAAGGGTGTGCAGGGAGGAATGAAAGCCTCGGGACACTGCATTTCAGAGGCAGAAAGAGTTTTAAGCTTGTCAGCAACCTGTCATTTTAGATCCCACATACAGCACACACACAAACAGCCTCCCACACTTTCACAAGTACCTACAGACGATCAAAGTTGACTGGAGTGGCAAAGTATTAAACCACTCTCAATCATGCATAACAGTTATTTCTGTCTTGCTAATCTATGCTGTTAAGTTAATTAAACTGTCACTCTGTCTCACAACACACAGATCCATCTCAAAATATAGTGTTTGTTAGGTTTTAAACCCACGTTGTCTTATTTATTCAGGAACTACACATTGTCGAATCAACGTAAAGGCGCATCTGCCGTTGTTAAACAAGGATCTCTTTACCCGTGGCGTCTAAAGCCATTTAACGTTCTGCACGTGTGTGTGTGCACATGTATATTGAGAGATAGCAGCGATGGATGAAGTCACCTCTCCTTCTGTCAACAGCCCTGCTGTTTGCTTTGTCATTATTAGTGTCATCCATCACTTGCCACCTATACAGGAGTCTGTAATGCCTGTGCAAATCTGAAAAACTACAGGAACATTCAAATTCAGATGCGCTCAGGGTTAAGATATGACGCGATCGCTTCCTTTGAACAGATCAGTTGTCTTTGCCCCACACAAACAGATACTTTAGGTTATGACCGGTGTGGTCTAACCTGTCAACGAGCATATTAATGTGGGTAGACATTTTTTTCTCCTACTTTTACTTTCGATCCGTCCCTGTTGCCACTCTGTAAAGTTTGGTTGAGATGTCTGGAATGTTTCCGTTTGTCTAGAAATTGTTACTAGTCAGAAACCCAGATAATCACAGGGTGTAACCATTGTTGTATTCTTAGGACTGCAAAGAAAATGAAGGATCACTGCCTTCTTGAAAATGCGAAGAAAAAAAAACTAAAACCTCAAATCTTAGAATTCCAATGGTTTAGAATTAAGATGGATTGCCTTACAAATACATTTTCAGGATAAGTGAGTTTGGCAGGGGGCAAAGGTGTGGGTGGAATGGAGGGAGTTTAAAGGCACCCTAGAGGAGGAGGAAGGGAAAATAAAAAAAGAGAGTGAGAGAGAACTGAGGGCGGGCTGGAACAACGGGGAACCGCTCCTTTCAAGTCTGGCCTTGAAGTGGGCTGCTAACAGCTGTTTTGACGTATAAATGACGGATGGTCATTTCCTGTTGTGGATTTTAAGGGGCAGGCCTCCCCTTTAAGAGGCCTGTCTGACCAATCCCTGTTAAGCCCGAAGGCGTTCGCCTATGCATGACTGTATCAAAGCACAGGGCTTTACCATAACTTTGACTAAACAAAGGGCTAAAAGCAGAGGCTAGACGTCTTGCTTGACCGTAGCCCACTCACATCCCTCACTGTTTCTTATGGGAGGTCACTCAGAACAGATTACTGAAAACCTACCGGAATTTTATAGCAGGCCATCATTCATGTTAATGCGAAACAGCAAAGGAGATGAATATGGGAAAAAGAAAAGATTAAAGTACAAAAATAAAATTAATTTAATGAATACTAAAATACCTTGTTTTGTCTGCTAAAACAAAACTGGTGTTTGCATTTCTCAAGTTATATTTTTATACTTGACTTGCACAGAACAGTTTGTCACTCTTTGGTACAGACTGAGAGACGGCAAAACCAAACAAACAAAAAGGATGCAAATCACTTGCATTTAATTACCTGTGACTGATTTATGAGGTGAGTGGTATGAAAAGGGAGCCCAGAGGCAGGGAGTCTGCTGCTCATGCCTGGTCTGTTCTCCAGAAATAATAATCCTGTGAAAAAAGAGGGACAGGACAGCTTTATGGAGTGTAGCTGACATGTGAGACCAACCCTGGAGAACTGTAAAACGTAGCACTCTCTTTCTCTCTTTGCTTTCACAAACCTCACAATCCTTCGGAGTGATTGTGAGATTTTTAGGATCAGATATTTGAAAGTGCACTGTTCCACTGTGAAACTTGGTGGAGTATTTTTAAGAGTAATGTTTGTGCGTGTGGAAGAGATGATAGAGAGAGCTTATCAAACGAGGAACGTATCACGAAATGGAGCCAAAAACAAGAGCCCAGAATAAAGATTTATTTAGTTCGGCGTGAATAGCTCACACAACAAAACACACGCAGGGGGAACAAATGGCACAAAAGGCTCTTCCCAGAATCCTCAGAGAATGGGAGCTTCTCAGGTTGATTTAATGAGTCATCTCTGTGTTTTGGTATAATCAGACTTGAACATCTTGAGTCTCTCTGATCCAAAGACGTGAGTGATGGTGTGATGACAGGATAAATATTTGTGTGAAACCACATGCACATGTGACAGAATGGAATATTGTACAATAAGATGGATGAACTAGACTTGAGTAATAGTTATATACCCAGTAAAAGCTTATTTCCATTTTTTCATGATATCGGTGATGTTGAGTGCTCTCACAGGCTTAATGGCTCGTCTCTCTTGTCGCCTCTGTGATCAAGGGCCTGGCAGATCTACTCATCTTCCTGTCTCACTGATTATCTCTGAGTGATTATGTACATGCCCTACAGTTAATGACAGATCTTTATTTAGCTTTCAAACATGTCATGTGCACCAAAGCACACAAGCACACACACACACACACACAATGAACTTAAATGCACCCTTCACGCTCAAACAAAAGGTCCCATTGTCCTCCACATGGTGAAGTTATCAGGAAGGGTGGGAGAACTACCCGGCTACACACAGCAGAGCCACAAATCAGATTGCTCTATATTGTTGTGTGAAATCTAAGCAGACATCAAAAGGTGTTTTTTATCTGTTGCTGGCCCAGAAAACGCTAGCGTGGAGCAACAGTCACACCATTCATCATGAGGCTCATGACACGTTCCATTTTAGTAATGCATGGGGCAAATGAAATCTCTCTATTCCTCAGGCAAGTCTGATTCACTTTTTAGAGTTCACAAGTTCCACGCTCATTCCCACTTTTCATTTCTGAGTCACACTCACTGGCGCGCAACGAAATAATTAACTTTGTCACACAAAACAGACGTCAAAGTAAAAGATGATACTGACCTAGCCTGTATTAATCTTATCAATCAGCTCACAGTTGACTGACAAGGCTCAAACGCTTGCCAGTTGATCTCTAAGCAGGTTATGTCATTTTGTCGCACATAATAAAAAGATGTAAACTTGCTGCCTGAACAATAACAACTCAACAGCCGGTTCTTGGCGGCTTGTAAAAACTGCAGTAAAAACACAGATGTTTTCCTTCATCACCTCCCTGGAGTCCTCCATCAATTCTGAAAATAAGATTACATCATATATTCATATACTGACAAGTACATGATGGCACATTTTCATCATAAGACATTCTTTTTTCCACCATTTACTAATAGCAGTTAGAATAAAGTACAGGAGTATACACCATTCAATAACACATTTTTTCATCGCTATATTCAATTAAAAGGGTGGTTGATTTGAGATTTCACTTTTTAAACGTTATTTAGTGTGTAATGTTGCTGTTTGAGCATAAACAATATCTGCAAAGTTACGAAGCTGAAAGTTCAATACAAACAGAGATATCGTCTTTTAAAATTCTGGCAGTTCAATGCCTACAAAAATGGCTGGTAGGGACTACAATGAGTTACTTCCCGGGTTCGTGGCATCACAAACCCAGATAAACCCCACCCTCGGGAAAAGGCAGCAAAGGGGGCAAGGCCATGCTGTGCTGCTTTAGACAAGAGGAAGAGAAACCTAGGGGTGCACGTAAAAATCTATTCATATATGAATCGCGATTCTGTCTTCTAACGATTCTAATGGATTCACAAGTTTCAAAATCAATGTTCTAAAGCAGCGATTCTTAATACTGTTCCTCATGTCGGCTGCTCGGCACATGCTCTGCATCTCTCTCTCTCTCTCTCTCTCTCATTCAGCTCAGCTCCAATAATGAACCGTTCCAATTATACACTTATTTTCACAAAGCTATGAGAAGCATTATACATGCAGGTTACAGTTACAGAGCATGCAGTTGCTGTACTGTGTTAAAGCTTTAATCAGGACAAAACCGTATATTAAAAGCTAACATAAGCAGTAGCATTTACAAATAACAGCATATCTAAAAGTAAGAGACAACAACAAACAAAAAACATAGGCCTACCATTAAAAGCCATGCTTGCACAGGTTCTGCACGATCCTCTTTAATAATATCCTCTGCTTCTCAATCGGGCTCAAACGGATAAGCGATATTAACGACACCGTTGTTTACAATTCATCCGGAGCACATGCCGCTAAGGTGAGGGGCGGGACGTTTAGACGCGCACTAGAGGCGGTTTAGCCAATCACAACACACTGGGCTAGCTAACCAATCAGAGCCCATCGCCTATTTCTGAGGGTGGGGCTTCGTAAAAACAGAAAAAGATTAGCCCGTTTCTCAGAGAAGGAACAGAGCGGTGTGGAGTAAAGGTAAATTATGTGAAAAATAATCTTAACTTTTAAACCGAAGCATTAACACATGTTAGACTTCACCCCATAAACACAATCAAGCCTAGAAAAAAAACAGTGAACCACCCCCTTAAAATATATTAATATATGATTTTTTTGTAATTTCTTTTGCGTTTTGTAACAATTTTGAAAGCATTATAAATGCTAATATTATTTAAATTGTTTAAAAAATATATATATTCTATTATTTGGGACCAGATAGAACACTGTTTCTGTTTTTTAGACCCGTCGTAGCATAATCTGGATGCTTGTTTGTATTGCTGTATTATATTTAATAATACAGGATTAGAATTAATTTATGGAGTGAGATTTAAAGGCATGTGGCAGAGTGTCAGCTGTCAGTCATCACAGCCCGCGGTATGGAGGAGCGCCCTGTCGGTCACAGAGACTTTGATGTGATGAAAGATGGAGGCGCTCAATTAAAAGCTTATCAGCGTGTAAGTAAATCAACACCTATCAGCCTTGTCACTTCAAACAAACGTTTATTATACTGCTCCACCCACCTCATTAATCTCGCACTGTTCACCTGTCAAGACGAGGTCACAACCGAGGAACGCATAAGACAAACTGGATAAGGAAACGGATCTCAAAACATTTGGTCAAACTTAAATGAAACAGGATATTATGAATTTTTGATTATGTCCTCTAGGGCCTAGGCTGTAGTCATAAATGATATATTATAGTTTTAACATTGCAACTGTATAATGGTTTTTAATTTTAAAATAAAAGAGAATTAATTATTAAATTAAAAGCAATTAAAAATTGCTCTGGCATTTTCTATCCAGTTCCTAAATAAGATACTCTAATAAATAATGGGAAATATTGCAGAGGAAGAAGTGAACTGCCTCACTGTACAAGATCATGATAAAGTCATTTGTGCATACTCATTTCAGATGCTATGTTAAGAGTAAGCTCTTGCAGTATCGCTAAAACACTTTCGCCTTCCCTTTTTGTGTCTTTTTGTGCAGCGCTAAATCACACACAGTAAAGAGCCAAATCAGCATCAGATGATGATGTGCTAAAATTGTCACTGGCGTCCTCACTGAAGTCTTTTGCCGTTTCGTTTAGACACGATTCTCCTGGTTTTCCATGATTCGTTTGATTTTGTTTCTCTGTAGAGAGCAAACTCAGGTTCATTCGCGTTTTACTTTTCTGGTCCTGTCTGGATTTGTCTCCCGTGCCCAATGACCTGGCCAAGTTTGAGCCTTATAAAAGGTTATTAGTTGCCAAGAGAGAGAGCACACAAGCTTCTTCCACAAAGCCTGCCAGAAGGCTACACTGCCTGCGTGCTATAAATTACCCTCGACAGGCCTCTAGAACCGGGGAGCTGGAGGAGAGGAAGAGGGTGAAGTTTTCTTTTCGGTCCCCACTTGATGAATGAGCCTCAGAACAAGGCAGAGAATACATCATATCACCTTTAATAGGTACACATTTCCACCACCATAACTCAGCGTTTAAAAATAGAGAAAAGCCATGAAATACGGTGCCGTATATTCCGGCCGTGACACTTTTACGAGTCCTCCCTGCAGTATAAAGGCATTGATTGCTATTTCAAAGTGCCATGTCGGGCCCAATACTGAGTACAACCAGCTGCTACACCAAGAGAGCGAGAGGTGGGGAAAGAGAGAGAGAATGAGTTATGACTGCTGAGATTTGGGTGATCTTTTCAGAGAGTCATCCGTAGCTGTAAATTTACAGTGTTTGTGCTCGGTGTTATTGAAACCAAACCCAGAGCTGCCTGTCAGTCATCCATTCTCGGAGCTGCTGGAGAGCATTCCTCTCCTGACAGAAACAGTCCCTCAGCGAAAGGTGAAAGAGAGCACAAATTACACATGAAACGACAAAAGGCTGGCGCTCGTGCTCTCTCTGTCTTCGTTTATGTCTCCCCCCGCCTTTTCTCTCTCTTTTTCTGTCTGTCTTCACACTCGCCTCTCTGAAGACTTAAAGACTAGTATGTGTCTAAATTAAATGGTTGTGACTTTACCCTACATGCCTTTGTGCTCATTTTTAGGGCCTTAAAGGGATAGTTCACTCAAAAATGGATATTCTGGTATCATTTACTCACCCTCATGTCATTCCAAACCTGTATGACTTTCTAGATTGTCTTTTTTGTTGATATCACTGATATGCAGTATTGTTTTGTGTTCCAAAGAAGAAAAGTCATACATGTTTAAATGACATGAAAGTGAGCAAATTTTGGTTCTTTTTGGAACGTTTTTATTACAGATTTTTATTTATTTATAGCAAGAATAAAGTGTGCAACCAGTAACGCTTCTCACAAGGGCAACAGGAGGTCATGAAAAAAATGTTGGAGAACTATGAAACGGGTGGGTCTTTTCAAGTGTAAATAAATTGTTTTTGTTGTTATATCATCAGTCAAAGCACATGCCAAAAATTAATTTCAAAATTCAATACATGCTCTTAAACGTGTAGAAATTCAGACAGATATCTGCATTTGGCAGACGCTTTTACCAAAGTGACTTGCATTTAGGGTTAGGAATCGAAAATCAATTCCAATTCTGGAATACACTGGAAAAACTCTGATTCATCTAGTAATGAAAAGTAAATCTTGAGTGAGTCATTGAATCATTCATTTGTTTAGTTGTCTAATGTTTTTTCTTCAGAATTGTGAGAGAACCACAACATCCATTAAAAAAAAAAAAAGTCTAAATTTATCCAGAATCGTGCAGCTCTATTTTGCAAACAAACAGCTCTTAATCGACTTCAGTTTTTATGTAGCCGGCTGATTTTTGTTCATGGTATTCAGCAGCAATGAAATGTTTTGCAAAAACACAGAATAAACATGTTTGATATCTAAATGTTTGACTTCATTTTTTTTAACCACATTGGAATCGAAACTGGGAATTGATAAGCAGAATCAGAATTGGAATCGGAATTTTAAAGTCAGACGATACCCCACCCTACTACTTGCATTGTGTTTAAGATATGCATTTGATCAAATGTATGCATTCCCTAGGAATCAAACCCATGATCTTGGTGTTGCTAGCGCTGTACTCTACCGTCAGGAATGCCAGTTGCAGATGCTAGTAGCCATTTTGTTCTGTTCACCTCAATAGCTTCCCTTCCTGTCTTTATTTTAGAACTTGTAAAAGGCATTTGACCTTCGTATGCTTAAAAAAACTTGAGGTTTACAATATATGACCCCTCTTCCTTCCACAAACAGAGCTAAAGCTATCATTTGTGTCCATTAACATTCGTTAAACATGAGGGTCTTAACTGGCTCATATTAAAGCAGTGATGAGAAAGACAGGATGCCTGTAATGTTATTCAGCAGTCTCCCTGCCCTTGCTTTTTATTACCTATGATATTTATACACTGTTTTAACCTCTGACTCTTTCCAGTGTGCGCCGTAGTCTGTGTGAGCCTGTCAGATACATGCAGGGTGAATGTCTTCTGTTTCCAGCCCCTCTCCCTTCAGTCTATTAAAATCTGCTCTGGACTTCTGCCATAGGCACATCATTTATCTCAGTGCTGGCCAAGAAGAATTATTGTTGTGTAAATCTCAAAGCCTTTTAGGAGATCAAAGTTCCAAAATATTAATCACATTTCTCTGTAGATATAAAACGCACACATGCTCTTGCACACATGTGGTGGGGGAAAAACGCACATTCGCCTTCCCCGTGTGTGGATGCGAGGGAGGTTCTCCACCCAAATCTCTTCCCACAGGGTAGATCGAAGACGGCCTATCCTCCTCCTTATCGCCCCTTCTTTCCTCTGTTCCACTCCTCCACCAATTCCCTCTTTTCTTTTCTCCACAGAGGATGCACTTAATCCTTTTCTCTTTGTTAACTTTAGCTTTTTTCGTTCTTTTTTTGAAGTCTCTATCCATATTTTCACCTACACCTACACCCCCATTCTTCTTCAATTCAAGGGAAAATATTTTAACCTGATTTAAATCACAAAGGAATAGGATTGATTTCACTATCATACATGTTTTGTGTTTTTTTTGTAGGCTAGGGCTCACTTGGTGGAAACAGGAAAGCTTAAAGGGATAGTTCACACAAAAATGAAAATTCTGTCGTGTACTGACACCCAAGTCTGTAAACTCGATTTCTTCTGCTGAGCACAAAAGATAATATTTTTAAGAATTTGTTTGTCACAGCGAATTTGTAGTATTATTTACATATCATTATAATCTTTATTACTATTATTAATTGCATTTTATATTTTAAGTTTTTGTTTTAATTTTAGTTTGTTTTAGTACTTAAAACTTTTTCTGTTAACTTGTCAAGGCAATATTTATTTTTTGTTTTTTTCAATTAACAAAAATGTCAATTTCAGTTCAGTTCAAAAGTTTCAGTTTTAGTAAACAATAACAACTGAATTATTCATACAGTGAAAATCAGTTGGGTCCAAAACAACATTGGACACCATTGTCTTTTTTTTATGTGGAAAAACAACAACAAACAAACAGAGAGGAAGGAGAGGCATCTTAAAACTATCTTCTTTTCTGTTTAACAGAAGAAAGCAAGCAGCAACTGGTTTGGAATGGCATGAGGATGAGTAAATGATGACTATTTTTATTTCTGTGTGAACTAATATCCCTTTAATCGAATTCTGTTGTATGAGCTACAACAGGAATGCTGCTGTCTGTTAGATCTTTTAACACTGTGTCACTATGATCAGTTGATGTCCCATCTAGGTGTAACGCCATCATAAATCTTTTCTGATCCATCTTAGATATATGGCTGCTATCTAAAAAGCAAATATCTTACTTGAATACAAAAAATGTTTTTTCCCCCTACACATTGCTCACCCTCTGTGGTAGGATGTTTTGTTTTTATTTATAAAATATGATGAGAATTTGTGGGTGGCATGTTAAAATGATCTCACTTCGCTGACAGGGCCTATATGGGGGCATTATTTTGACATCTCTCGTCTCTGCGATGAGTGTGTATGTGTGTTTGCGTGTGGCAACATTCTGATATTTGTTGATCTCAGTCTGCAGGCAGATTCTATCTACAAACACGGCTCGCATGTGGGAAGACTAAATGAAAAAAGGGGTTTGCCATTAAACTGCCAGGGATTATATACTGTGCGCTCTGTGATGTGCCAGCAAAACAGATTTGGTGGCATTGATTTGACAGAAAAAAGAGTGACAGAGAGAAGAGAGGGATTGGGGTGAGGTGGAGGGTTGATGGAAGGAGCATTTTTTTTGGAGTTTTCTTTTTTTATCCTCTCAGACACTTTGTCATTGTGTACTCTGTGCTTAGAAGTAAGAAAGTAAATATCCTGGATTGACTGCGGCTGTCAGGAAGGGTAATTTGCTGCATGTGTGGATTTAGTGAGATTTAAGTTACGTCTGTCTGGAGAAGTTCTTTTGGTCTTTGAGTGAATGCTTTAGATCAGAATAGATGATAGGAGGAGTCTGTGGAAGACAAGATCATGTCAGATACTGCCAGTGGAAACTTTTCCAGTGAATAAAACCTCACCGTGTGTTTCTTGTCCAAGCGGTGCAACTTGGAACCTCTACGCTCTCCATAATGTGGATCGGATTATATGCGTTCACTGGAAATATGCCATTCATATGGGGCTCATGATATTTTGACGGCATAGAGGGTTTTACAAAAAAAAACCAGGAGATGAATGACACTCCGTATTCGTGCAATAAAAGAAACCTTCTCGTAAGCGCTGACTCAAAGCCAAATACGATGACCGCAGCTTACTAGGTGGTATAGAATTTTACAGAGCCATAACAGCTTCATATCCATTTCCTCACAGAGGTGGGATGTTATGTGTGAAGCAACCTTGAGTAACACCATTCTCCCCTTTAATGTTCTCTTGAAGCCAACTGTAGCATTGTGACAAAGTTTACACCTCATTGACAGGCTAATATCCTCATCCTGACACAGTGGGCGGCCGTCTATGGGAGTTTTAAAGGAAGCTGCTAAATGGGACGCCTTTGCTCATCAAAGTCAGCACACACATTTATAAAGCTGTGAATCCCAGCACTCGAGACCTTTGAAGAGAAGGTGTGGGTTTATAGCGGACAGCTGTTTCTCTAAAGAGCAGGAGCTGGCACTGCAGGGAGGTGAGGTATGTGCTGTTCGTGGGGTCACGTGTCCGCCGTGCGCGCGTGTGTAGGCGTGTGACGGAGAGCTGACGTTGACGCGTTAGACTAATGTGTGAACTCAGGGGGCAGAGGGCTATGGCATGAGTCAGTGTGAGTTTTTCTCCAGTCTATGCGAATGGGGTCAGGTACAAAATGGAATATATGTGTCAAAGGGCTTTGAAAATAAATCACAGCCTCCAAAAATGACCGTACTTCAGCTCATCTGGACTCCAGACGATCGATATTATCTGGAAAAAGGGAAACTCATGCAGGCACTGAATGTTGCAGGAATTGTGGTTCACCTTGGGCTTTGCTTTTGAGTGACAGCACAGCTTCTCCCATAATTAGCAGCACTGTACCAAATGTTTTATTAATAGTATTTTTGTCTTACAAAAATAATGTAAACATTGTTAAAACAAGATACTTTATTGTCTTTTTTAATGAGTAAAATAGATTTGATTATTTTTTAAATGTTTTTTGCATAAACATTCACAACTTCTACAACATAAAACCTAAAAAAACAACTAAAAAAATAAATGAATTGTAATTCTATTGTAATTGTAATGTTTAAAATATGACAAATATAAACTCTCAGTGTCTCTTCCTGACCTCTGTTGTGTTTTTGAAGTTGTTCATTATTACAGTTAGGTAATTAATTATGCACTTTTTTGACAAGAGCTTGTTCATTTGAGCTACTTTAAGTTTTTTGTTAATTGTGAAAGATATGACATGTTTTCAGAGAATATGTTTCAAGTTGTTTATTCTTCTTTTATTCATACAACAATTTATAAGAATAAACAAATTGACTGAATAACAAGAATAGTTATATTCTCTGTAAACAAGCTGTTTTGCTTCTCATGTAAATTTATCTTAAGAATGTTTAGATATATTTATTTTACTGGATATAGGCAGAAAAGGCTGTTTTTTTTGTAGTATACTAAGATAATAAGCCAATGTAGTTTACAAAGTTCTAAAAAAAACATATACTGTTAAATTTTTATTTTAGGTTTTTACAGACAGAAGGGTATGGAAGCCTGTTTCCACCACCGAATACAATTATTTATTTTTTTTAAAGGTAATTGCGACTTTTTATCTCACAATTCTGATAATTGACAATCATAATTTTCTCACAATTGTGAGTTTATATCTCGCAATTCTGACTTTTATTCTCAGAATTGTGAGAAATGAAGTCAGAATTGCAAGATATAAACGGTAAATTCTGACTTTTATTCTCAACTGTGAGAAATTAAGTCAGAATTGCGAGATATAAACGGTAAAATCTGACTTTTATTCTCAGAATTGTGAGAAATGAAGTCAGAATTGCGAGATAAAAACGGTCAATTCTGACTTTTTTTCTCAGAATTGTGTGATATAAACTTGCAATTGCAAGTTAAGTCAGAATTGTGAGATATAAACTCGCAATTCTGAGAACATATCAGTCTTTTTTTTCTCCTCAGAACTGGACTTTATAACTCGTAGTTCTGAGAAAAAAAAGTCAGAATTGCGAGATACAAACTCACAATTGCAAGAAAAAAGTCAGATTTGCGAGTTTATATCTCGCAATTCTGAATTTATTTCTCGCAACTGCGAATTTATATCTCGCAATTTTGACTTTATATCTGGAAATTCTGACTTTATATCTCGCAATTCTGACTTTATAACTCACAATTGTGAAGTTGTGAAAAAAAGTCAGAATTGCAAGTTTATATGATGCAAATCTGAGATGTAAATTCACAATTGCAAGAAAAAAAGTCCCAATTACCTTTCTTTATTTTTTATTCAGTGGCGGAAACGAGCTTCCATAAAAGGGAGCTGAAAATTAGTGGAATGGAAGACGGCATAATGGAATCAAACCTGCATATCTCAAATGAGCACAACGTGCTAACCACTAGGCTAGACTTGTTGTTGATGTCTGAAAACTATAGTTTTGTTGGTAAATCATTGTTTACTTTGCCTTACAGGTTAACATGATGCTACAAGAGTGAAAGAATAAATATCACATTTGTCCCACTTAACATGCTACATATGAGCAAAGAGATTCAATTCTCTCTCGCTCTCTTTTTCTCTCGTTCTCTTTTTCTTTCCAAGGTGTCAGCCTTCAGATGTGAGAAGGAGAGAACAAAAGACATGGAGGATGAAGTAAAGAAAGTTAACATTCCTCGTGTCCAATCCTTACCCTCAGGGCACAAGTCTCCTCTATTCTCTCAGTCTTTTATTTATCGTTCCCTCTTCTCCACGGGCTGAAATGATACGCTCGTCCTTTTTCTTTCCCCTCATTTCTCCCCAGTCTAAAATTCGTCTGTTTGAGCTGGCGGATCGAGTCTCATGTGCATGTGTCTTTGCCGTTGCGGTCGACAGAGGTCCTCAAATTTCACGGGGGCCCACCGGTCCCCCTCGGGCGACAGCATGATGTCAGCAGCCATGTCCTGAGCGCTTGTGTCAGTGACTGTCTATCATCCCGAGCCCATCAATGTGCTGTGGCAGCCATTCGTCACTTTGAGTTACCGTGCTTACTGTCGCCGGTCACAGCACAAACGGGGAAGTTGTGGCCTAATGGTTAGCGAGTCGGACTCATAACCCAAAGGTTGTGGGTTCGAGTCTCGTACCGGCAGGGATTGTAGGTGGGGGGAGTGAATGGACAGCGCTCTCTCCCACCTTCAATACCATGACTTAGGTGCCCTTGAGCAAGGCACCGAACCCCCAACTGCTCCCCGGGCGCCGCAGCATAAATGGCTGCCCACTGCTCCGGGTGTGTGTTCACGGTTTGTGTGTGTTCACTGCTGTGTGTGTGCACTTTGGATGGGTAAATGCTGAGCACTAATTCCGAGTATGGGTCACCATACTTGGCCACATGTCACGTCAAAAAAAAAAAAACACTGACACTCAGGTTTCGCCTTTGACTATCACCATGGTGATCCTGAAAAACACAATACACGTTATGCAACGGCAAAGAGAGATCAGATACGCAGCTTAGGTCTATTTGTTGATCACCAAAGCCGCTGTAGCAGTACACCAGATTTTCTTAGCATATGGGTGCGAAACTATATGCGTGCGTTGTTTGTGATTGACAGTCCTACTGAGGCAAGGCCAGGTGGCGTCCTGTTGTAAATTTGCTTCTACCTTTCTCTACGCACTCGTCCCTCCCAGCTACAACCTGTCATGCTTGACAGCACACACAAAGGAGGAGAAGAGAGAGAGAGGCAGGGGAATGAGGATTAAAAAGAAAGAGATAAAAAAACTTTAAAAGATGAAATTAAAGAAAAGAAGATGAGCTGACAGCAGCTTGTGAGAAGGTATTGTCTGATGGGGAAATGTATCTGTGAAAGGGAGGCTTTGATCACTAGAGGACAGAGAGAAGGGGGGAGAAAACGGCACTCTTCAGATGGCTGAGAGACTGCAGGAAAATAACTAGACCTGCAATTACAGGAGGGGAAACAACACTAGTGCTAATGACTCTGCAAAATAGATGCTGGGAGGGTCAGTGACAGGAGGATCTCTTGTTTGGGTTTCTGATACTCTTTGTACTGGCACTTTATTGTAGATGAGCTCATAAAAGTTGTGTACAGGAACTAGACTAGAGATTTAATCTGTTTACACTACCATTCAAAAGTTTGACGTCAGTACAATTATTTTTTTCTTTTTTGAAAGAAGCAAGGACGCTTTAAATTGATCAAAAGCGACAGGAAAGGCATTTGTAATGTTACAAAAGATTTCTATTTCAATTAAAGGGGTCATATGATGCTGCTAAAAATAACATTATTTTGTGTATTTGGTGTAATGAAATGTGTTTGTGGTTTAAGGTTTAAAAAACACATTATTTTCCACATACTGTACATTATTGTTTCTCCTCTATGCCCCGCCTTTCTGAAACGCGTCGATTTTTACAAAACTCATCGGTCTGAAAAGCGAGGTGTGCTGTGATTGGCCAGCTATCCAGTGCGTTGTGATTGGCCGAATACCTCAAGCGTGAGACGGAAATGTTTCAACAAATCGGCATATTACAATGATTTCTGAAGGATCACGTGACACTGAAGGCTAGAGTAATACAGGAAAATTGCATTTTAAAATATATTAAAATATAAAATAGTTATTTTAACTTGTAATAATATTTCACAATTTTACCCGTCTCTACAGTATTTATGTTCAAATAAATGCAGCCTTGTTATGCATAAAAGACTTCTTTCAAAAATATTATTAAAGTCTTTCTGGCCTCAAACTTGTGGACAGTTTGGATGTGTATGTGACCAGAAACATAAGATTTTAAGGAACAACAGGATCACAGTGGATTAGTATGGAAGAACAGTTCCTATTTCCCAGGATGCTATTACCTGTTGAATTGTTTTGAATTGCAATTCAGTCAATTCCACTTTCTGTCCTTGCCATTCACATTCCAATTTGACTTCCTGTGGTATGTGGCCAATTCTAGTCAAATTCCAAGTCATGAATGGAAAGGTATTTGGATCCTAAAAATCATTTGAGGTGCTCTTCAACAACATTTCTTGTCATTTCTTGAACATCCCTGTCAATATAAGTGGCGAAAGACCAAAACTACAATTAAAAAGGGAGAAGTGAAAGCTCCAACAGAGAGAGAGAGACATTTGTGTGGGTGTGTCTCTGGGATCTGGGGGTGAAGGATGGTACAGAGAAACCGCTGATGGGTGAGGTCCGAGATAATCAGCCTTATTTAAGGATTTGTGGTGTGTGTGTGTGTGCTGAGCGTTGCTTCAGTGCTCTTCTATAGCTCTGTGGCACTTTGATAAGCAGAGCGGCTCGCTGCTGGTGGGGGAACTCATGAGGGGGCCTGTCTGATGAGGACCTGCCGCTGTCTGCGTGGGGTCTCTGACTGGAACATGGCCTTTGATGTCTCTCTCCTTTCTTTTCCCCCCCTCTCTCTGTGTCTCTCATTCTTTCTTTTTCTTTAACCCCCTCTGGCTTAACACAAGAGCATTCAAGTGGCCAATGTTCCACTTGAGTGTACTTCTGTATTGACAAGTATCTGCTGAAGTGTGACCTGCCTCTCTGTTGTGTTAATTCAGGCTGAATTGCTTATGAGTTTGGCCTTTTTTAATGCCCTTTTCCTTTTTGGTGAACTCCTGTGGTTTTAATCTTTTCACGGATGGTTTAAACAATTTGTGTTTGTATCTAAACTGTAGGTGTATGTTTATGTTAGAGCTTGGGTGTCAGAAATGTACACTTGTGAGAATGTGGTTCGGAGTGCAAGGGAGAGTAGAGGAAATGGAAAAAGAGTCAAGCTGAGGTTTGTGTGTGTGTGTGTGTGTGTGTGTGTCGACTCTGATGGAGGTCAAACAGCACCTGTCAACAGCCTTGCTGCTTTAATGTGACATATTAATGTGACCTGCCAATGCCAGTAAGTCACTACACATTGCACATGTGCGCATATTTATAAGCCTCCATAAATTCAAGTGGCTTGTGAAAAATTTTATCTCCTCTCATGCCCAGAACTGCTGAGTTGCTTCATAAAGCTTTGAGCAAACATTTTTTTCCTACCGGTTGTAAAATTGTTGTGGCTTTTTTTTTTTACCTCACTTATGATTAATATATATTTATATATTTCTGTAGCCTACAATCTGATCAGACATATTCAGATGCAATGTCTATACAGAGGCTTCAGTTATATCAAACGGCTCAATTAATTAAAGGTAAAAAACCTGGACTAATTTATCCTTGCCATCTCCTACTTATTAATTAGCCTCACTGATCACTGTATTAATTATCAGATCATCTCAGTTATGTGCATAAATGAGGTCTTACTGGAATTTTAAGTCGGAGACCACAAATGATATTGCTTCTATTTTGCATTTTCTCATTTATTACAATTTTCATTGTGAATTATGCCGCCAGCATAACTTTTGAGCGAAAAGTTTAATTTCAAAGTCTTAATACAGTAACTTCCCATCTTAACAATGGCACACACCTTGTGAAGATCCTAGATCATGTATTTTTCACAACTCAACTGTCAAATTTCGAAACCGTTCTATGGAGCTTTTGTCTACTGAAAGTTTTTTTTTAGGAAAGATGTTTTGTCAATCGGACAACTGGTATGTTGTGTACACTGAACACACTGTGCTTCTGTCCCTCACTGCTTTGTTTTCATTTCTGTCAAAAATTAAATATGGTGCTACCCTGTTAAAACCTGATGATTATTTGAGAATGAGCCAAGGCACATCTTGTGCTGCACTGAAAAAATATTTGACCGTCTGTACACTGAAAAAAATAACTTGTAGGATTTACTTTAAAAAATCTTCATAACAATTTTCACTAACACATTTAAGTAAATTTTACTGCTACTGTTCTGTACAATCTAATTACTATTGAACTTAACATTCATAAAAAAGTACATATTACATAATTATATATAATTTCACATATAGAATTAAGTCAAATTTACTTACCTAAGTTTGAGTAATTTTTACTTAGTCAAAGCTTACTTGGCAATACTTTGATTTAACTTAATATAGTACTTAATTAAACAATGCTTTTAAAGTGTATGTTACTTAGAAACATCTATGTAAATAATACAATAGATATCATGTAGACACCATATCTACATAATTAGTAATGCGGCACTCATCCGAAAAACAGAGACTTAAATACTTGGTATGCAATATACAATGACGGTATAAATGTGTCATTTTGAGTAGAAAATGAACTCCAGATATAACAAAATCGCAAGTTACTTACTTATAAAACAGTGTACGGCTGGAAAACAGGAATAAAATCTACATTATTTATTCATGCCCCAGTGCATGATGGGAACACCAGTATTAGAAAAGCTGAGTAGGTTTTACTTAATTTTATAACGTTTATATTTATACTTTAACTTCTACAAGCTTAAAATTAGTACCAATACAGAATTTTCAGCTTTTTTAAAAATTATTGCCTGAACTAACTTTTTCATGTATAAATTACATTTGTTTTTCATTACATTAGTATCTATTTTCTTCACCACAGAATAATTTTTATCGGTGTACAAAGTTTACATGATCAATGTCACAAATTTCTTATTTGAGTAAAGACCTAGAAGTAGTGCAGAATCTTATGTTTCTTCTTGATTTTCCATCATAAAGTTTTTGTTTTAAATTGTTCGAAATTCTAAAATCTTCAGCTAATGTGATCTTAGAACGTTTTTCCTGAAAATGGGCTCCTATCTCACCTCTGCTGTTTGATAATTCAGAACATACTCAATGTTTCAACTTTATTCCCATAAATTTCTGATCATCAGAATAGGTACAACAGGAAAAGGCAGGTACGTCAGATAGATTTGCAAGCTCTAGTACGAAAAGAATACAGTTAGTCTGCTCTCTCGTAGTCTTTGTCTATGTAATTTTCTCTGCTCTCCTCAATCCTCTCCCCCTGAAGTGAATGAGGTGGATGCAGTTTGACAGATCGACAGGGTTCAACCTCCTGACAGAGTTTCAGCCTGGAAAGCGCAATGACTTCAGACATGCCCTCGAGCAGAGAGAGGTTACACAAACTGGCCCCTAACCACCAACGCTAATCACAAACTTACAGTCCTCTGCCATAATTAATGTCACACATGTGCTTTACTGCTGTTATCTGCCCTACATCAAAACAGAAACATAAATAAAAGAAATGCCTGAACCCCATGAGGTAGAGGTTCAAATGAACTCTGACAGCTCGACACACAATATGGCATCCGTAATGTGATTACGGCCGTATGGCACTCGCTGCCTACACTCACAGCTCTCTGAGGGAAAGTCTGGACTGGCAATGCCAAACATATTACCACAAGAAAGAGGTAAGAGGGCTTTTTAGCCACTAGAGTTTACGTTTGGATGTTTCATGCTTTAGGATGCCTGCGGATGACGCAAATGTTGAATCAAAACATGCTTGATCACTAACACATGTGGAAAGACCCAGAGAGGATGAGAGAGTTGATGACTCTCTAAGGTATATTATGAATCTTTCGAAGTTAAAATGGATTGGTTTGTAGCTTAAGATTATTTCAGATTTCCTGGCTTGCCCTGCTTTAGCAAGGTTGGAGAGTTGTCAAAAAACGAAGGGCAAAACGGAAGGCAATGAACTGGCTGTCACACCTGTGAAAAAGTAAAATGGAGAGAAATGGAAAGAAAGAGAGAGAGGGTGGAGGGAGCAAGACAGGAAAAATGGCTCTTGCTGTTAAGTCCAGCAGGACATCCAATAAAAATTCTTCAAAAGTCCACAGCTGACATTGAAAAATAGCAAAAGTATAAAGTGGGGCAGGGTAAATAAAGAGGGGTTATTATATTTGGCAGGACAGGACTGCATTTTGAAACGAGCTGACAGTAAGAAAGGGAGAGAAAGAAAGAAAAGTACTGTGGCCATGTTATGAAACAGATCAGATGGTAATACAATGGTACTTTGATATTAACATGGTACTGGATGATTAACATTAACTTTCCAGTCATCTAACACTGATTAAATGTACATTTTTCTAAAAAACTGACAATTTAACACTTAAATATAATCTCAAAATCAATTTTTCATATACGTCAGAACGACGTGGTGCCTAAATTAATTTGCTGAATTTAAAATGATTATTTTTTATATTTTGTATCATTGTCAAAATAAAATTTTAATATAGCCATTTACCAGTTATTGGCCATAACTTAAAGGGGTCATTGGATGCTACAAGCACTTTTACACGTTGTTTGAACTGAAATGTGTGTTGGCAGTGTGTGTACACAACCACCCTATAATGATAAAAATCCACAGTGTTTTTTTTGTTAATCTACTAAAATCTTTACCCCTTTCTCAAATCGAGCCGATCTCAGATGCCTGTCTGTGTGACGTCACACAAACAGGCCCCTCCCACGATAGTTTGATTGACAGTATCAGCACAGACTGGACTGGTGTCTTACCTTAGACCCACCCTGAGTGAGCTGTCATCAGTCTGCCATTGTTTCACCGCCGGAGCAGATGTAGACAAGAATGAATCCTAAGCGATTGAGGTGTTCTGTTGTTGGATGTAATAATGAACATAGCAGTCGTCATTTACTCCCGACATCTGAGCCGCTGAAGACGCAGTGGATTACATTTGTTTCTTGAAGGGAATGCGCCCCCGATCTACCTAAATACGTCTATGTTTGCACGAATCATTCGTGATCCAGCTTCACCTACAGAAGAAGTGAGTATTAGGTTTTTTTAATGAATCTTTGCAAATCGCCTTTCCTAGTAATTAATTAATTACATTTTTTAAATTTAATTAATTTATGCATTTAGCAGACTCACAGTGCATTCAGGCTATACATTTTTTACCAGTAGGTGTGTTCCCTAGGAATTGAACCCATGACCTTTTGCGCTGTTAACGCAAAGCTCTACCACTGAGCCACAGGAATAATGTGCTAATTAGCAAGTTTCACAATGAATGCAGCTAAAGTAAACAGTCCCTCAGCCAGCAGCTCGGAAGAGAGGGGCTGGGTCAGCAGAGCTCATTAACATTTAAAGGAAAATACTACAAAATGGCTTGCTCTGAAAAGAGCTGTTTTTGACAGGGTAAAAAAGGTGTTTTTTACACTACCATTGAGAAATTTTAACCAAACTATGTTACAGACTTTTCATTAATACCTTAAAGAATCACATCAACTTGTGGAAAATGGGCATCCGATGACCCCTTTAAAAGTAACCATTGGCCAAAATGTTAATATTGATGCTTCCCTATATTTACATATTAAACCACAGTGTTATGCCAAGTTGCATGTACACCGATTGTACTTCTTCTCACACAGCCAAGCTACACCGCTACTTTTTCTGTTGCTTGTTAATGAAACACTGTTTTGAAAACAACTGAGCTATTGTAATGTATCTCAAAAAATAATTTAAAAAAAGTTAATTTCTCGTCGGCACTGTTCAGCAATGGTTATCCTCTCTTCTCATAGAGTGTGTGCTTTTGAGTCATATGCTGAATGAACAGTGATAGCATTGGTTTTAAGAAGAGAGACGTGAGTAATGTTTGCATGGCAGCCTTTGAACTGGGAGTGTGTTTTACAGCCCAAAAGGAAGGTATTATTCTGCCAAACAGAGCAAATCCTTTAGTCTCCAGAAATTACAATAATTCTTCAGCACTGTTTTAAAATGTGTCAACAGCTATGGAGATGGGCTGCATTTGCCAGCGGTCTAGCTTTGCTCAGTTCTCCTCCCCCATTTCTTACCCAATAACATGTTAAATGCTCCGCTATCATGACCTGCTTCTCTCTCTCCCTCTCTCTGAACAGCCAAAGCTCACAAACCCAAAGTCCCTAATAAAAGAAAATGAATGCTATCTATCATTTTCTCTTTTCACATCCAACCCTGTTAAACACATGCTCACACAATTTCTGGATCAGATGTTTGTTGTGGCAGAGGTGAGTGACAGGCTGAAATTGTGGCGTTGTGACTGAAGAAATGTTGTCACATGAAAAGTTCACACTGACAGCAATCTGTAGCAGCAAAGCGATGAAAAGTCAGACATTTTCAGAGAGCATTTGAGGTGATGCGATGTGGCAGTGTCACAAAGCTGAGGAAAGTTTAACTTTATGCCTGTGAGACAGGCTACTGGAATAATACTCAGTACTGAGGTTTAGCATCTGCAAAATGGATAAGTTGGTGTTACTGTGAGCTATTTCTTGGTTCTGGTTTGTGTGAAAGTATGTGTGGAAAACCATATCTGAAATTGTCAGCATTACAAATGAGTCTGATTGTCCATTCATAATTCATCTTGTTCATGATGCATTATGCACTGGAACAATTTCTGTAAAAGAATATACATTTTTAGCGGAATTGAGTTTTATTGTTATTTTTTGTGATCATATTTTAAAGGTCCCATATTGTCAAAACTTAAATTTCCTGGCTTTTTTCACGATAACTGAGGTCTAGGGGCTATTTAACTACAATATAAATTTCAAAACAGTCAGTCCCCAGTAAAATGCATACAGCCTGCATAAAGTAGCTGTGATTTTTCACAAACTGTTGTGACTTCCATAAAAAGTTGACATCATAACTACACAGTCACTGCCTTCAGTCACCACCCCGAGCACCGCCCACCGTCCCACTCTCCTTTTGCCAAACCCCCAGACAACATCGCATCCATGCTATTGCTGAGGAACAACAACACGGAAACATGTGGAAAAGGTTCACTTTAACCACGAAACCAGATCGGCCGACCTGTAACGTTACACTCTCACTCAAAGGATGGATGATCTGACAGGATTGTTACTATGAGGTGATCACATCTAACGTGTATAGTAAAGACAAACTCACCGTGTCTATCTAGTCGTGATGATGTATATACATTTCAGTTTCAGCAGGAAACTATTTTTACAGCTACATTATTGTTCCACACACAATCACAACAATGTATATACAATTACAAATGATTATATATAAATCGTCAGAGTTTGTTTTACGCACATGCACAGAGACATTATTTCATACACGACATGTCGTGAGATGCAAGAAACATAGACGTATGGCAAGAAATCTGTAGACGCAGCAAAATCCAACAAGATGATATTTTAAGCTCCTTATGTAGCCGAACCTGCGCTGGTTTCAATGGTTCGCCTCCAGTTTCCCCTTTTTTTGCTGCCTCCAGCTAGTGCTGTGACATCGGCTGACCCTAGTTACCTGTTGGTGGCCTGGCCGTGTGTCACTCAGAAAACTACAGACCAATCAGAAGAGAGGCTCATGAATATTAATTAGACAGGCCAAAATCGACTTGTTCTCAGCAGAGTACTTATTGGTACTAGGTATTGGTACTTATACCGCAAATGTATATTCTTAAGGACATCAAGACTTAAAATAAAACTCCAGAAAGGTGTAAAATATGTGACCTTTAACAGCTATGGCCAGTTGTCCCTACAAATAACACTATAGGGCAATTAACAGAAGAAACTCCCTCTGTGAACAACAAAGTAGCGATTTGGCAACCTTAACCAATACAATTGTTGAATGTGTGAATAGCGTGTTATTCAGGACAGCAATGGGCTTTTCCCACATGAAACTGTTAACCCAGTATCATTCCTAATGATGCTTAATGCAATACTGGAATATTTTGTGCTGTGTATCACATTTATATTACATTTACATTTATGAGAAGGCGCCTTCATCCAAAGCAACTTACAAATGAGGAGCATCAGAAGCAATTTGTCCTAATTTGTCATTCACACTACTCGTACTTTACCCTGGGTAAACTGATTTTTTCATTTCACACCGTACTTTTGAAAACCCTGGTTTATTGTTATTTGCATATTTATGAGGTTAATAATAACATTGATTGTTTGTCTATCTGTGGAAATGTTGCCATAGCATCTGAACACTTTCATGACTGTATTAAGCACATTAATCTTTGATGAGGAAATCTCTCTGATTGGCTTTCTGTAGGTAAATAGCTTGCCTTGACATTTCAGACTACTGTATACACTACTGTTCAAAAGTTTGGGGTCAGCATGATTTTTAAAGGGGTCATATGATGCGATTTCAAGTTTTCCTTTCTCTTTGGAGTGTTATAAGCTCTTGGTGCATAAAGAAGATCTGTAAAGTTGCAAAGACTAAAGTCTCAAATCCAAAGCGATATTCTTTATAAAAGTTAGGAGTCAACCACGCCTACCTAAAACTGCTCATTCTAACACGCCCCCACATGTCTACTTCACTATGTGGAAATATTAGCATAATGTCACCCAAATGTGCATGCAAAGAAAGAAGGCGTGGTTTCAGGAACAGCAGTAGTGTTGATGCAGCCATGTCAGGGAGACGCTGTGTATTTCAGTGCGAAAGCAAAGCCACTTTATTTGGCCTTCTGGAAGTAGATGCAATTAAGAATCATTGGTTAAGATTTATTTACAACAGAACAGCACAACCCAGATGTTCGAATTTGTGCAACGCATTTTATGGATGACAGTTTTTTGAACCTAGAAGATTACAAGGCTGGCTGTGCACAAAGGCTATTTCTAAAAAATAAAATAAAAAGGGTCAATTCCGACTTTGCTATGACAATCTGGCGCTTCTGAATCAGCTACTGTAAGTATGTTTTGTTATTAGTTTAAGTATTTGCTATTGACTGTTGTAACGCGTCGGGTGTGTGTGTGAGGGGAACAGGGTCACATCACAGGAGAGTGAACTGCCTGTCAGAAATCATAGCACGTCAGCTGTCTTAACCACGGCTTTTGTACTGCATCATCACTGTGTCTGTCACACAACTCTGTTGCCCTTTTGGCTTGAACTGATGGTAAAACTAATGACATTTTTAACTGTCTTGATATTTACTTTGAAAGCTGACGGTCGCGATTATGGTAAGGGGCATTACATTTCCGACACGTGCTTGTAGTGTTCTGCCAATCACAATGCACTGGGTCAGCTGACCAATCAGAGCAGACTGCGCTTGTCAAAGGAGGGGGCTTTGTTGAAAACGACGTGTTTGAGAGAGGCGGGGCATAGAGGACCTACAATAATGTACAGTATTTGAAAAATAATGTGTTTTTTTAACATTAAAGCATGTCAACATATTCTGTTACACCAAATACACAAAATAATGATCTTTAAAATAGCATCATATAACCCCTTTAATGTGAAATACATTAATGTTGTGAAATATTATTATAATTTAAGATGACAGTTTTCTGTTTTATTATATTTTAATATGTAATTGATTCCTGTGATGGCAAAACTGAATTTTCAGCATAAATGTCTTTACTGTCACATTTGATTAATTAAATCTGTCCTTGCTGAATAAAAATTTTCATTTATTTCAAATCTTTCTAACCCCTAACTTTTGAAAGGTAGTGCTTTTTTTGGCACAGTCTCTGGAGCAGGTTTACATAACCCTAGATTAACTGCTTTATAAAAATTACAAACATAAAAACATTTCTTTACCCAGGTTTAAAAGTAGCTTTAACCTTAGGTTAAGTGCAGTGTGAAAGACTAAGAAAGACACAGGCACATTAACAGCTTCTGATGTGTCCATTCTGAAATAATGGAAAGAATTGAAGGAAAATACACATTAGAACCTGTTAATATCAGCCTGCTGGTAGCATGCTTAGACATAAGGTGGTTGTCCTTGCCCCTGTTAGCCTCCAGCTTAGGGAACGATGAGAACTGAATGGAACGGGCAATTCCTCCTTTAGCCATCATGAAGTGCAGAGAGCTCTTCGAATGCCATTCATTTTTCTTTGTCGTGCTCAATGTGCTCAACAACACAACATGTCATACATGACATTATGGCTTTGTGTGTCACGGCCTACTACATGTTTTATTCATAAAGTCAAACAATGACTTTGTGTGTTAACCTGAGGTTGAGTTGTACTTGAATGTCTGAGATCTTTTGAAGAACAATAGAGGTGTGTTCTGGGGACAGGAAGGTTTCATATAGCAGCAAACTAAAGGTGAAGTGAAGCATACTGTTCATGGCGTACGTGTGTGTGGGCTTACCGCCTTGGCTGCAGGCCACCTCGTCAAAGTCACTTACTCAAACTCTTAGTGACGCGTGTAGCTCCAAGCACCTTGGCTTAAGTTACAGTTCCAGTAATAGAGAAGAAAGGCCTCATACTTGCTGTTTGGCATCGATAATAATATCTTAGTTGCACTTCATCTCTCCCTCTCACTTTCTCTCGCTCTCTTTTTCTACTCGTTCTCATCTCCAGAAGCTTGCTGCAAACATCCACCCCGTGCTTGACTGTTAAACTAAAGAGACAGTTTGCTGACAGGCCTTCTACCGGTGAACTACAAGCCAACAAGGAAGAGTTATGAAAATATGCTGTCTGTCGACTCTTATGCACTTTAAAACTCCTCTTTACGTGAAGGGAAGAATGCGTGTGTTGGTGTGTTTGCGCCGTTCAAAGCAAAAGTGAGAGTACCTCACCGGAGCGTGAATGACTTATTCATCGAAACTTACCACAGATCGTCCCGGGTAACATCTTTGATCAGGCTGATGTGCTAATACGCGGTAGGCTTGGAATAAATGCATCTTTCACTTCTGACTCTCTTTCTCCTTTTAATAGGCTTCCTTCAGTTTTACAGCGCTGTTCAAATGAGAGCTGGTGACAGGGATGTCAACAGCAGTTTGTTTCGCGCTACGCGGGAGAACAGTACCCTTCTCTGTTTCACCCCGGACCTCTCCGCCAAGCGCTCTAACCGTCTTCTTGACGGTATTACTGTCAATCTCCCAAGCATTGTAGTGACGTAAGGAATCACCCCCAAGACACCGCCGCATTCTCCGAACCTACCTTCACCCTGCTGTCAGAAGGAATAGGACGTTAACGTGCCGTGACCATGCCAAACCACCACAAGAGATGGGCCGTGGGGGGTTGGGGTGAAGGGGTTTGTGAAGGCGCTCTGCCACATAAGTCGCCGGCATGCTCTCGTATTGATAAGCTTTCATTCTAGCATATTCTCCCAAGCACAGCTGGGATCAGCTCCACTGTTTCTGTACATTTTGATTTACACAGCAAATATAACTCATTGGGTTAATGGACGGAATATTTTTCTCCTACAGCAATCGGTCTTGACTTTAAATCCTCATTGGAGGTTAATCTATAGCTCTATCCCTCCCGTCTCTTCTAAGTCACTTATGGTAAATTATGGCACTGCGTATGAAAAATCCCCACCGTATAGACCAAACCGTGATAAATCTTCAAGAACATCCCCCTTCGCTTGGAAAAAAAATGACCTCCTCGTTACCGAATCCCGCCTGGAAGAAGAAAGACAACCTTCTGTAATAAATGTAAACCATGAAAGGAGGGGAAAAAGTTTGCATGTGGCAGAGGGATTGATTTTTGTGATGAATTAGTTAGTGCGCTTTCAACTGTCAAGCTGTTAATTTATGAGTGTGCAAACTTCCAAGTGTTTGGCTTGGCCGTTTAGCTCTGCCTTCCCTCAGCTCTCTGAGGTGACTGTAAAATGAAATATGGAGGCAGCGTGTTACTGTTTTATTTATTTCACTGCCTGGAGCTCTCACACAGCTATTTGTTCAAATACTCCAGAGTGCCGTGGAGAGCTTGATTCCTGCTCACATTAATAAAGATAATATTTTGCAGACCGAGTATAATGGTCGAAATGTCACCTCTAACAACACTCTCTCTCAGATCATAACTTAACAGCAGTCCTTTTTATTTGCTAGGGTTTTCTACCTGGTTTCAATAAATTTTTTTCTCAGTGTTTGCACATATAAGGTTGTCCAAATGTCACCTAAAGTAATTTGGAAGTTTTAGTTGTCAAGGTGTTTTAGGACCTAAGGTGTAATTTCTCTTGACAATGCTCTCTTAAAGGGATAGATCACCCAAAACCGAAAATGCTGTCATCGTTTACTCACTATCATGACTTTTCAAACCTGTATGACCATCGTTCTTCTGTGGAACACAACAGAAGATATTTTACAGAATGTTTGAGCCATTTTTGAAAAAGCAACATTGGACTCCATTGACTTTCATGGTATGTAATGGTGTTGTTATTTTTAACTAAAACGGTTAGAAAAAATTTTAAATAAAAAAAAACGTGAACATTTTGTTTTGGCAAAAATGAAATAACATAAGTTTGGAATAAGTTGAAATATCAAAATGACTAAGACTGAAATAAAAAATAAAAATAGGAAAAATTACAAAAGCACATAACAAAATAATTGAAACAATCTAAAATTAAAATGAAAAACTAAAAACATATAAAAACAAAGCTAAAGTTAATGCTAAAAATATATATATATAAAAAAAATGTCAATTCAAAATTTGAATGAACACTATAATAGTATATAAATAATTTTAAACTTGCACTATTAAGGACTATATATATACAGTGGGTACGGAAAGTATTCAGACCCCCTTAAATTTTTCACTCTTTGTTATATTGCAGCCATTTGCTAAAATCATTTAAGTTAATTTTTTTCCTCATTAATGTACACACAGCCCTCCATATTGACAGAATTGTTGACATTTTTGCAGATTTATTAAAAAAGAAAAACTGAAATATCACATGGTCCTAAGTATTCAGACCCTTTGCTCAGTATTTAGTAGAAGCACCCTTTTGATCTAATACAGCCATGAGTCTTTTTGGGAAAGATGCAACAAGTTTTTCACACCTGGTGTAATGGGGTTCTTTAGTAGGGCAGGAAGAAGTTGGAGTCAGCGTGACTGAGGCTCGGGTAATTTATTGAGCGTCCCGTAGGAAACCGCGAATACAAGCAGGCGCTCTGGCACTGCAAAACAAACAAAACTTATATAGC
>NW_015505454.1:801831-803953 GCF_001515645.1 Sinocyclocheilus grahami | reverse complement strand
ACCTCCTTTTTGGTCTTGGGTCTCGGGCAGGTCGCAACCGCTGCCGTCTTACTAATTTGGGGACGCACCTGCCCGTGGCCCAAGTGGAAGCCCAGATACCGAACCTCCACCCGCCCAACCGCACACTTCTTCGGGTTGGCCGTCCGTCCGGCCCCTCTCAGCGCTCTCAGTATGGCCCACACATGCTCCATATGCCGCTGCCAGTCGTTGCTATAGATAATGATATCATCCAGATAAGCAGCAGCATATGTCGCATGTGGCCGAAGAATCTTATCCATGAGGCGCTGAAACGTGGCCGGCGCCCCGAACAACCCGAACGGCAGCGTAACGAATTGGTATAATCCGAACGGCGTGGTGAAGGCTGTTTTTTCTTTGAATAGAGGTGATAAGGGAATCTGCCAGTATCCTTTAGTTAAATCCAGTGTCGAATAAAAACAAGCTGCACCCAGCCGATCAAGCAGTTCGTCAACCCGCGGCATTGGATAGGCGTCGAATTTCGACACCTGATTAACCTTGCGATAATCCACACAGAATCGTACCGAGCCGTCCGTTTTGGGCACCAAAACTATCGGGCTCGCCCAATCACTATGGGATTCCTCTATTACTCCCATTTCCAGCATCGCCTCTAATTCCGCCTGAACCACCTTTTTTTTGTGCTCCGGCAAACGATATGGCCGGCTGCGAACCACCACACCCGGCTCGGTCTCTATGTGGTGCTGTATGAGGTCCTGCGCGGTACTCTCAGGCCAGCGGCAGACTCCGGAGGCAGCCCGCCCCTTCCCCGGGGAGGAACTCGAGGAGTGATCCCCGGACGGGACCTAGGAAAGGGAACAGGACGGGGAAAAGAGGAAACATTAGGGGAAGAGAGAGAGAGAGAGACCGCCGGCAGGGATTCCCCGACTCCTGGGCACACCACCATCTGGTCCTCCGCCAACTGGATGGCCAGGTCCAACGACGCCGGGCGGTGGCACTGGACCCACTCCGTCGTCTTCTTCGGGAGACGGCCGATAAACTGCTCCAGCACCACTCGGTCGAGAGTCTCTCCCACACGAGACCTCAGTCTGTCTTTTTTCTCTCTGTTCCAACTGGGGCTTTTACGGTCTCTCCAGGCCAATCACTGAAACGAGAAGCAGGTGAATGTCATCATGAACTTGACCTACTTACACACCGCTCGTCTCCGACCGCTCTCTCCCGCTGCAGACTCCGCTAAACCACGCCCCCTCGCCACACCTGGATTTGGGGATCCTCTGCCATTCCTCCTGGCAGAGCCTCTCCAGTTCTGTCAGGTTGGATGGTAAACGTTGGTGGACAGCCATTTTTAGGTCTCTCCAGAGATGTTCAATTGGGTTTAAGTCAGGGCTCTATATATATATATATATATATATATATATATATATATAATTGTTACACCCCCCAAAATATCTTGTTTCATAGAAGAAAGAAATTTGTGTTCGAAACATTTATTCTTAACAGTAATTATTTTTATTTTTGGGTAATTTTTTACATTTCGTATTTTTTTTTTTTTTCTATTTTTGAGAGATATTTAAAAAAATTTGTAAACTGTTCTCTTTAACTCCTGGTTTATCTTTAATGCTTGCCAGCGAGCAGACACAGTCCTTGTTCTTCCAAGAGTTCCTGTCCTACTAGAATAATAAAAGAGGGGTCATGCTCAGTGCCAACCTTTGGAGTAACAGAAGAAGACAGAAGAAAAGCGAGGGAGAGGTCAAAGGCAGGGGTTGTTAAAATACGGTCGCAGACCTTGCCACAGCAGAATTTGTCCGAGATGAGCACAGAAGTCAGAACACGCAGCAACACTAAAAGTTTAAGGCTGGGATGAGATCATCACGAGAGCAGAAGACCGACAGGGAGGAGGAAGAAGAAAGAAGAGGCGGAGGAGTGCATGGGGAGATCTAAGGGAAGCAGAAGTTGTATTTCAGCCACAACTGTCCCATGACCCGGTGACCCTCACAGACCACAAGCTTCTGTGTATCAGTCTGACGGACGAATGGAGCACTTGTCAGCAGGGGAGGGAGGCTTTCTCTCTCTCTCTCTCTCTCTCTCTCTCTCTCTCTCTCTCTCTCTGAGCTCTGGAGAGTCTGTGGCTGTGTGTGCCTCTGGCTGT
>NW_015505454.1:768528-801613 GCF_001515645.1 Sinocyclocheilus grahami | reverse complement strand
GGAGCGCGCTTGCGCGGGGGGGAGAGGGTTTCTCTCTCTCTCTCTCTCTCTCTCTCTCTCTCTCTCTCTCTCTCTCTCTGAGCTCTGGAGAGTCTGTGGCTGTGTGTGCATCTGGATCTGTGTGTGTATTTGGGCCTGTGTGTGTTCCTGAATTCCTGCAGAGTTCACGGTGAGGCCAGCCCCGCGGTGGAGTGTGCTGTGGGCTCATTAATTAAAGGCTGTGACAGTGGGACGGCTGGCTGTAATTGATGCCTCCTATGCAGCAGGGGGGCCGCTCAGACACACACTGAAAGGGTCACTGTTTAAACAGGCAAAACACGCAGTCAGCCGTATGAAAATACATACACACAGATTCTCATACATACTAAACTAATACAGATACTAGTCCAGGATACACACCCATATGCAGTATGCTAGCTAAACTCTGTATACTTTGAATCAGCACACACTTTGGGTTTGGCAGTTTGAAAGTGTGTGTGCGCGCGCGTGCGAATGTGTGTCTTTGCTCCCGTGACTGCTATTCCTTGTCAGTGAGGAATGAGAGATGACCTGTCAATAGTGAGGACAGACTGCCTCTTGTCAGGGTCCTCAGAGTTCCTGCTGGGTGTCCTTTGATCTGCCTGATGAATAATGAATAACAACTGACAGGCCGGGTCAGACACACAACCCTCTGAGAGCGCTTTGAGTGTGTGTGAACTTCTCAGTGGGAGGGGGTTCACTTTCTCCCTTCTTAGTATGATTGGCCCCTCTCATGCTTTTCCAGTGTGTGTGTGTGTGTGTGTGTGTGTGTGTGTGAGTGTGTGTCTTTGCTCCTGTGACTCCTATTCCTTGTCAGTAAGGAATGAGAGATGACCTGTCAATAGTGAGGACAGACTGCCTCTTGTCAGGGTCCTCAGAGTTCCTGCTGGGCGTCCTTTGATCTGCCTGATGAATAATGAATAACAACTGACAGGCCGGGTCAGACACACAACCCTCTGAGAGCGCTTTGAGTGTGTGTGAACTTCTCAGTGGGAGGGGGTTCACTTTCTCCCTTCTTAGTATGATTGGCCCCTCTCATGCTTTTCCAGTGTGTGTGTGTGTGTGTGTGTGTGTGTGTGTGTGATCCTGTTGCATTACCAAGCAGTGTTGGAAGTGTGTGAGGAGACAGGTATGATTGAGTAGGCATGATAGAAGGGTCATTCAGAGGTCGTCTCCACGGTTCGGTTGTCACTCTGAACACACACACACACACACCCACACACAGATTATGTTCATAATGTCAGCAGCACTTTCAAACGTTAGCTTGGATTTTGTTATTGTGTTGAATATGCTCTACAAAGCTGATATTTACACAAATGCTTAAAAAAGTTTCCTGTTTACACTTTCCTTGTCTCTTCTATATATATATATGTATATCTATATATATATATATATACTTTATGTTCTCTAATACAGGGTTTCTCAAACTTGAATTAACAAACTTCATGAGGTTCTTCAGTGACTGGAAAATTAGCAATTAATTAAATCATAAAAAAGTCTAGAAGTAAATCAAATAAAAATAAAAGAGAACCACGAACATGCAAATGTGTTGTTAAATTTTTGAAATATTTACTTAAAATCTCATGGGGGTACTTCAAGTAAATATTCTAGGTCAAAGAGGTTCGGCGGAATGCCTGCTGTAATATATTTATTGAAATGTACATTGTTCATTCTATGTTGCCAATGGCTGCTAATGTATATCTGTGGATCTATTGATCTATCTGTCCTTCGTTTAATCATCAGTCTATCTATCATGGTTGTGGGCAATTGTAATTCCAAGAAATAAGTAAATATATACTAGACTTTTTAAAGTTATTTTTTTAACTAAATAAGTTAAGTGAATTAACTTAAGTTAAGTAAAAGATTGTGAATGTTAGCTTGACAAATCTTTTTTTTTAGAAAATAGTTCAAAAACCCTGGAAGATTCAAGATTTTATAGGCTAAGATTTTAGACATGTTTGAAATGCTACCTATAGACATTTGTATTTAATTTATACATTTCATCATATTAAGAAATTAACTTTTGAAGACCAAGGAGGAAGAATATTTAATATCCCATATTGCATTACCCATGCTAAATTTCCTTGAATTGCAATTTAGTAAATTCTTCTTCCTGGAATTCACACTCATGAAATTAATCACCCTCACGTTGTTCCAAACCTGCATAATGTTTTCTTTGGAAAAAAATAGCATTAGTTCAGGGTTTTTCCCCACCTCTTGCCCAATCAAAATGTTTCTGAACTATTTTCTAGTGCATTAAGGTGTTGTGAGTGTTTTTTAACATACTACTGGGGTTGATAAGATGTTCTTGGTGGTTGCCAGAGCTCAACAATAAAGATTATTTTCTGCTGGCGAGTTGGGCAAGTACTTACCATTTTTACTTGCCCTGCACATTTTGACTGTCCCCACTATATATATATATATATATATAAAAACACAATTTTCATTTTTAAGCAATGTATTTTTATATTTGCTGGAAATATTTATATTTTTCAGGGATAATTCATGCAAAAATGAATATGTAGTCATTTACTCCCCCTCATGTCATTCCAAACCTGTATGACATTTCATCAGTTCAATTCAAATTCATCCTCAAAAGGGAACCAATTCTTCTATTCTGAATTTTGCCCAACCCTGCTGTCTTTATCTAATATTGTTCTAATGAAGCTCTCACACACACACTTGCCTGTCTGACTCAGTGAGCCAGAAAGTGTCTTTTCAGAGAAATTAAAAGTGAAAGGTGAGAATGACGGGCAGGTGTGGAGGTCTGGGGCAGGTTCTGGTCATGACCACTGCTGCAGGACTTTAGAGGTCAACACCGGGGCTACAGAAAGAGAAAGAGACTGGGGTGAGAGCCCTGGATCCTGGTTCCTGTTTGTTAGTTTAGACCCTGCTGTGTCACACACACACACACACAAATGCTTGTATGCCCCTGGGCCAAACTCCCCAGTTCACGTAAGAGTCAAGAGGCTGAGGAACAGGAGAATGTGGTTTCAGCTGCTTAAAGCCATCAGTGAAGTTTCAGTCTATTAGGCTCAGAAATCACATTTGCAACAGGTCTGGTTGTAGTAAGCCAGAGCCCTGTTTCAGAGTCATGCGCATGTGTGCATGCACTTCGGTTGTTAATTTGTCTTCAAAGATTTCGTGGATTCATCAAGACTGCGCTGAGATCACTTCATCTCTGGGATTTGCAGCGCGGCGCGTTTGGTCCTCACCCCAAGCCCCGTTAAAGTCTGAGATCACACACTCTGTCAAACACTCACGCTGTCAGACACACCCTGCATGACACTTTGACAGATTAAGACATGAAGAGACTTTTTTTTTTAATTCTACCTGTTGATGATGGGGTGAGGTCAATGAATGAATGACTGGGATCAGCCTTTAATCTAGTAGTTACTCATTTCCTTTATCTGATGACATTATCATTGAATGGGGTGTGGAAGATCATTTTGGTCAATTCTTTTCATAACACTTGATGAAACTCCCCTTTTAATAGTGCTTTTAGAAAATTTTTATGGCATGTTAACTAGACTTACTGTCAATGTCAAACTTTAGGGAAACCGCTTTGTGAAAACATCATAAATATTCTGCGTGGCAGAAAGTTGGCATGAGATGTGACTTTCAAACAGATGAATTCAGATTTCCTTGGAAGGTTTGGAAAAAAGCAGCAGGTTCAGGATTTTTCCCCACCTCTCACCCAATTATAATGTACATTTTCTAATGCAGCATCTAGCACGTTCTGAGGTAAAGGTGTTTTTTAAATACATATTACTATGAGGTAGCTCATCAACAAGAAGGATTTTTTTTTCATGCTGGCAATTTGGGCCAGTGCTTATATTCTTTATTTGCCCTGCCACCACTTTCACTGGTCCTACTTTAAAATAATTATCAACTTTTATTTTCCTTAGCAATTTATTTTTAGATTTTCTAAAAAAAATAAGATTTGTTTCTGTTTAAGTTCACTTTTTCTTATGTAGAACATAAAAGTTCAGTTAAAAAAAAAAGTTTTTGTCTATTTATTTATTTTTATTTTTATTTAAGAAGAAAATCTTTCCAAAAAAGGAAAAACATTAACTTAATAAATTCATAAACACACTTCTGGAAAATGATGGGATATTACATTACTAGGTTGCAGCTTTCACCCCATCTATATTGATGCTTTCAAAAGTATCATGTTTTATTTTATTTATTTTTTTTATTTTGCACATTTGACAGTTTTATCTGTTAGCCAGATAGATTACAAGAGCTTTGCAAAGGAAGTTTTATTCAACTAAATTTGAATTTAAAAATGGATATACAAGGTCAATGCAATATTTTGACCTTTGTCTGCGATTTAGGCCTATATGCCAAAACATTTAGAACATGTTTTTGAGAGACAGAGAGTTTGTGCATCATCTCAAAGATATTTTTGAGTCGCGATCAGTCCTATATATGAGTGACTGCAGGAAAGGAAGGTGCTGTTGACATTTAAGCAGACAGGCCAGGCAGCAGTCTGCACATACACACACACACTACTGAACTCTTCACTCCACAGTGTAAATACAAGCGCCCTCATATCCCCCTCTATAGAGTTTATGGGAAAGACAGCGCCAGTAGAGAAGTGTCCAAACAACATGAGTTATCGCCCTGCAGACACTCAGAGCGCGAGGAGAAAAGACGCTAAGCAAACACGGCCAAAAATAAAAGACAAACAGGAATAAATCTAACACTGTGAACCTTCAAGGAAGGAGAAAGGAGAAGGAACGAGTGATTTATTGGTGTATTAGTATAGAATTTACAGAGAGAGCAAAGTGAGACGGTTTTGCACGTTTCCCCCGTTTAACCCTGAATGCTGACAGCGATCCTCCATGTCCTGTACACCTACAAACAAAAGAGATCAGGACCCGCTCTCACGTCACCGGAGCCATGCCAGACGCAGATAACACCGACGTCAACCCGAGTGTGTGTGTGAGTGCTTTAAGTGCAGTAATGGAAGCTGAGGTGTTATGTGGTGCAGCTTGGCAGGCCTGAGGTTGTACAGTGTCAAAGTGATGTAATAATAGTTACCAAGCGATGAAAGAAGTCTGCGTCTCATTTTCTACATCGAGCTAAAGGAAGAGAGACACGGAGTGTTCGCATTGGGTGTATGTGAGTGATATATGAGTGTTGAGAGAGCAAGGGAAAAGAGGAAAGAGAGAAAGAAGAAGAAAAAAAGGAGTAAGTGAGCCAAAAGCTCAAGATTTGACGTGGGCGTTTTTCTGACAGCTATAATTCTCCAGCCTACAGAATTTCATCAACACGAGTTGTGTTAAAGCTCAGCCCGAGGGCCTCAGCCCTTTCAAGTCCCCCGCACTGACAGGTAGATTTATTAGTCCTGAAATTTGTACGGATCACACGTCACTCATGGCAAACTGTCAGAGTGTCAGAGCAACACGTCCCTCCGGGGCCCGGCGCCATCACACTCTGCTTTAGCAGCGACACACACGCATGCAGGCCAAAGCACGGCCCTCAAAGACTCTGCTCAAATTAGCACTTCATGTTCACGTCTAAATACACTGTTTATTTAATGGCTACGTACTGTGTGATTTTTTTTTACAAAGTTTGGGATCAACTGCAGTCATTTCTGATTGCTTCCAGTCTGTTTGCGCTTAGTGTAAATGTTTTGATCCTAATGGTAAATTAGACGTAATTATAAATACTCCAGTGAAATTTGTGGTCTGCGAGCAACAGAGGAGGATTATTAGGTACGGGGTGATGAGCGAAGAAGGAAGAGAAGTGATGGAAACGAGAGGAAAGTGCCTCTGAACTGCAGGATGTGCAGCGTAGCCAGGAAATTTACTCTGGACCTCAGTATGACAGGTCACACATTAGAGCCGAAAGAGCCTGACTTAACATAAAATGAGTAAGGGGGAGAGAATGAGAGAGAGGTAGAGATTGGCATGTTCTTTTGGCTGCTGCGTAGAAACTTCCTTCACCCGAACATCTGGTTCCTATATTTCAGAGTTAATTAGTCATATTGGGGTTGTCTGAAGATAAATTTATCATCGAGAAAAAACACAGGCAATTTGAAAAATGAAAGGAAGTGCGGTGACACACGGCTGACGTTAAAATAAATCATTTCAGTGTGATTAAAAACTTACAGCGCTGATGATAAAGTGAGTGAGAGAGAGCGAGACATGATGGGATTTATGATCCCTCCATCTCAAGTAAAGCCCCATCTGTATTTCTTAATTATTGGTTCTGCTTTCTCTCTTCTTTTGGCTCTTTTTCTCTCCTCTCTTTTTCTGCCTTTTCCTACGTATCCGTTTGCGTTGATTTACAGTGTCGTCTTTTGCATGTTGACATGGCTCATTCACGTACAAATGGCTTATAGTGACTCTATTGCATGTTCTAGACGACAGTTGGTCATTATGGTGGCATTACTGTAAGAATAAAACATTGGTCTGTTTCGGTCATTTCTGTTTTAGCTGTGTTTGTTGTTCAAAGGCTGATGGCAAACCAAATGCGATGTTAATTTGTGTCTCAAGGGGCCTGTGAGATGAACAGAGTGAGGAAAGACATAAGAAGGGAGGAGAGAATATGTCTGTCAGACTGTCTGTTAAGGGAAGAAGCATAATTACGCTCTCAGCAGTGAAGCAAACACACACTCACACACTCTCTGACAGTTTCATTAAAATCTGTCTTCAGCCCTCTTCTCTAGGAAACTAAGGGCTGAGAACCAGAGAGAGAGTAGAAAATAAAAGAAGCAAAAGTAGAGACCAAAAAAAAGAGAAAGTTTTAATCGCTCTTTCTGTTCACACATGAAACTACTTTACATGCTTTTTCATTATCGAGACAGAGCAGCAACACCAAATACCTGCAGATTTAAAGGGATAGTCCTCCCAAAAAATTCTGTGCATTCAGTGGAAGTCAATAGGAACCAAAACTGTTTGTTCACCAGCATTCTTCAAAATACCTTCTTTTGTGTTCCACTGAAGAAAGAAACTCATACAGGTTTGAAATGACACAAGGGTGAGTAAATGATGACAGATTTTTCATTTTTGGGGGAACTATCCCTTTAATGTAACATAAAGATCAGTACTTCAGTAAATTCTGAAAGTCAGTTCCTATATACATCTCTGTTTTTGAGAAAAATGGTGATTGAACACATCTTTTGAGAAAACATGCCCCAGTAGGCCTTGGCCCATGTCACAATATCAGATATTATTTTATTTTTTATTCTATAATATATTAATATATATAGCCTATAAAAATTGCAATAAGAATGATTATGGGAATGGGTATGTTCGTGTGTCAAATTAAGAAGATTTAATTTTAATATAGTCCTACTTTGAGCCTTGATATTCAGTACGGTTGTATTATAAATAGTTGACATCCACTGGGTAGCTTTTAAATGTGAGTAAAACAAACTCTCTCACTGACTCTGATCTGCAGCAGTGACTTCTTATGGAAAATATTATGCCATTAGTGCCAAAATCTGGTTATAGTGGCAAAGGCCATCGTATCAAAGGAATTCTCGTCTTTTGCTTTCATCACATTCCCCATAAACTTGCAGTGATAGTCTTGATAAGCAGTGTTTTGAGTTTCTGTGGTTGTGTTGTCAAGCTGCCACGATGAAATGCCCCATGGGTAAAGAGTGTGTGTTTCATATGATCGTGTTTGACATTGCAGTGTGACACTCCGCACATTAGTTTGACAAAGCCAGACACTTTAGCTATTCTGTGACACTTGAGTGTGTATGTTTACTGTCTATTTCTCTAGGAGACTGTTTGAGGTTTCAGAATGAATGTAAGTGTTTTTATGAAGCAGACCATTAATAATAGGATAATACGAACAGATAAGAGAAAACTGTCTCGTAAACAGAACTGTTGTCTCGACTGGCGTCAGAGCAATTATATTAGATTGATGCTGCAGGGATTGTAGCTCATTTATAGTGTTACAGTGAGAGTGGGTGTGTGTGACAGAGAACGCGCTATTCTTCACAGAGAAACCAGCTTTTTGAGGTCAAGCCTTTACATATTTCATACACATTAAGACACACATACTTCTCCACAAAGTGGTTTGGTCAGGTTTCGCTTTTCTGGAGACATTTTTGAAATATTGTCCCTACAACCATAGCAAAACCTGCCCACACACAGATTTTTGAATTGTGTATATATCAGAAGAATATTAATGCATATTCAAATTGTGTGAAACACACCGGTACTTGGAGGTTAGCTAATCAAAACAGAGGTCATTTATATACAACCGTCTTAAAGGTACAGAAGCAAAAACAGCCTGTGGAACTTTAATAGTCAGAGAGAGGACAGAAAATGGTTATATAAAACACTTTTTCCCATTTTATTCAGTTAGCATGCACTTAGCATCCAAAGTGACTAACAGATGAGGGGAAAAAAACAAGTAGTGTATTATACAGAAGCTAACCGTATTAGCAGCACTAATACAAGAGTAAACCAGAAGTTTTGCTGCCACAGGAAAACTGAATTACATTATATGTAGACTTCAGGTAGAAATGAAATTGCGGCAACAATGTGGAGTATCTTAGCGAAACAGCTAATGCTAATGTCAACCAGAGAGTTATTAGACTGAACTCTCAGCCTCATGAAAAACAGCTAAAACACACAAACAGTGACAGATGACTCTGTGTGGTTGTCTGATTGATTTTCTTTTAAGTCATCAGTTTGGAATAACTCTTATTGTTAGACAACCTTTAGAGTAGACAAACTTAAGACTCCATTCTTCTCTCTGAGGGAATCCAGCTTGAAATATTAGACCTTCGCTCCTGTTTTTTTCTCTATTCTTTTTGTCTTGTGCTCTCTCCTCCCATCTCTGCTGAAGGATAATTTACTGCACCTTCAGCTGTTGGAATGTATTTGTAGTTGTGTATAATGGAGGTCATCTATCCTGCCTGTCAGCAGCGGGAAACACTTTTCTGACCGCAGCGGGGAGAGCTATGTGACGTTCAGATCGCTCAGATCAGGGGAACTGTTTCTGTGGCCAAATAAAGTTTGTGCGCATGTGTGTGTTTTGGAGACGGGTGGGACTTTGTGGGTGTCAGAGTTTGAAAGACTGATTTTGTGAGGCAGCCTGTTTTCTGAATGAGTGCACCTCCAACTCTACATGACCTTTACACTACAAAGATTCAGTGTTACTTCTTAGGAATTAATGATTAGTTGGTACTTGTAAGAGTGAATGTCATCCTTTTTATCGCTACATTCTGTATCATCGCATACACTACTGTTCAAAAGATTGGTGTTGGTAAGAATTTTTTTTTTAATGTGTTTGGAAGAAGTCTCTTATGCTCACTATGGTTGCATTTATTTGATAAATACGCAGAAGAAACTGTTATATTATTAAAAATGTAAATAAATTGCCATTATTCCAGTCTTCAGAAATCAATCTAATGTGATTCAAATGAAATTAGAATGACATTAGAAAAGCATTTCTTATTATTATCAGTGCTGAAAACAGTTGTGCTACTTAATATTTATGTGGAATTCATGATTTTTGTTTTTTTCCAGAATCTTTGTTGAATGGAAAGGTTCAACAATGTATAACAATGTAAAATCTTCACTGTCACTTTTGATCAATTTAACGCATCCTTGCTGAGTAAAAGTAATACATTTGTTTCAAAAAAACAAAAAATCCCCAACTTTTGAATGGTGATGCACCTTAAATGTGGAATCTGATTCTGAACCCTGTATTTTCAGCTCAAATTAAGTTGCATGCAATACAGTGCCATAAAAAAGCCCAACTACACCATCACTCAAACTCCAAAGAACTGAATTCTGATTGATTTGATATCTGAGTTGAACCATTGATCATAGTCTTTAGAAACCCATCTGTTTTGATAAAATAAATAGCCACTGTGTTTTGCGCATGGCAGAACATCCCCACACATTTCAAATTCAGCACTGTCTGTTACTCATTAAAAAATGTCAGCTCGACCTTTGTCAGTATTGCTTACAAATTGATTGGATTAATTTGCATAAATTTAAATAATTAAATCTTTTTGTTGCTTGTAGTATCACTCTGTATTCCCTATACAGCATGCAGGGGAAATTAAGTACATGAAACAGATCATGTGTTTTGTGTTGCATGCAGTGTATAATGCGAGTCTGTATATTTTGAGCAACTACATTTGGATTACTAAGATGAGACAATATTATAACATCCACTGAACCACTGTTTTCTCATCCTGCAGACCTCTTGATCTATATGCTTAAATGCTTGAAATTTGGACAATGGGCACTGTAACCACACCATCTGACTGCAAAAATCATTCAAATCCAGTGCTATATAAAATATCTTTGTCTTCTAAAAGTTTTGAATGCATTAATTAAAAAAAAAAAAAAACATTTAAATTGCAAGTATTCCATTATATTGTGTAGATTTTTACTAGTGTCGGATTTGGGCTCTTAAAGGTGCACTGAGCGATATATGCCAAATTATGTTGATATTTGAAAGCGCTCTCTTCTATCATTACAAGACATGCCCCTTACTGCTGATTGGCTACAAGTGTGTTTTGGGACTCGGTCCAACACTGTGGTCAAAAGCATTATACAAAAATTGCTTAGTGCACCTTTAAGGGGGTTTTGTATTGTTGCAGCATCAGAACTGTAAGTAAAGGAACAAAGTGTATTATTTTTCTATGTTACCTGCACCAAGATATCCCATTCATTTGTCAGCAACAGTCCACCAGATGATGTAAAATGCATCATCAGGTGAACTTATAACAGATCCAGGTCTTTTGTGAAAACTATAGATTGTACTTCTGCATTTTTATATCCCTGCTCACAGACAGTCTAATTGAGCTCAGTCCATTATGGGTGTTGAAGTTTTCTTACTTTTTTTTTTGCCACAGCCCTTTTTCTTTGTTTTCTCTAGTTGTGTAGCACTGTCTTAGACAGCCAATTTTTATGAAAACCCCTTTTTGCCAGCAGTGAATTACAAAGTGTGGCCTTTCTAAGAGACAAAGTGATGAACTTTTTTCTTTTTATATGATTAAAATACGATTGTTTTTGTCACTGCATAATCCACATACTTCCATCCATTTACTTTATATCATAGATAAATGACTTCACTATTATTCTAAAATGTGACCCTGGACCACAAAACCAGTAAATTTTTTCGAAATTGAGATTTATACATCACCTGAAAGCTGAATAAATAAGCTTTCCATTGATGTATGTTTATTAGGATAGACAATATTTGGCTGAGATACAACTATTTGAATATCTCTGAGGGTGCCAAAAAAATCAAAATATTGAGAAAATCGCCTTTAAAGCTGACCAAATGAAGTTCTTTGCAAAGCATATTACTAATCAAAAATGAAGTTTTGATATATTTACAGTAGGAAATTTAAAAAATATATCTTCATGGAACATGATCTTTACTTAATATCCTAATGATTTTTTGCACAAATATACCCGTGGTATACTTAAGACTGGTTTTGTGGTCCAGGGTCACAAATATGGAAAATAGTAATAATAAATTATGAGTAGGTGTGTCCAAACCAATTTCTGCATATTTATCAAATTATTTTACCTTTCATTTATCAATACTTTTCAAATTAAGTTTGAGTATTGCTATGTTCAGTATTGGAAAAAGGTCACAACTTTTCATAGTATCCTACTTTTTCACTGTGTAATTTCAATGTGTGATGATGACCCATCTTGATCAGGGAGACAGGAATCACTCTTGCATTCACTCATACCACATAAGCTCCACACTACACGGTAAAGGGACGTCTGGAAATGAGTACATTTCTTCTACTTTTCCTTTTTTTGGTGGAGGGAGCAAAATGTCAGAGACTAACGGCTTTGAGAGCTTCCAGTGCTGTGAAAAGTCAGCCCGAAGAAAGTGTGTCATTTATCATGGGAGAGAGAGTGAGTGAGAGAGAGACGGAGAGGATAAACACAACATTCACAGTGGACAACTCTTCCCATACATGGCCAGGCTCTCCAAAACACCTGTTAGCACAACATTAGTCCATCCAGCACCTGCATCCCCTCAGTCACTCCCTGTGGAGGAGGAGACAATCTGATGTACACACTGAACAATAAACACCACACAATACCTTTTAAGGACATGTTCTTTGCTTATCTGTCTTGTTTCTAAAGTGCATAATTAACAATAACATTTGAAGTGAGTTTAAACAGTTTCTCCTAGTTCAAATCTATTTGAGATGCCGTTTCAAAGAGAGAAAAATAATTTAGGGCAGGATTTCATTCCATTGGAAATGGATTGGATTCCTTGGATTGTGAAAAGTGAGCATTCCCTGTTATAATCGAGCCTTTGTTTTATTTTTGAATATATACTGTATATATATATAGTCAAACACAGCTGGACTCAAATGAAGGTGTAGAACCATCTCAAGGATGATCAGAAGAAATGGACAGCACCTGAGTTAAATATATGAGTGTCACAGCAAAGGGTCTGAATACTTAGGACCATGTGATATTTCAGTTTTTCTTTTTTAATAAATCTGCAAAAATGTCAACAATTCTGTGTTTTTCTGTCAATATGGGGTGCTGTGTGTACATTAATTAGGAAAACTAATGATTAACTTAAATGATTTTAGCAAATGGCTGCAATATAACAGAGTGAAAAATTTAAGGGGGTCTGAATACTTTCCGTACCCACTGTATATAGCTTATATTTCATTACAAGTCTGTTTTCAGCTCTGTCAGCCATTCTGCTTTTCTGCATGGATAAAATTTGGATCATACACGACCCCCTGCCCCCTCTCAGTAAGGCCGGTGTAGGGGGTAGGATTAATGAGTGATTAATTGATGTCATGGCTGCGGATAGACAGTAAAAAGCACTGGGGTCCTGGAGGCTGTGTCAGTGTCAGTGTGACTCATTAATGGCCTTGCTGGCCTGGCCTGAGCTCTGTATTACATTAGAGCTGGTGAGTGAGTGAGGGAGAGAGAATGACAAAACTAATTACAGTGATGTAGTGGCTTTGTTGCACATTGCACATTGCCACAGAGTGTTGCAACTGCACACACATGTGCGTGCACACACACATGAACCCACCCCCCAAAAAAATTATGTGTATTTTATTCACATAAACCAGACTTTTGAAAACGGCACACTTCAGCTCCCTCGCACATGTGCTGCGCGTAATGCAGATGGATTGGTTAAGCAGTCACAGCCTGTGATGACACTGGTGTTATATCTTTCTTTTGGGTCCAGATGTTCGATCTGTCTTAGGGTACAGCAGGATCTTTGCACTCAGACATGGCCTATTCATTAGGCAACAATCAGATGGTAGGATCTGGAACAAAGAAGAAGGAGAAAAAGAATAAGAAAATGCATCAGTAATGGGTAAGAATTTTTGGTCTCATAAGAATTGGTCTCATCTGCTGGAGTGTGATTCTGGATCACTGACTTCAAGTAATGATTCACACTAAGTTTACTACATTAGTTAATACTTCGCTTTGACTCATCAAGGACCTGAGGCTTAACAGAACTACAAACAACACAAAAGTATATATTATTAACAATTTGATATTTAATTACTCATATGTTTGACAGTTTTTTTGCACTAAAAATTGTTCACAGTTCCAAAGTTATGTCTCTGAAAAGTTAGCTAAATGGATTTTTTGGTATTGGAGCAATTAAATAATAATCAGTATTTTTGCCCAAGTTATAGTTCACCCAAAAATAAAATTTCTGTCATCATTTACTCACCTTCAAGTTATTCCAAACCTTTATGAGTTAGTTTTTTCTGTTGAACATAAACTGAGACATTTTGGATAATGTGGGTAACCAAACGGGTCTTCATTGACTTCCATAGTATGGGAAAAAAATACTATGTAAGTCACTGGGGAACAAAAACAGTTGGGTCACTCAAATTCTTCAAAATATCTTCTTTTGTGTTCAGAAATTGATACAGGTTTGGAACATTTTGATATTGAGTAAATTATGGCGAAGTCAAGATGAAACAGAAGTAGCAACACATCTCTTTTGTTTTGTGCACTGTACATCTGAGTGGAAACTTCTATCCATCGGTTGTTGATTGAATGGAGACATATCAGACTATGAGCTTGCATGGTTTAAGCGGACTAAATAATTGGAGAAGTCTGGCAAACATCACCAGAGAGAAATCTATCATTGCATGGATGAATTGTTCACAATAAAATCAATTTAGAAAACAGATAGGGTGACTTTCCATTTCATGCTTACTTTAGTTATTTATTCTAAACCCCTAACCTAAGCATTCGGTATGTATAACTTGGATGTAAACAAAACATTATAGAGATATCTGGGTGAGCTCTTTTAACTTGGCCTGGTAAGCAATCATTGGCAGCATCCTAGCAATCACAGAGTAATGCCTTTCCATGCACTTACAATAAGTGCAGACTGCATAGCAACGTCCTGTTGACTTACTAAAACACACTAGAACTGTGCACATGCAAGCAGCACTCATGTTTGAATATTTTTTATGTATAAAAATTGGGCTTGGATAAAATAGACATTTAGATAAACAGATATTGTTTGAAACTAGATCACACCCTAAAACAATAGACGAATGAAGGACAAAAACAGACATCCTATGCTGAAGGGAGTTTGGCTCTGTTTCTGACCCATAGTAAAACTCCAATCGAGTACGGGGGGATTCTGTCACTGTTTCTAATGTGTCATGATGTTGATTACAGGCCCCAGATGCGGCCTACTATGACTACAGCTACAGCCCGCAGAGAGCCGCTGTGAAAGAGTGCTAGGATGTAGAGGTCAGCGTGTAGAGAGGGTCAAGAGGCAGACCTGGAGCAGTAGGTTAATCACAATGCTCATAGGAAAAAGCCAGCGTCACCAATAGCATTTAGCCTTTATGTCTCTGTTAACATTACCCCTCTGTGGTTGCTCATACACACAGTGTCACCTCTTACATTGTGAGGAATTTTTTCCATCTCATCCTCCTGGTGTTTGTGAGGCTGGAACAGCTGTGGACTTCAAGTCAAGCATTGTTCTTCATTAGGTTAATAACACTGCCTCAAGAACTGGGTCATCAACAATGATCACTTATGGTGTCACTCATTCCCTGTTATTTCTCTCTAATTAAAATTTGTAAAAATGATAACAACTGGGGAATCAGTTTATGTTTTGGTATTGTTTTCAATCATTCTTAGAACTGGCTTGAAATTAGAAATGGCAAACATTCATACAATGTTATAAGATATGAGTGAGATGTTTTTATGGGTAATTGGTCTTCTCTGACATGTTGGAAAGTGCCATGTTATATTTTATATCATGTTATATCAATAAGAAATTATTTGTATTACTATTTGGAGTGGGTGATATACCAGTAGACATGATTAACCAGTAAAAATGTGTCAACTGATAGAGATTTTGGACTATCATCTCTATCGCGGTTACAAGCTCACGTGACATTGCTGTGCTTCGTAGTCACGAAAACGTATCATTTGCGCACATTTTTAAGCATTGCGATTTAAAAATAAGTAATTGAAGAAGGTGCTCATTGGGCGCGGGTTATTTTTGCTGCTTTATAGACCTTTAATGGTTAAATACACTTGTATGTGTCAAAATTCCCATCTTTGCAAGTATCCTTGTAAACACAGTAATTTAGGTCTTAAGTGAAAGCAAACAGCTGAGAAATAAAACATGTAACAGTATGTTGGATCCGGGCAGCTCTCAGTCTAACATGCCTGCTGTCTGTCATTTGTGTTAATCAAACAATAAACGAGAGAAAATCTCTCACTACTCTTGACTAATTTACACAGTGAAGAATATGCAGTGTTTTTATACATTTGATTACTTTATACAATGTATGTAACATTTCTTATTTATTTGTGATAGTGTAGTTTTTTGTCCAGTTGCTTGGAATTTGTTTCTTATTCTTATTTATTAGCTGACTGTTTACTTGTCTTCAGAAGTAAGTGATGTGTAACTATATTGTGATGTGATATATATACTTATGAATTACTGTGAAATAAAATTACTCATATCTTGATACAAGATTTTGGTCATATTGCCCACCCCTACTATTAGTAATAATAAGAGCAACGGCAATTTCTTATTAATATAACACAACATAACATGGCACTTTCCAATCAGAAAAAAATGTTGTTGATGTGTAATATCAAATCCAATTTAGAGTCAGCACTACATCTGTTTTACAATGTTATATTAGAACTATGCGTGCCACGTAAGAGCTGTATTCATAATATAGCCATTTCAGCCATTATCATCAGTATGCACTATTATAATCTATTGGTATTAAAGACGATATAAAAGGGAAGCAGCGCTGAATCTTTCTGTGCTATTATCTGCTCAAGACTGTTCCATGTTTCAGAGCCCTGCTAACATTTCATCCTTTTTTAAAGGCCTTTAGTGAGCATCTGAGCACATTAATACAATTAATCCCAGTGTAAGGGGACATGTGGCCACTCATGATCATTGAGCTTTGCTACATTAATAGTAAAACTAATTATTTCATGACGGTAGATGGCTAACGACTTGCAGCGCACCCAGAGGACGGGCTCATGATAAATGGTCTAATTTACCCTTATAAGGACGCAATCATTTAACACAAGGCAAGAATCTCTGCAAGCATTTAATCCTGTTTAATGGCTAGGCTGAGAGAGAAAGCGAGAAGCCGATGAGAAGAGAAAATAGATCTACATGAGAAATTGGGATTGTGTCTGTGTGTTTGTGACAGACAAAGAAAGAGGATAGTAGGAGGGGGTAAAATCACAAATGAACTTAACAGTTAATCAGAGAGGAGAAATGGTTGCTGGGTTTATGTCCTCCTAATTAGAAATAGCTCAGATCTATCCTCTTGCCGCAAGTGCCTTGTTAACGACTGTTTCACTAACGAGCTTAGCTCAGTGGCAGTTACGCAGATAAAAACCCTTCCTGATTGATCTGAGCGGCCTTCTGAAATTTGTTTCACTCCAGCGTATTGATTTAATTCTGTTGCTTGAAAAGCTCTAATTAATAATGATAATAAAAGTGTCCCAGCTCGTTAACATCAGCTGGTGTTTTTTTCCCTGCTGCACTTTCTTCTTTTATCTGCTCTTGCTCTCTCTCTCTCTCTCTCTCTCTAATCTTTAAGGTCTGCTGGTGAGATGTTTTCTCTCCTGTTGTGTCTCTCGGGTTTAATCATTGGAGAGCTGTGTGGGTGACTATGAGAGGCCCTTTGGTTCTCTGAAAATACGTAAGTGATAGTGAATTTTAGAAAGAAAAATCAATTTAGCTTGCTCAAATATTTAATGTGTTTCTACATCAGACAAGATCTTCAGATTTCTAGTACTTGTTGAAGCAGCAGCCTCGGGACAACCAGCGAGAACACAACAAGACAGAAGTGTTTTTGTCAGCGAAAAGACAGAAATGTTGAGATTTCACTTTCTTTTGTTCCAATCAAAGTAAAGTGGTGTAATTCGCCACGAAATGCATCTGATTTCATGCTTCTGTCTCTAGTGTTATTTTAATATAATTTTTATTAAAAGTTAGATTTTTTTTTAATTTTCAGTTTGCAGTTTTAGTTTCAATTTTAAGTAATTTTGTTATGTCATTTGTTTAATATGTTTGTCATTTTTGTTTAATATGTCTATATAATTTTTTACATCAGAATCAGAAAGATCATTATTGCCAAGTGTTTACACACACATGGAATTTGTCTTGGTGACAGGAGCTTCTAGTGCAGAAAGTACAGACATAGTGCAGACATACATATAATTTAAGGTAATACAATTAAATATTACACTAATAATAAAGAGAACAGACACCAAATAAAAAATAACTATGCGGTAATTGAAATATAGAGGGAAAAAACATCAAGTTAAACTAAATGAAAATAATTAGTTCCTCAGCAACTTGCTTAAAATATAATAAGTTTACATTTATATGTATTTATATATTTAAGTTAATGTTTGTTTGACTTCAAGTGACAAAAACGCTTTACAATGGTTTTAGTTTTAGTTGACTACAATAACCTTGTCTCTTTGTATTTTTACTTCTCACTTCTCAAACGGCTCTTTTCTTCCACACCTGTGCCCTCCCTCTTTTCCTTCTCGGCCCAGCGGGGGGGCGGGAGCGGGGGCTGCGTGGAGGCGTTGGGGGCTACTGATGAAGATGAAGCTGTCTGGCTGTGTCACAAGGGGCTGTTCCACCACATTCTGACTGAGGGAGGAGATGGAGAGCGAATGAAAGAGTGAGAAAGAGTGCCTAATCCATCACAGGAAGGGAGGACTGACACAACAAAAGACAGAGTGCGGAGCAAGGCTTTTTGGCGGCTTGGGCCGAGGCAACTTCGACAATATTTTTTGGCGCCTGTCAGGCTGTCTAATAAAGCAGAGCTGGAATATGAACTATCTCTCACTGCTGTAATACGCCTCATAAATCAGATTTAATTACGCGGTGTGGGGACAGGCAGTGGGAGCCCTGGCTGGATTTATGGGGCCTTGACTTGGCATCTTAACAACTTTGCGCTTTTAATATCATTACACTGTCATCTATTTTGCCTCCTGCCACAGAGCACGCCCAAACTCCCTGTGTAACAGCACATTTTTTTTCTCACAGAGCCATCTTTTTTCTTCGCTCTCTCTTTTTTCACCCTGAGAAAAGTGTTGACACCACATAGAAGCAGCCGTTATGCCAGGCGCACATGCCTACAGGTCAGCACATTTCCACCCGGAATCTGTCCGTCCATCCGCTCAAGATTTCACTCATCTTTTCCTATTTCCTTCCTCGTGCTTTTTGCGTCATTGTCCTCCTTTCGGCACCAACTCCTTTCCTTCGCTGACCTCCGTTTCCTCCCTTTGCTTAATCTCCTTCGAGCCTTTCTCACCGGGCCGTTTGTCTTGCCCATTCTTCCTCATCTGCGGCGCGAGCCTTTTGACAGGACAATAAGAGAAGCAGAAGACAAAGAGGAAGGAGAAGGAGAAGAAGAAAGGGGGCTTAAAAAATGAGCGCAGAGTGAAAGCAGAACCCTTTGCTATCCTCTTCCTTGTCTTACTAATGGCCCCTAGAGCGGCGTTCCACATAGCGCACAGACGCTCGTGACGTTAGCCATCTTGTTAATGCTAGCCTCTAAATGCCTGCGCGAGCTCGGTGACAGTGACATATTAGTTTTGCAGCCCTGCGTAATCTGATATTTCAAAGCATGCTGCTGCACTAAAGATTTGATTAATGCTGTTCCATTTGGGCTCAGTAATTGGGCGAGACTAGAGCGGAGAGAGAGGAAGAAAGCGAGTTAGCCAGTGAGAGAGAGCCGTATAGAGAGAGTGCTAATGAGAGAGAGGGTTAATTAAGCTTCTGGCATCATAGGGACAGTTACTGATGACTCCCTATAACAAACTGCCATTGCTAATATGCGCTCGCTCACACGTGCGTGCACATGGTGTTGGTAAAATGTGAGTTTAACCTCATCCCGGCTCATGGGTGGGGAACTGGCTGCTTCAGGACAGCAGGCCTCTGTATTTTAGGCCTGCATACCCTGGTTTATTTTAAGGTACAAAATCCAGTAATTACAGAAACAGTTTCAAGAAACTAGGTGAGTTACACTGAATCCATGCAGCTGGACCCAGTGTTTGCGCTCGTACTTAAATGGAGTGACTTTAAATAAGGTGCTATCATGAACTAAGTCGTTATTAGGCATCGAGACCGCGTGTTGTGGGAAATGACTGAAATATCAGATTTATCTGTGGCTCATTAAACCTGTTCAGTGCCCTATAAACTGCATGAGTGATTCAAACCCACGCCAGGGGCCTGGCTATTTTCAGTCTGTGCTTCACCAAGCCAAACTGCTCATTCCATCAGAGCAAACACTCTGACCAATCAGAGCCGAGGTCATTGTTTATGCATGTGTGGAAGTATTTACACAGACCAATGGTGTAGTAAAGCTCAAACTGATGGAGAGACACTTAAAATGCCATTAGTCACCTTGTGTTGTTAACAAATCATGGAAGTGAGCAAAACAGACTTAATACCATTTGCTTTATAACATCAGCGAGCAGTGCATGCACAAATATAGCTGTTGTATGAAGGCCTTTAAGGTCTATCTAAACATCGTTCATTGTGTCGGGGCTGTAGTTTTGTCTGGGTTATGTAAATCAGCTGTGTTGCATTTACACAGAAGCAGACAGCACCTTTCAATGTAAGCAGCAATTGTTTTATAACTCAGGACAAGAGGAAATGTTGGTGACAGATGCTTGGATTGTGATCTGGACTGTTGAAACTTTACAGCAAAGGTTATGTCGACATTAATCATCACGATTGTTAACATGAACTAACAATGAACAAAACTTTTACAGCAATTATTAATCTCGGTCAAGGCTATTTTGTACATGCAGATATATTTCATACATTACAAATTATACGTCTGGTGATGCATTCATTTGAACTGATAATTTGGGATGCACTTATTATTAATGTTATGGTTGATACTAATAAGCCGATCATTATGTTCATGTTAAGGCCAATGTATTTTGTCAAATAAAACACTAAAACACTTAAAAAAAATTATTTAAAAATTTGAGATTTAAAAAATTTAAATAAAAAATCTCTAACCGATATATAGTGGATACAAAGTAAAATATTACATTAGCCAAGATTAATAAATGCTGTTAAAAATTGATAATTGTTAGTTCCTGATACCGAATACTTCATCAAATGTATTGTAAGTGTTACCAATGGAGTAAGCAAGTGTCATATATTGAACTTTTATTGACATCGATACTACGAAATAAAAACAAATTGATAGCCGAGAGCGGTGTAGTATGATTACGATGTGTGTGTCTCTGCATGTAGGAAGGAGAGACGTTACGAGAGGGAGTGTCTGTATTGGTATTTATGGCCACATTATTCTGTCATGATGTGTGTACACAAGCAGTGTTTATTGTTTGGTCGTATTGTGCGGGAAGGTAGAGAGAGTCGTATTTCTTCCTCTCAGTCCGACAAGCATCCTCTTTGTGTCCCCCCTCCTGAAGATGAATTACAGAAAACAGAGGGGAACGGCATCTGTGGCTCTTCAGGGCTGTCTGAAGGAACAGGGGGAGGAGAGAGACGAGAGGAGAGATGGATGTGGCACGGAGGAGGCCGGGAGGGGAGGTGTAGTTGGTGCTGAATTGAATGTGCCCCGACCTCACTATAACCTCACCACCTCTCCCTGACCCTCACACACAAGACCTGCAGGAGAAAGGAGGGGAGGTCAAAAAGTTAGTCACTGACTTATGAAAGAAGGGGAGAAGAGAAGAAAAGAGATCCCCCTTTCAGAAACATCTGGTGCAGGGTCTTTCCGGGATGAATAGAAACGGGCGGCCCTCTCCTCAGAGCAACTAGAGTAATTAGGCCTGGTGCAAAGGTTCTGGGCATGCTGTTCATCTAAAGAGCCTGCTCAAGTTTTATATACACCTTGTTGAGTAAGCGCTTTACGTTTGTCAAACCGACAAGGTTTGGGAGGAATTACTCTTCATTTGAGAGCCATAATGAGGTTGAACTATTAAAGTCAATATACTTTTTTTAAAGCACTTTTTGGTATCATTGCAAATGAGGAAATTGGTGGATGTTTCAGTGTTTGTCTTAGTAATGTTATTCAAATGTGCTGCTTGTTGGACAATGAGCATGTAGCTATTGAGGGAATGTTTAAGCAGACTCACATTCAATTTGGCTCCAACTACCATTCAAATTTTTTAGGAATTAAGACTTTTTACGTTTTTTAATTTTAAGTATCTTTAGCTCACCAAGGCTGCATTTACTTAATCAAAAATACAGTAAAAACTGTTGAAATTGTGAATTATTATTACCGTTTCAAAGAACACATGCTCCTTCAGAAAGCATTCTGATATGCTGATTTGGTGCTCAAGAAACATGTTGAGAACCAACATGAAACATGAAAACACAACGTTTTTACTGCTTAATCATTTTGTGGAAACCAAAACCAGCATGATTTCAGAAGAATCATGTGACACTGAAGACTGGAGTAATGGGTGCTAAAAATTCAGGTTTACCATCACATGAATAAAGGATTTTAAAATATATTAAAATAGAAAACGGTTCTTTTAAATTGTACTGTATTTACTGTATTTGTGATCAGATAAATACAGCCTCAGTGAGTATAAGAGACTTCTGCCCAAATGACTAAGAAGTCTTTTGAGCTGTAGTGTAACTCTCACTTTTCACAATCAAATTAATTCCTAATAGAACAAATTAAGTCCCGCCCCACATTTTTCCTCATTGAATGTATTGAAAATACATTGTATTGTGAAATTAAAATAACTTTCAAATGGCAGTTCACTCCGACTTGACATAGGTGTTCTGCTTGTTACAACTTGAGTTTTTTGCTTTCGTTTCTATTCTTGATGATTTAATTGTTCATTATTTCCAGGGCTGGGCTTTTTTAGGGTCAATGGATAGATGGATGGATGGGGAATGGAAAAATGGAGAGAATGTGAGAGAGGGTATAGATGAATAGTGCTCTATGTGCAGTTAGGGGTGTGTGTGTGTGTGTGTGTGTGTGTGTGTGTGTGTGTGTGAGTGTGTGTGAGTGAGGGAACTTTCTGTAATTAAGTTTTACAATCTTCTCGGTAAATGACACATAAATCTTGCCCCTCCTCATCATGCAAAGATCGTAATCCCCTCCTCAATTTCCTGTCTCTGTGGACACTCACTTGATTTAATGGTCTTTGATGATCGCTCAGTAAAAGAGTACATGGGGTTTCCTCAGTGTGTGTGTCTCAGTCAGCACTGGTCAGTGAACAATTGTGCTGAGCTGACATTTGTTAATGTGTTTCTATGGCAGATCATCAAATGACCGTTGACATCATTAAATGGAATTGCAAATTGATTGTTTTTTTTGTTTGTTTTCCTGAATACTCCTCTGATCTACCATTTGTTGGACCAAAAGTCAGTCCCACCCCCTACCTCACGCCAGGCCACGCCAGGCCAGTGTTGTGTCGGGATGCCCATTCAAATAGATAGTTGCGTTTCACGCAAATCATCCAGCAAATGACTTACTTATAGGTGTCTGTACATATTAAGTCGGAATATTAGAATGTTTCAACAACCTTTCCTCTCCATTTTTCCTAATCCACTACAAATATTTCCTCGCCGTGCATGAAAATAGTCTATTCTCATTAGTCTTTCAGAAACTACATTATCTGCACAAGTCAAGCAATTAAATCAGCATGTCTTAATGTAGCTGTTATGATTGATCATGTTTATCGGATTGACTCAAGAGCTCTTGGGTTCTTCATCAGTTATCAGACACGAGAGCGGCAGAAGGACGGGGGGTACGAGTGGCAGCGAGAACAGATAAACGCTCACCTTGCTTGAGTGCTAATTGTTGTGCCTCCTTCTGTTAGCGTCCCCTTCCTTTTGTTTCTCTGCTGTCAACTCTAATCAACCATTAGATCTTCAGCAGATGGAAGAGACGAAGTGGGAGCAACAGAGAGAGACCGTGGGAATAGCTGCTCGGTTTTAGCAACGCTGCCCTCTATCTGACAAGGAGAATGAGTTGGTCTTTCACAGCGCCACAAAACCTGATAGAATTAGAAAGAAGTATATATAGTTGATTGTTGTTATAATTATTGTTTTCGGGTTCTCTCCCTGCTAGCTCGTGGCTTGGACTACGGTCGAACAGAAAGGTAATTATTTATTCCCATGGTGCACTGTGATTTCCATAAACACAAGCATGCAAGCATATTGGGTTCCTGCAGATCATATTTTACACTATTAATACGCCATCTGCTTCTTCTAACACACACACACACACACACACACACTCACAGTCAGCAGAAGAGCTGAGAATGCATGCTGAAATACAAATGGTCACAGGGAGATCAAAATATGCAGATAAACTGACACCAAAACATGATTTTGCACACTCTCTTACAAACACATGCAAGCGTTTGAGATTTTAAAGTTGGCATGAAAATTCAACCTGTCTGTTCAACCTGTCTGTCTAAATGCATTTTTGATCTTATTGTAAATGATTCATCTATGCATGTTTCATTTTTTACATTTTTTGTCTTGCAATTTTTAATCTTCTGGTCTTCTTTCTGGTTTTATATATTCCGGACTTCTCCAGTGATTTATTCAGCTTAAACTGTGCCAATTTCTTACCCTCAGCTTTAAGTTCGCATTGAGATCTTCATCTAATCAATAATTGGTGGCTTGCTAAAAAAAGACCATATCTGTCTCTATATCGGTAAAATCGTGACTTTATAGATTAATAATCAAAGTGAATTTGTCACTTGTAACCCATTTTACTTCCATATGGTTATTCTGGCTAAAACAGGATATTCAATAAAAGGGAATTGGTTGGATCGAGAAAAGTGCAGCCATTTAAGTAGCTATTCAACTATTGCTTAACATTATCTAATAGCCTGTGCGGCCTCAGTTATGTGCGCAGAAAGAAAAGACATTCAAGGGGAAGAGAAATTTATTAAACTGTGATTACAAAGACAAACCATGCTTTTCTTTGGAATAATATACACCAGTGAATCATTCACAATTAGACCAGGAATGCATATTAGGAAAAGAAATAGTCGATTTTTATTTCGTGTTGACTTTAAAGTCTCTGGAAGGTTTTAGGGGGTTATCGGTCCATCTAATTTTCTGCTAGGAACAAAAAATTAGACGCAGGACGTAAAATCCACAGAACAATTTAGCAGAGGTCTTGCTATTTATTTCTCAGGTCAGTCAAGAGTCTCTGTTGGATTAGAGTGGAGGTCAATGACAGGTCGGGAGATAACTGCAGGCTCACCGAGGAAACTGCTTTAATGAGAGCAGCTGATCAGCTGCCATGGATTAGCATTCCTGCCATACTACAGGGGACTCTGATGATGGAGGGGATTACACTAATGACTAATGCATTTAATATGTCTATCAGTTTGTCAGCAGTGAAATCAGGAATTACATGATAGGGGTCGACCTGCTGTAGTTGTGCAGATTTTTCAGGTGACTGAGGGTTTTGTGTGCACATGAGAGGCAGAGAGAAGAAAACGGGTTGGATCACCAACCACCATGAGCCAGAAACTAGAGGAGAAAACCAGGCACTGAGAAAGAGACAGAATGAGAGGGAGGCAGTGACAGAGAGAGAGAGAGAGAGAGAAAGAGGAGGGGTGTTCTGGCTGGGTTGACAGCAGCCCATTCATCCTCCATGCTAGAGGAGACAAAGTGCTGGCTGGCTCAGGACAGGCACCATAAATCACCTTCCATAAGACACACTACCTACTGCTTATTACATTCAGCATGACAAAGCCTCTCTCCCTTCCCCTTTTTCTGTTTTCTCATCTCCACTCCTTCTCTCTATTCATTCTGCCTTACCTTTCATTTTCTCTGTGCTTGTTTCCTTTTTCCGTCATCTTGTCTTTCCTGTCTCACTTTCCATAGAAGTGCACTAAAAAAACACTTAACGAAATGAATAATATTTTAAAATATTTTAAATCATGTATAATCACATTAAATTAAGACTCATATCATTAGCCTAATAAAAGATGATTTATTTTAGTCACCTCATGGGGGCGACATGTTGAGATCACCTGACCCGCTGTCTTTTCAATCAGTAACCTTCTTGTTATTTGACAGTTTTACTGGCACATCTTTCCACGTAATGAGAATGAATGAGGATCCAGACTGTCAAGCTTTAAAATGACAGAAAAGCACCATAAAAGTATCATAAAAAATATTGTCTGCTATGTTCCATGTCTTCTGAAGCCATAAAAGAGCTTTATGTGATGAACAAACCCAATTTTAAGTCATTATTCCCTGAAAGTTATACTATCTGTTAAAAAAATGGAGCCTGTAGATGTAATGCAGCAAATCTGAATATGCAGAAGTGTAGTGGGATATCTGAGAGCTACAGTGGAGGTATATGAATAATGGGAACATTTTGATTTATTTCTCAAACAAAGTTATCATATGGCTTTAGAAGGCTTGGAATATAGTGCATAAGTTCTCTCTCTCTCTATATATATATATATTTTTTTTTTTTGGAGGTTAAAAGCTTCAGACTCAGTTCATTGTGATTGCATGTAAAAGAGAGACCAACACAGTCTTCAAAATTTCTCCTTTTGTGTTCAAATGGAAAAAAAATGCAACTCATATTTGACACACATTAGGGTGAGTAAATGACAGAATTTGTATTTTGGGCTGAACTTTTTTATCAATCATCATGTGAGACTGACAGAAATCTGCACAGTTAAATTGCCTCCCTACTTATTTTTACTTGATGCATTCACCGTTGTTGTTGAGCTATATTTTAATTCCTCATTGCAAGACAGGGTGGGTGGCTGCATGCCGGCTGTCTTTGTCGGACATGTCGCTAATGCTATGAGTCAGATAAGTAGAGGCCAATTGAGACGATATTAAGATGAAATTGCAAAATACGTCCTTAGGCACTGTGCACAGGACACAGAATATTCTAGTGCTATTTTGATGCATCGTGGCCTTTACCTGATGTAACCCTGGTAAGATTTCATGAGATATTGGGAAAAGACTTCAGCCTCCATTTTTGTCTACGGTTCAAAAAAAGCCCAAACCCCTCATCAATCTCTGCCTCTATATAATAGAAACACAATATTTTGATTTCCCTCTCCTTTCCATTCTGCGTGCGCATATGTGTTTGTGTGTGCTGCTTTAATGGAGGATGCGTTACAGCAGGGTAATGATCTGTGCGTGTGTGTGTGTGTATTGATCAGAGTGTGATTTATTTCAGCCGTCTCGTGATTATCGGGTCGTTCATCATGCCTGAATTACCCTATCAATACTGCTGCCTGCACAGACCACGAGAGACTGCACAGAGAGAGAGAGAGATTTGTTACGAGGGCAGGAGTGGAGGGGATGCATAAGGAAAGAGGAGAGGAGTAGAAAAACATTTAAATACTTCCTCCCCTATCTTATCCTACATGTCGTAAACAACTGCCCTCTCAGCAGTTCCTTAATACATTGAAACCCCACTACGTTATTGGAGTGGAAGACCAATCTGTTGAGCTCGCACTCTGATTAGAAACTTTGTGAATGAACTCAACTAATAAGGTTTTCCTGAATGGGTTCAGCTAAATGTGTACGGCCTGCATAAGTAAGTACGATTTTATTTACACATAAACTCAGGATCAGTTTAATGACAGACGACTGAGACCGAGTGAGGCTTGAATAAAAAAATCCCTCACTATGGAAGCCAAAGGCTTTTTGGGAACTTTATCTTTAGTAACGAAGCAGTACCATAATTAGCATCCTCTAGGCTTATGGTGAATGAAACAGAGCATGACGAGGGGTTTTTAAGATGTCTGGACACATAAACACACATGCAGTGTTTTATGTTTGTGTTCGCAGCAGCATCATGAGCACAAGGGCATTTCTTGTGACCGTGCTGGTTTAACCACTTTGAAAAACACTCCATTTACAACACTTTTGGCAGCTTAATTATATTCTTTGTGATCTCTACCATAATTGCTGGCACAGATTGTCCCTTTGAGTCTTTCACTGTCACCTCCTTGTCTGCATCGAGGGATGTCTGCTGTTGCTGTCTTTTTACATGGCCAACATCATCATTTTAAAAGCTCAAAGGGTTATTCTGAAAGCCAGCGAACATGATTAGATGCTAACTATATGGCCCAAAGCATGTTAGCATCTTAGCAGCTAACCTCGAAGCTGTAACTCAACACAGGCACTGGCTTTGGTGGTTCGCATGGGTGTGTCCTTAGCTCATCTGTGGCTCATCCTAGAGCTCTGGGGATAACATAATTGAAAAGAGTCTAGACAACGACACTTTTTGAAGTCTATGATATGTAATTATTATTATTTATTTTTTATGTATGTGTTTATACTGGAACATAGCAGACAATACACCAAAATGTCAAAAGGGGATTGTATTATTTATTTATTTTAATAAAAGCATATCTCTTTGGCAGTTGGGAGTTATTTGATCCCAGTCATCTTTGTTTTTTATTTTTTATGACTTTTATTGTATTACTACTACTACTTGTATTATTATCATCTAATTTTTTCAGTTTTTGTATTTGATTGGTGTAAAGCACAACATTGTTTTTAATGGTGCTATAATAAAAAATAAACAAACTTGGCAATAAATTTGGTACTAAACAAGTACTTTAGTACTGTAAATTAATACTTTTGTTTAGCAAGGATGCATTAAATCAGTCAAAAGTGACAGTAAAGACATTAATAAAATTGCAACATTGAGATTTCTATTTTATATTTAAACAACTTATTTTAAAATGGTAATAAGATTTCACAATATTAACAATATTATTGTTTTTACTGTATTTTTGATAAAATAAATGCAGCCTTGGTGAGCATTAAAGACTTCTTTCAAAAGCATAAAAAAACTTTTCAAAAGACCTCAAACCTTTGAACAGTAGTGCATATATATATATCCATTTATATGTATTCAGTCGTATGACTGCACTTTTAACGTCATCTGACAAATCTCCCAAAAAAAAAAGCAACGACTTTGTATACAGGTTGAGACAAAGCAGTAACACTATAGTAATCCCTGCCAAATCTCCCTGAAGCCAGTGAAGCCACAGTCCCAAGATATCAACTCTATGAACTCCATTTTGAGACAGACACTCACTTTCCAATACCTTTTCATATAGTCATGCCCAATTCATTCATTCAGCCAGCTTGGAATTTTGCCAGATTGAAACAGGACTTAAACTAATATGGGTGCTTTACATTCGGGCCTCAGAGTCTCTCTCTCTTTCTCTCATGCTGTTGGGAGAGATTATGCTTCTGAAAGATGAGAAACACTGTAGACAGTGTGGATGGGATAATCAATCAGGCAGTGCAGGGGAATGTGAAAGCACAGAAGCTGAGGCAAGGAGAGGGCAGCAAAATAAAATACATATACACGGTTATGAGTGCAGGCTGCATCTGCACCAGGGAATTGGAACCATAAATCAAAAAGGCTGTCAGAGGACAGAGAGTGAGAGAGAAAGGGAGAGAGCCAGAAAGGCAAAGGTAGTGTGTGTGTGTGTGTGTGTGACACTGTCACTGACTCCTCTGCTCCCTCCTTCACTGGAATGCAATTTCCTGGAATGTCAGGCGGAGAGATGGGGAGCAGATAACGTGCCATGAGCGTGAGTGTGTCTGTCCTCCACCCCGTCCACAGCAGCAACGCAGCTCAACCCAAATCTCATTACAGAGACATGATAGAATTTGCTCAGTGTGTAACCTCATTATTCTCACTCACAGATAAGGCCTGTAATTGGTCAGATCTACAGAATGAGGAGAAAGAGGGACTGGCAAGGCAGGTGAGTGTGTGAGTGTGTGTATGTGTGTGTGTGTGTGTGTGTGTGTGTGTGTGTGTGTGTGTGTGTGTAACTGGCCAGGACCACGCTGTGTGAGACAAGAAGTGACTGATGTTGCAAGATGTGTAGACTGACCAAAAGCATGTGAGCGAAGAGGAACTGTGGGTGCAGGACATCATTGCTGTGGAAGTGGGGTTCATTGCATCATGTGGAATTAAACAGTGGTCAGACCTGTATACAGTTATACAGAGTGTGGGTGAGAGCCCTCCGGGCAAACACTGTTACGGTTTTGTTTTTATCCAGTCTCAGTTCCTCTATTCTTGCCAAAAAATCACAGTTGATTTGAGGAATCCGTATGGAAATTGCCTGAAATTGCGATATGTTTACTTTCAAGGTGATTTCTGGAGGGACGTTGGATGGAAATTGGTTCAACTCTGGGCAATTGAACCCATAATTTGATATAGGAGAAGTGCAACTTTTGTCTTAATTGTGTCAGAGAAAGATAAATAGCATAAAATAATAAAATATATATATTTTCTATTTTATTTTAGAGCTAATTTTAAATACCACAATATGACCAAATACAAGGATGACATATTATATTATATTATTCATATTTTTTGTAAAATGAATTTTTTAATAATATGTATTTTATTTTGTTTATTTGTATTTTTTTAATGTTGTTGTTATGTTGTTTTGTTTTATTTATTTATTTAGTTTTTTTCTAACAAAGCTAAGACAAAACCATGCGCTTCTATATCAAAATACCACAGTTAATATAAAGTAAAAATATATAGACATAATGAAAGTTTATATTTATCTTTATTTATTTTATCTTTATTTAGTCAAAAAGTTTGTAAAATATTTTGACAGAAAAAATAAGTATTCTAATGAAATTTACTGACATTTTCCATGGCTGTTCACTATATCTGTGCTCTGTAGTAATTCATAGAAGTTCAAAGTGTATGCTCAGGCTGCATACTTGCTCGAAACCACAAAAGACGGATCTGAAAGCCATAAAACCTCTGAATCCCATGTTTCTCCATCAGTGCAATTTGTCAAACAGTACACTGAGCTAGAATTCACCCAAATGAGAGAATAATAACTGTACTGTGGTGGAGACCGCCGTAACTAAATATTGTGTGTGTCTGTGTGTATGTTATCTGTCCCAAGGACCACCCATCAATCCGTCCACCCTGCCGCCACACACACGCAAGCCTTGAGGTCACTGCAGCTTTCACTCTCACACACGGTAAACGTACCCTATCCACCGCACACCCTCTGCTGGTTCAGGCGCACCGTTCCAAACCTAACATGGAAAATCACACTGTGGCTGCACTGGCTCAGAATGGACGAGTGTGCTTATTCTGCCAGGTCTGTTTCATGTCCAATCAAGCCCACTGCAGAGAGTGTGACCAAAACATAAACATTTATTCTGTATTTAGCTCTCTTTCTGGCTTATTATTTCTCATTAAGAATCACTGTATCAGACCACTGCTCAAAACCAAAATAAACAGGCTTTATAAATATGTCTCTTTTGAGTTCTGACTCTACAGTATATTCTCTTGAAAATGCTCCAAATAGAACCAAATAGGGTTATTTTAATAAGTTTTCATTTATAAAACAGTAGATACTGTTCAAAATGAAAGAAACAGTTCATCCAAAAATGAAAACTCTGTCATCATTTACTCAAGCTCATGTTGCTCCAAACCTGGAAGACTTTCTTTCTTCTGTAAAGATACACAATCGTTCAAATGTTTGGGGTCAGTCAGATTTTTTTTTTAAAGAAATTAAGGTACCACTTTATTTGAAGGTGTCCTTGTTACACATGTTACATGTACTTACTATTATAATAACAATAAATTATGCTTAATTATATGCAAGTAACCCTAACCATATAGTAAGTACATGTAGTTAATTCATATTACTCAGTGCTTAGATGTATAATTGCACTGTAACAAGGACACCTTAAAATAAAGTGTAACAGAAATTAATACTTTTATTCAGCAAGAATGCATTAAATTGTTAAAAAATTACATGTATTATGTTATAAAATATTTCTAATTAAAATAAATGCTGTTCTTCTTGAATATTTTTGATCAAATAAATGCAGCTTTTGTGAGACTTTCACAAACATTGAAGTATCTTAAAGACCCCAAACTTTTGAGTTGTTTTCAAGAATTTCAATTTTTTTTTAATAGAATACCTTCTTTTATTTTACACAGATAAAAGACATGACAGTGAGTAGAATAAATGCTTAAAGTGTTTGTTTCTGAACCTAAAAACCTTCCTCAGCACATCTCTTACGTTCACATTCTGCTTTCCTTTGTATTTTAAGACCCTCTGTCTACTTTACTTCCCCAATCTGGATTCAGATCCCCACATGAATAAAGCAGGCCTGATCTCAGATCAGTGGCAGCATTTGCTCTCTGAACCACAATCAGTGCCGGAGTCTGGAGTGTGACATATTCATCTGCTGACAGGGGGTGGAGGTGGGACGGTTTGACTACACTGGGACCTGCCAGGGCTGTCATTACATACTGAATGGCTTCTCCCACACACACACACACACACACACACACATACACAGGCAGCTAGTTGTCTGTCCTCCGAGGAGGCAGACATAATAACAGAGAGAGAGAATTCAGATCAAAACAGGAAAACAAAGTGAGAGGAAGACAGAAACTGTAGATTTGCGAGTTAAAGAGAGCGAGAGACAGGGGGCGTATCGTTATCCCCCTTTTTTCCCTCTCAGTGAAGGCATGTTGACATGTCTTGAATTCAGTTCCTGCTGCGAGACGGCTCTGTGTGTGTGAAGTCAAACAGCAAGAGTGGCCCATTAGTGTCACACACACACCTAGAAAAACACACACGGCTATCATATAAGGGGGATTATGAGTGTGAAAAGGGCAAGCAGGCCCTCTTAGAGAACAGGAAGGCGTCCCAACCTGACTGTGTGTGTGTGTGCGTCTCCTCCTTCCCTTTCAAGTGTGACAGTGATTAATGATTCTCAGCTGTCAGGTACATTACTCACATGACCTCTCCTTTTCACTGACACATTTTCTTTCTGTCTCTCTATACCAGAGACACAAACAGAAAGACTGGAGAATGAAAAAAATGAAAAGAGTGGAGGAGGGTGGAGGAAACAACATGTGTCTCCCTATGGACAGTAAGTAGGAGTGCTTTCGGCATGCAGGACAAAACCACTAATGAGGGGACAAATATTTTCACATATGTATCAGTGTGTGTCCTCATGGCTTTGTCAGTTTGAAGAAACCAAGGCGTTACTCCATCTCCCTCCCTCCCTGGATGATGGATGGAGAGGAATGAAAAGTTTCCTCTCCTGGATCGAGCCGTCGTCAGCCAACAGGCATCTGCTTTCCATCTCCCCCTTCCACCCGGCCGCAGAACCCCGAGCAGAAACCTTCCTAAACCCCGACATAGACTGTTACTGAAGGAACTGATTGTAGATCAGCTCCGTCAGGCAACGACAATTCCAATCCGTCTCTCGAGGGTCGGAGCAGAGGCGTCACGGTGAGGAGAATGGGCTGGCAGAGTAGGAAAGCCTGACGTGGCATTGTCTCATCCAGAACGGACCGAAAGTTCTTTAGGGAAATGACATTGCTTTTAAGCACCGCAAGTCGGCCAAGTTTATTTGACTGGCTTTTTCTTCAGATAACAAAAAGAGTGGACTCAGAGTGGGTTTGTCTTCTGAGGCCTAGAATATCGTAGACCTTTCAGAAGTGCGCTAGCATCACAGAAATCCTCCTTTAGCTCTTCTCCCTCCAACACAGAATACTGGGGGGGGGGGGGGGGGGGGAAAAAGGGGGGAGGGAAAAAAAGGAGTT
>NW_015505454.1:756217-768482 GCF_001515645.1 Sinocyclocheilus grahami | reverse complement strand
GGGGGGGGGGGGGGGGGGGAAAACAGGGGAATAGGAATAAAGAGTTATGGCAGGAGTGGAAAGTATGTGAATTTAAACAAAGTGTTTTAATCGCAGCAGCGCAAGCCTTTCTGTCACATTTGATTTATTACCAACAACGGATTAATGCCGGAGAGGTGAAGAGGTCAGCGGTTACAGAAAAGAGAGAAGAGAGAGAGAGATTTTTCAGGCCACACAACACAACTGTCATGAATGTGTAAACACGCTTGTCCGGTGTTTTCCGTTCGTTTGCTTACAGCTGCTTCCACTTCTCAATCTTTCGTATTAGTCAGGAGGAGGAGAAAATTCTTAAAGAATTGTATTAACTTATGAAGGTAAGCATATTTGGTTGCAGGTGATGGAGGGTTTGAATATGAGACTTGACTCAAGCTCTTAATACTCCCTGCACTTTTTAATCAATGACAATTATATAATATCTGAAACATAATAGAAATGAATGAAAATAGAGATGGTGAGATGCAGGAAGAATATCCGTAAGCGGCTATATTGTGATTGATAGGACTAGATGGATACTCTCCCCAAAATTCATTTAGAACTTCATTATGTACAAAAAGAATGGCTGTCTCAATTCATACACCATCTGTTCTAAATAGTATATGACAGTGGGAGTTCCCCAGCACTGCACGTTTTGAATGTCTCCTTTATTTTACACACCTAATTTATGAGCTCATTAGCAGAGACTCCAAGACCTAAGTGGGTGTGTCAGATAAAGGAGACATCCAAAATGTGCAGTTCTGCGCTGCGTCAGGACCACAACTGAGAACCAATGATATGTAAGTCAGGTCATAGTACATTTACAAAAGTAATATTGTGCTACAGAGAAAGACGGGTTTGTAACAGTTCTCTATCGACATTTGTAGTTCTTCAGTTGTTAAGCTGACACTGCTGTTTTTAAATATATGAACAGAAAATGTAAGTATTAATGAATTTTAAGATAATGAAAAAGAAGCTAGATGTTAATGTTTACATTACATGTAAAACAGATTTTGAGTTTTGTTTTTTCCTGTTATTTTGGTTGCTATTTTGCCACTATTTTGCCACTTTGCCACAGAGTTTTCAGTTTAATAGGTTTTAAAATATGTTTTTTCCTGTGATGGCAAAGCTAAATTTTCAGCAGCCATTACTCCAGTCTTCAGTGTCACATGATACTTCAGAAATCATTCTAATACTTTTATTTGCAAGAAACATTTCTTAATATTATCAGTGTTGAGTTGTGCTACTTAACATTTTTGTGGAAACCTTGATAAAGTTTTTCAGGATTCTGTGATTTGAAACCCTTTTTAAGTCCTTAGTTATGGACAAACAAACCCCTTTAATGCAACAAGATGGTCTTTGCTATCAAGGCGCAATTTTATAACTTGGTGGAATGCCTCAGTAATGTCCTTTAATGTCATCATGTACTCAAGCTGGCTTGAGAGTTTGTGTAAAAATTGGTGAGATGTTATCCTTGCATGATTTGTGTTGTTGGTTTTTATTAGTAATGTTAGAAAGAGCATCTTGTGCTTTACTGGAATCAAAAAACAGAATTCACAATGAGTGTCACAAATGAACATATTTGATTAGTGACCTGTAAATAGTGCAGGATGATTCAAAACATTTTTGTTTGTTTAAAATTTTTTTTACTGCTATTTTGTTTTAAATATGATTTTAAATCCTAGATTTTCAATGTGGTCTCAGATCCCACTGTGTGTATTTTCCCATGACCAGCCAAGTACTGTACATACTGTGCAGTTAAAGTATGTGAACTGGAACTTGGGCAGCATATGGAGCATTATTCTACACACATGTGGCCGTTGATCTGCTATATATTAATGTTTCTTGGTTCACGTGGTGTAGCATATAAGCTGCCGATTGTGTGTTTTTAAGAGCGTGCGTATGTCTGAATCTGGTGCATGGTATTTTTCAACAGGACGGTTAAGTTCGTTGCCGTTTACACAGATCACCTGACAGCAGGAACCGATTTTTCTGCTCTCACATGTACTGTAATGCACAATGTCACACACACACACACACATGCATGCACGTACTTTATCCCAGACCTCTCTGTCATCTCATCCGCAGATATAAAACAGACTTCCTCCCTTTTCATAAAACACACTCAGTGGAAAATGTGTGGCGTATTATCTCAGACAGACAGGCAGAGATGACAGGTGACAGGAGACAGGTTAGATGAGGATGACAGCTTTGGCATGTGTCATGGCAGGTGAGTTACAGGTGGGTGTGACCTGCCAGTCAACATCAGTTAGACTAGCGGCATCTAAGCCACGCGTAAACATCCACCTACACCGCACGTGTGTGTGCAGAAACAGCTCTGTTTTGGCAGAACTGCACTAATACCAACTTTTTTGAATTTAGAGTATGTAAATAAACCATGCGAGACGTAATTCGAGTTAATACAACACAATAATTACCGTATAAACACAGAGCACACTTGTGTTGATCTGATATCAGCATGTTTACACAGGAATGCATTCACATTAAGAGTCCAGCTGAGCTAGAATAGGAGTGTTAATGTGCGTGTGTGTGTTTCGCTATAACCTGACAAATGCTGACATATTGTAGCCATCAGAAGTGGAGATGGAGGTCGGGGGTCCAGGGGGAGATCATCCATCATTTCCATCCTCATGGCTGTCTAACAGCATCTGACAGCCCTCTATGTCTCTATTATCCCTCCTCTCATACCCCTCTGCTCTATTCTTCCACACTTCTCTTATTCCTTTTGTCTCTCTCTCATTCTGGCCCTTCGCTGAACGCACATGCTGAAGTTCGACACGCTGTGGCATTCAAAGAACATCTGCTTTTCCAATTTCATTATTTTCTGAAATAATTCTTTGTTACTTTATGTAAGATCATATCTCTTTAATATCTCAATTCTTTCTCCTAGACAGCAGTGAAATGAAATGGAGAGCAAATGGAGACTTTGACCTGGGTTTTCTGGTCAGTTTTTGTTCTATTGAGAGAAACGACCTTAGTAGTCTCATATGTGTCTCCTCTAGCTTTTTTAAAACTAAAAGCTCCACATTTCTGCTTTGAAATCCTCCAAAGTTTGCCCCACTTGCATCCATGGTATGTGCCTCACTGAAACCTCGGTTTTTGCTTTTCTGGACTGGTTCAAATTCAGTTCAATAACTATATTAGTTCATCAATAATGAAAGAAGTTAAATTTAAGAGACAATCTGAGACTAAGCTACTGGATATAACAAAATTGAGACATCCATTTAATGAGCTACACTACCATTCAATAGGATGGGGTTGGTAAGATTAAAAAAAAAATGTAGGCTCACCAAGGCTGCATTTATTTGATCAAAAATACAATAAAAAATAATATGAGACAATATTACAATTTAAAATAAATGTTTCCACTTATAATATTTTAAATTAATTTATTGCTGTAATGAGCAATATGAATTTTCAGCAGCCATTACTCCAGTCTTCAGTGTTACACGATCCTTCAGAAATCATTCTAATATGCTGATTTGACATTTCTTATTATTTTTAATGCTGAAAACAGTTGTGCTGCATAATATTTTTGTGATGTATTTTGATTTTAGGATTCTTTGATGAATAGAAAGTTCAAAAGCACAGCATTTATTTGAAATACAATTTGCGTCACTTTTGATGAATGCATCCTTTGCTGAATAAAAGTATTTATTTCTTTAAAAAGAAAAAAAAATCTTACTGACCCCAAACTTTTATACTTCTGTCCTGCAGGGCAGTTCTTTGTAATTCTAAAACACAGGCAAGAATTATTATAAATAATTTGCCTTGTAAGATGCATTTGTTTAGGTGTGGTTTAGGATTTCATAGTCAGATATTGAAGTAATCCTTCCACCTCTGAAAAAACTCACAACTTGTGTGTGTGTACATGGTGTGGCGTATCAATAACAGTTTGACAAGCATCTCTTTCTCTCTCAGTGTTTTACCATTTAGCTGTGTATCCATCACTCTCGATCAATAGTCTTGTGGTTCAGTGAGCTGGTGCGGCAGTCACCTGACTGACAGAATCAATCGCGGCCTCTCCACAGCAATGAGCTCAACCCACACCGCCAAATTCCACTTCAGACAGAAAGCCAGTGAGCGGAGAGCTGAAATTCTTCTCTCTGTGGGACACATGACTCAGAGAAAAGTGAACTGGAAGACTGGAAGGAAGGCGGGTGCGAGATGCTTTGTTCCTCGCGATGGAACCGTCCCACGTCGGCACGTAGAAAGCAAACGAAGTAACTTGCCCACTTAAAATTCTTTCCCACACTCTCTCGTGGTGAAATGTCAGGACCGTTTTGCCTTTATGAAGTTTTATACAGGCGGCGCAAGTGGCACCTAATGGGCGAGTTTGATTGACAGGCCATTGTCATTTCTGGACAGGAATCCCCATTATCCCTCAGGCCTTCTAACACCGCTATAGGGATTAGTGTGCATTCATTACTGATCAGGGTTTGATGAATTACTTTCAGATCCTCTGCATCTTACAACAAAAGCTGTCAGACAACTATTCAGCTCTCTAGACAAGCGGCTCAAAATCTACTGATACTTTTTCATTATCTCGTTCTCCTCCAAAGCCAGAGAGACACATACTAAGGGGGCAGCGAGTCAATATTCCAGCCTCAGTGTCTTGTTAAGAGTGACAGTTTATGAATATGTATAAACATGTATAAAGGATAAAGATCTCTCTTTCTTTCTCTCTCTCTGTCGCGCTCTCTTTCTCAGCTGTTCAAATATTGGTGGGCTATTTATACTAGGGTAGTGGAAATATTTACCTTGGGCTGCTGGAGTAAAATGATATGAATGGGCATCATTTCAGCTTGTCAAATTAGGCTGTGTGTGTTACCTTCCCGTGTGTGTGTGTGTTTGTAATTGGAGAGCTGGCAGGCCTGTCTGTCTGCCGCTGGGCTGTCATGTGTGTCCTATCTTTGCAGAGATGTCACCAAAGCTAAATTTAATGCAAGGCTTTTAGCCACAGGGTTGAGTGTGTGTGTGTTGTTGGGTCATCAGTAATGGCATAATTGCAAGCTTGATGAATATATCTGCTTTCCTTTTTAAAGTCAATATTAAAGGGATTGTTCACCCAAAAATGAAAATTCTGTCATTAGTTACTCACCCTCATGTCATTCCAAACCCATGAGACCTTCATTCATCTCCGGAACACAAATTTAGATATTTTTTATTAAATCTGAGAGCTTTCTGACCCTGCATAGACAGCAACGCAACTACCACACTCAAGGCCCAGAAAGGTAGTAAGGACATTGATAAAATAGACCCTGTGACATCAGTGGTTCAACCGTAATTTTATGAAGCTACGAGAATACTTTTTTTTTGCACAGAGAAAACAAAAATTAATGACTTTATTCAACAATTTCTTCTCTTCCGTGTCAGTCTTCTCCATGCGTTCACGACAGTACCACGACGCATGCGTGTGCTGCGCCTTGTTTACAAGCAGAGGAAGACGCACGCTGTACATAAAACAGTCTTCGTAAACGTGACAGAAGATTTCGACAGAGGATGACTTGCAATATTTTGCCCAGCCTTAGTTATTTATACCAGAATATACAGACAATGAACTAAGAGAGATGAGCATTCTATGTCAGAATGCCATGGAAGATAAGAAATTGTTGAATGAAGTCATTATTTTTGTTTTCTTTGTGCACAAAAAGTATTCTCATAGCTTTATAAAATTAAGGTTGACCCATTGATGTCACATGGACTATTTTAATGATGCCCTTACTATCTTTCTGGGCCTTAAACGTGGTAGTTCCGTTGTGTTCTGAAGATGTCTTATCGGTTTGGAACGACATGAGGGTGAGTAACTAATTAATTACAGAATTTTCATTTTTGGGTGAACTATCCCTTTAAGTCAATAGACAGTATAGGCCCTAGTCACAGTTATGTACAAAATATCTATGCAAAACCAATTTAGAAAAAACACCACCAATTGGAATCACTACAATCGAATCTGCATATCTCAATTGGTACAGACTGATTAAACATCATACACAATTTAAAATGTAATTAAGAGATTTGGATGGTGCAAAAAACAGTTGTTCTTAATGATAATGGCAGCCTAAAATCAATATTTTCTCTTTTTACCGATAGAGTCCCCCCGGGTGAAGAGGTAGACAAAGAGTGAGCAAGAAAAGAGAGACAGAGAAGAAAAGCAAGCAAGCATGTATTGATCTTCTGCTGGGAGAGATTGATAGAGCAATAAGGAGCTGGGGCAAGGAAGGAGGGAAGGAGAGGGAGAGAGATGGAATAAGGATAGAGGAGAGGGACAGAGACAGAGTATATGTGTGAGGAGGAGAGAGGCTAAATGAAAGTGTGTGGAGACCATCTCAGGCCAATCAACTCATATGGGCTGTATTATAACCGGGGATAAGATGACGGATGGGGTGACAGTGAAAGAGAGCGACAGAGAAGACGAGCGAGAAGGAATGAAAGAACAGGTGATTCGTTCTCGTCAAGAAACAAGGACTGAGGGGCCTAAAGGAAAGAAAGGGTGATCATCTTATCATACAGAGATAGAAGGAAGGATAAATAGATGGGTGAATGGATATAGATAGATAGATAGATAGATAGATAGATAGATAGATAGATAGAAAGGATGGACGGATGGATGGATATATAGATGAATGGATATATTTTCCAGAAAGGTCCTGTCCTAGTCAAGTCAAGTCACCTTTATTTACATAGCTCTTTTAACAATAAAGATTGTGTCAAAGCAGCTTTACAGTATTAAATAGGAAAAATAGTGTGTAATAATACAAAAGGACAACAGTAAACATTCAATTTTCAGTTAAAGTCAGTTCATCATTGATTCAGTGATGTCATCGTCCAGCTCAGTTCAGTTCAATTAGTATCTGATACAATCAAGTCAACGATATCGCTGGAAATTAAGTGTCCCTAAATAAGCAAGCCAGAGGCGACAGTGGCAAGGAACCAAAACTCCATCGGTAACAGAAATGGAGAAAAAAACCTTGGGAGAAACCAGGCTCAGTTCTCTTCAGGCCAGACGAAACCAGCCGTTTAATTCCAAACTGCAGCAAAGTCAGATTGTGCAGAGGACTCATCTGGTTCTAGTTATAAAGGTTTCTTCATCCCTAACTAATTCGCAGATAACATCATAAATATATCAGCACCAGAATAAGCGATGTAAAAGGCTCAAAGGGCACATATAGATTACCTATGGATATGACTGATAACATGCATTCCCACACATACATATCTGATAACCCGCGTCTCATGTTCAGTTTAATAAAGACATCTCCTTTCACACTGTCTCACTCTCTTATCTTCTCACTATCCTCCTGCCTGTCCCCTTGGGTCAGGTGTAATTTACATTGAGCGATGTGTGTGTGTGGATGGACAGGGTCATTAAATAGAGGGCTCTAGAATGACACATGATGCATAGCAGCACTGAAACCGTTATGTTGTGAGGTGTCTGAAACGCTGCGTGTGTGCGCCTGAGTGTATGTGTGTCCCATCACTCAGGTGCAGCCCTAATGGAAGGCCTGTCTCTGACAGGCGCTGACAGATCACCCATCCCATAATGCCGAGCTGCAACAGTCATTAGATAGCCCTGCTAATGTCTGACCTCTTTTCACTGTTCTTCTCATCGCTCATCTACAGAAAGAGGGAGAGAGAGAAGGTGAGAGAATGGAGAAAGATGTGATGATGAAAGGAGAAAAACAAATTGCTTAAATTTCTTCTCCTGTCTAGATTAGATGTAAATCAAGATTACGTAAGTGTGCACAGTCTTAGTGGGATGTAGAAGTCATATAATTATACTGCACATAAAGGAACACTGGATACTCCAAATACTAAGTGACATCATCATGTTTCCATTACCTAAAAGAAAGACACACACACACACCTGCAAAAGAGAAACTGAACCCTCATGTGTATCAGGTCATTGTTGCAGAGGAACATGGCTGCCATCACTTTTCATTAGGCCGTAGGCAGATGAAATGCTGAGAGACATTAAGGTAATGTTACAGCCCAATAAAGTATTTAAAGACCCCCAGGGGCTCTCTCTCTTGGGGACTGAAGACGAGTGGAAAGAAAGGGAAAGAGTGAAAGAAAAGGATAGTCATGCTACAGGACCTTGATTACCTCCATTTCTGTCTTTACGTGGTCATGCATTTGTTCTCAGTGTAAAATAGAAGGGGTTGGGTTGGGTTGAATGTTTGAACCAACATGCTGGGTTGATTTATTTAACTCAACTATTGTTTAAAAATGACTAGCACTGTTGCCTCACAGCAAGAAGGTCCCTGGTTCGAGTCCCGGCTGAGCTGCGGAGTTTGCATGTTCTCCCCATGTGTGCGTGGGTTTCTTCCGGGTGCTCCTGTTCCCCCCACAATCCAAAGACATGCAATATAGGTGAATTGGACAAAAGTAAATTGGCCGTAGTGAGTGAGTGTGTGTGTGTGTGTGTGTGTGTGTGTGAGTGAGTGTGTTGCACGAGTTAGTGCACTCTCAGGAAGGGCATCTGGCATACAATTTTTTTGCCTACCTTATAGTAGGGAGGTAAGTATATTGTAGCCACTGAATCATTAATTCAACTGATTTGCTAAAAAATGCTGATTCATTCACAAACGAGTGTTACTTGGATGTTGTGATGGTTCTTCTGTGGCTTTGTTTGGAATTCTGTTCGTTACAGGCAGTAACAGGCAACATAGTGTGTAAAATGTAAGTTACTCAATATTATCTTCTTGATTGAACTGTTGTACAAAAGCAACATTACACTTGCAGTTGTGCTGTTTCTCAGAATGATCACCTGCAGCCGAATCACAACCATTTGTTTTACATGGAAGGTTTTGGCAAAGTGACGGTGAGTAAATGACGACAACATTTTCATTATTGGCTGAACTGATCTTTTAAGCCCTAACAAACTTGTACATTTATGCTAATTTATCTGAGGCTTCTCGAAGCAGTGTATCAGGTCATTGTTGCAGAGGAACATGGCTGCCATCACTTTTCATTAGGCCGTAGGCAGATGAAATGCTGAGAGACATTAAGGTAATGTTACAGCCCAATAAAGTATTTAAAGACCCCCAGGGGCTCTCTCTCTTGGGGACTGAAGACGAGTGGAAAGAAAGGGAAAGAGTGAAAGAAAAGGATAGTCATGCTACAGGACCTTGATTACCTCCATTTCTGTCTTTACGTGGTCATGCATTTGTTCTCAGTGTAAAATAGAAGGGGTTGGGTTGGGTTGAATGTTTGAACCAACATGCTGGGTTGATTTATTTAACTCAACTATTGTTTAAAAATGACTAGCACTGTTGCCTCACAGCAAGAAGGTCCCTGGTTCGAGTCCCGGCTGAGCTGCGGAGTTTGCATGTTCTCCCCATGTGTGCGTGGGTTTCTTCCGGGTGCTCCTGTTCCCCCCACAATCCAAAGACATGCAATATAGGTGAATTGGACAAAAGTAAATTGGCCGTAGTGAGTGAGTGTGTGTGTGTGTGTGTGTGTGAATGAGTGAGTGAGTGTGTTGCACGAGTTAGTGCACTCTCAGGAAGGGCATCTGGCGTAAAACATGTGCCAAATCCGTTGGGCGGATCTCTCCACTGTGGCGACCCCTGATAAAAAAAGGGAGCAAGCCGAAGGAAGAGAGAGATTGTTTAAAAAATGACTATATTGCTGGCTTAAAGCACCCATGGACAAAAATAATAAGACAAATGTAATTTATTCGGATGAATACAGCATATTTTACACATAAAAGTAAAATTTAAATTCAAGTGTATTCAAATGTTCTCTGTTATTCATATTCACTGAAATAGTGCTGATCCTCGTGCTGGTGTGTTGCCGAAATCTGAGCCGGTGAAGGGCTGCTGTTCGCTGGGGGAACTGCGAACCTCAGACCGCCGCCTTGTGTTTCACTCGAAGCTGAAAGATACCGTGACTGACTGTAACCTGCCCATAAACAAACAGTACTGAGATTAGAGAACAATTTATAATCAAAATAAATTAAATTCAGTATTATAATGAATAAAATCAGTTTATGTTATGCAAGGCAAAGGTGTTTCCATCATGCTGGCACATTTAGCTGATTGACATCTCGTCCCTGTATGTTGCATAAAATAAAATAAAATAATTTACAGCACAGTAAAGACTTTATAGATTAAATAAAATGTAGGTATACAAACCTTAATTTCACTGAAGAAGTGCACTAATTAGGCAGCGCCGAGAACCGCTCTCTCTCCTGAAGAGGATGCAAAAAGCCAGCGCTCTGACTATAACTCAACAGCTGGTTATAGTAAACCTTGCGCTGGGTTGTTTTGTTGTTTCGGAGGGAGGGATGTATAGTTTCAACGGTCAGTGAGATTGACCCAGCCACTAACCCAATGGCTAGTTAACACAAAAGCTACTCAACAGGCTCAACTCAGCGGTTGGGAAGAAAAAATTGTCCAGCATTTTTTAGAGTGCACTTAAAGTCTTCTGAAGTCAAATGATAGCTTTTGTGAGAGGAACAGACATAATTATAAGTTATTTATTGATAGCTCTTCTCTTTGACACAGCTTTCAAATCTTGTTTGTGGCACATATATTTACTTATAAAGTTTGGGTCCTTGAATTTGATTGGTCGAGCAGAATTCCAAGAGCGATGACATATATTGCTTTACAGTTCACTCTGTGTGATTGCACGTTGTCAGTCTGTGTACTTTTCAGTGACTCTTTCTGTAGTAGGTCATACAATTTTTTTGCCTACCTTATAGTAGGGAGGTAAGTATATTGTAGCCACTGAATCATTAATTCAACTGATTTGCTAAAAAATGCTGATTCATTCACAAACGAGTGTTACTTGGATGTTGTGATGGTTCTTCTGTGGCTTTGTTTGGAATTCTGTTCGTTACAGGCAGTAACAGGCAACATAGTGTGTAAAATGTAAGTTACTCAATATTATCTTCTTCTTGATTGAACTGTTGTACAAAAGCAACATTACACTTGCAGTTGTGCTGTTTCTCAGAATGATCACCTGCAGCCGAATCACAACCATTTGTTTTACATGGAAGGTTTTGGCAAAGTGACGGTGAGTAAATGACGACAACATTTTCATTATTGGCTGAACTGATCTTTTAAGCCCTAACAAACTTATGCTAATATGCTAATTTATCTGAGGCTTCTCGAAGCAAATCCCTGCTATTGATAAGGAGGATCATTCAAGACATAGATTAAACTTGAAAACTTGAAAAATCTGGGGCGCAGCCACATTTAAATGACATGCGCGCAACGATAATGATCACAGATCCATTAGGAACGTGGTCGAAAGACTGTCCAGGAAATAGTCTGGCTGTATTGATTTTTCACAAGCCTTTTATTGCATTGCTGCAAATAGCTAATAGCCCCCATTCTTACTCTACGGTGAATTATTAAACAGAGTGTTTTGTTATGTGTCAGTAACAAAGTCATTGTAGATTTATTGTAGCTGATATCCGATGCTCCCGAGGAGTTGCACACACCAGCAGTTCTCTGATCCGTTGTCAGCGGCAATCAAGTAGAACGGAAACCAATGGCCTATAGACCCTACAGACTAACATAAAGCTAATGCGATGTGGCGAAATCTATGCGAAGAAATCTATGGCATTTACTGGGTGTAATGGGCTAAAGACGGAGGAGTCGTTTCAGTCACAGGTGGAACAGAATAATCTCACACATAATTTCCTATGGTGAGGCATTCAACTAAAACAGAGAGAGAGAGAGAAAGAGAGAGGATATTAAAACTAGAGAGAGATTACTGTAGAAACAATGACTTAGAAAGTGATAAAGAACTTGGCAATGACCTAATGTGAACAGAAGAGATGGAGAGAGAGAAAGTGAGGGATGATAAAAGCAGAGAGAGAGGGAGAGAAGTAGAGGAGTTAGTTAAGATTCAGGAGGGCTGCAGTAGGCCTATCATTACCATACATCAAGACAATAAATGAGGCTTTCAGCGGGCCGTAATAAGAGTTTGATAAATCATCAGGCGAGAATTAACTAGACGTCAAAACAATGTGCAGGGCCTGATGGATGGGAAGGGTGGGGGCCAGGACACACATTAGTCAGGCTAGTCACTGGTGCGCACACACACACACACGCGCACAGACACGGGATAGGGGAGGAGAGGGAGAGAGCCAGCAAGGTCACAAGAAAGTGTGTGTGTAGAAGAAGGTCAGAGGGGAGATTTTGATCAAAGAAAGAGGTGTGTGTGTGTGTGTGTGTGTGTGCATGTTTATGTGGTTTATGAGGACACAAATTTGTAT
>NW_015505454.1:748098-755964 GCF_001515645.1 Sinocyclocheilus grahami | reverse complement strand
ACCCGGTCGGGTGTGTGGGCCGGGGGGGGCAGGCCCTGCATGCACATTAGTCAGGCTAGTCACTGGTGCGCACACACACACACACGCGCACAGACACGGGATAGGGGAGGAGAGGGAGAGAGCCAGCAAGGTCACAAGAAAGTGTGTGTGTAGAAGAAGGTCAGAGGGGAGATTTTGATCAAAGAAAGAGGTGTGTGTGTGTGTGTGTGTGTGTGCATGTTTATGTGGTTTATGAGGACACAAATTTGTATAATAACATGGGTATGACATGGGTATTACAACGAGAAGGTGCTTTATGAGGACATTTTCAGTGTCCCCGTAATTCAAAAGGCTTATAAATAATTCAGAATGAGTTTTTTTGAAAATCTAAAAATGCAATAGAAAATACGGTTTGTACAGTATAAAAACCATTACGCCTTTGGAGAGTCCCCATAAACCATAAAAACAAACCTGTGTGTGTGTGTGTTCAGTTACATACAATAAAGTTGGAATGGAAGAGGTATATAATGACTACATGACATAAGGTTGAATGAATAGTTCACATTCTGGCACTATTCACTCTCATGCCATTTCAAACCTGTATGCTATTATTTTTATTATGGAACACAAAAGGAAAAGTTTTTGAAGCATTTTGCATACCATGCCAGTCAAGCTCAAGAAAAAAAAAAGATTAGAAATGTTGTGCTAATTTTGTAACACCAGGTTTGATGTTTGATTGAAGCCAAATCATTGGTTTCTGCTTGTTTTAATCTAAATTTGCTACATTTTCTCACATAAAGCTTTTTAAAAATTTTATATAATTTTTTTCTTTAGAACCTATTTTAGTTAGTTGCCAACAATTAAATTTTCATTTAAAGTTTTTATTTAATATTTATATTTTATTTTAATTCAGCTTTATTTCAATCACCAAAAATGATTCTAATAGTTTTAGGTTTTAGGCCGGAGCGATGAGACAAAAACATTAAAACCCATTATAAACGAGGCATTTGTTGCATCCAGTGGGGACATAATTACGGATTATAATGACTTATGCGGTCTTTTTACGCATTGCGTTGCATCGTGCCGCGTAAACATAAAACCATGTCTGCATTTGTGATCGGAGAAATGACAAACAACAAGCGCTACTCTACACTGCTCAAAACTCGCGTTTGAATCGTCAGTGGCAATTTCTTTAAATATAAAAAAACTTACTTACAGTCTGTGAGTCAGAACAGCCGGCATTGTAGTCTACTCTACCAGCATCAGGAAACAGTCCTCCATAAAATGCGTTGGACACATCTGAATATTTGGGTTGAACTGTTCTGGAAAAGTGTTGTAAATACAACTTAAACACTGATTACTAATCGTGTCCTCTTTTGGAAGGCCAAACAAAGTAGTTTCGCTTTCACAACGAAACACACAGCGTCACACACGGCGGGCTAGAGTGAGCGGCGGCTTGCTTGAGTGAGCGGAGGCCGGCGGCTAGAGTGAGTGCCGGCTGGCTTGATTGAGCGGCGGCTGGTGGGCTTGAGAACGGCGCAGCCAGCGGATTCGACGAAGGAGCGTCCGGTGGGCTTGCGGCAACCACATGTGACGACCCCGGGCTGGACTCCGCTTCGTCCACGGTGAAAGCCGATCCGGCGATCCACAGCGCGAAGTTGATGTATTTCCTCAGCGACCAGCACGGATCAGCTCTAGGCATGACGAAGCAGATATCGTCCTCTTTTGGAAGGCCAAACAAAGTAGTTTCGCTTTCACAACGAAACACACAGCGCCTTCACGACATGGCGGCAGCAACAAAACTACAGCGAGAACAAAAGTTACGCCTTCTTTCTTTGCGTGAACATTTGGGCAGCATTATGCAAATCGTGACGTAGACATGTGTTCGAATGAGCCGTTTTAGGTAGGTGTGGTTGACACTTAACTTTTATAAAGTATATCTCTGGATTTGAGACTTTAGTCTTTGCAACTTTACAGATTTTCTTTATGCACCAAGAACTTGTAACACTCCAAAGAGAAAGGAAAAATAGAAATCGCATAATATGACCCCTTTAACTATAACAATATTATGAATGATGGACTACATTTATTTTCCTTTTATGGTGTATGTTGGTACTTTTTTGAGCTTGGAAACAACAAAAAGAAATCCATCAGCGTTTGTGATGAGAAAAAACTTTATACATTTATGCTTTTCAGCTTTCAAACCTTCATCGGAAGCTCTATTTGACTTAATTCACTGTAAAGTTGTTTTACTTTTGGTTACTTTTTGGAACTCGACAGCACTTTTTTTTTCTTTGTATGAAAAAAAACTCTGATACAAAGTATTTGGAATACAAACGCTTACAATATTGGAACAAAATGAACCTGGGTAAATAATTACAACATTGTTATTTTTGGGTGAACTATCTCTTTAACAAAAAAAAGCTAGAACCGAAGCAAAGAGAAAAAAAAGCGAAGGAAAGAGAGAATCTCAGAACTCTTGGCTAAAATAGATCCAAACAAAACAAAGAAAAGAAAAGCGTTTGAACAAATGAACACTGTGTCTAATCTTGTAGTAATCTAGAATACATTCCATTTTCAACTCGGAGAAAGCCAAACAAACACATCCATTCCTTTTACAAGCAGTTCACAATGAAAGAGAAAAAGTAAAGAGGTGAAAATAGAGCAAAAACAGGAGGCTGAAGATAAATGAAGGGAAAGAGATACCCCTGCAGGCTGGTGTGTGTGTGTGTTCTTATGATGAGCAGCATAAGTAGGCTACATTGCGAGGCATTAGGGGCCTGGTGTCACAGTCAGCACCGAGTGCCTGCGTCCTATTCTTCCATCTCTCTGGCCCACCGCAGGGAGATTTAATTGCGTGCCGTTGACCTTTCCATGGTCTCCTTGACAACCCTGTGGGCAGCAGGGAGAGGTGACGGCTGCCCGATTACTTCTGACAAGGCGAGCAGGCACTAACGATGACGAGGAAGATGAGGACGAAGAGTGGATAATTAGAGCTCATAGTCAGCATTGGCTAGTCGCTACTGCCAAGCTCCAAGGACTCCTATGTCAAGTCTACTCAGCCTTTGGGAACTTGAGCGAATGTGTGTGTGTGTGTGTGTGTATGAACCTGTCAGACCAGGGAGCAGAGGGCTAAGCTAAAGCGACAGTTCGATTGAACAGCACGAGGCACAATTACTACGTAACACTCAGAGGATAATAATGTTCCGCAGTAACACACACACACACACTGCTTTCCAGTTAACCTGATGTAATATCTCTCTCGAGGCCGCTGAACGTGATTTGTCCTACAGAGTCACCGTTTGAGAGTTCAGGCCTGTAGGCCTTAGAAATGCTGTCACTGCATTAGCCTCTGCTTGTGATCATGCTGTTAGCTTAGCTTATATTAGCACATACACTAACATTTGGAATCGCATTACAACGTTTTCAGTGTATTTTCAGCCAAAATATCATCGTAACTACAATAAAATTGCTGACTTCGTATAATATGCCATTGTCATCCAAAACTGACATGACCCTGAAAGCTTCTGACAGTGTTTGAAGGAAATGTAAAGGTTATTAATGTACGTAATTAGAAGCGTTCTATTATATTTGATACTTGATTTAAAAAGTTAATCTAAAAAAAATGTATATATAGTAGAAATACACTAACAAAAAGTTATTTTACTATAATACTTCATAAAAAAGATAAGATCATCTAAAAATACATATAGTAATAAATGTATTAAATTTACACTAACAATACCAAAAAGAACCATAGTTGTAAAATTTGAAACATAGAACCGTATGTTTGCTTATGGTTGTGGTTGTACCATGGTATTCCTTAAAAGTACGTAGGAGCTCTGTGTAAGTACCTACGGTATTGGTTACTACTATATGGTATTGGTTAATACATGGTTAGTAGGGATGTAACGATGCACCCCGAACCGGTTAAAAATCAATACAAATATGTGACGATTCAAATCAGTTGAGATGTTAAATGAATCACGATACATTTGGGGCTAGGAGTTTGTATGAGGGGAATGTACTGTGTTCACAAAAGTTTAGATGGTATTTTCTTTTCCTCTTGCCTCCGTATAATGCATGTTATAGTAGTTTTCATAAGCGCAGTGCTGCTTTGTTTACAGCGGTAACACCTGCTGTCAGAGAGTGAATTTGCGGTTTCATTCAGCTGTTTTTTGTTTCATTCTTGTTTTATGTAGTATAGTTTCACAAAATTAAAGTCAGGCCTTTCTGGTTTTGCTTCTGATGTAAAAATAGCACAGCCAAAGCCTTAGTTTGTTTATATGAGGAGATTTATTTTATTTGTGTTATTTATTTATTTGATTTGGGGCTTGTTTTAAAATTTCAATTTAGTTTTGTTATTTGACATATTTCGATTTTACAAAGAATTATGCAACATTTTGTCCAAGCAATAATATAATAATATAATTTGTCGTGAGAAAATCGTATCGTGAAATCATTATAATATAACAGTTAGCATTCAGTACCTCAGTCAAGGGTGTAACTTTGGTTTGAGAAGTGGGGGGGACACAAAATGGGGGAAATGTTTTCGATTTGAATCCCATTTCCTGCATTTACATACATTTAGGGACTATGGTGATACAAAATCCAGGTAATAGTTAAGTTGATTATAATGATAAATTCTGCCAAAAAGAATAGTAGGAAAATGCTGACAGAAAATGTGCAGTTTAAAGTGGACTCATTTTCATGGTACACAGAATGTTCTACATCAGTGGTTCCTAAACTTTTCAGAGTGGCGTACCCCCCCAAGGCATGTACCATACTTCTGCGTACCCCCTCTCTTCCACTTAGACTGGACCTTTTCCATTAAAGCACAATATTTGCCCACTAAATGGACTTTCCAGTGCATTTTTTATCTTTATAAATACAATATTAATAATGTTTTAAATTAAAAAAAAAGTTCAATAGATTAATACGCAATGATGATAAAAAAGTGAAAATTGATTCTTTTAAATACTAAAAGCACCAGTAGGTAGCGGTAAGTCACTGTCTTAATGCGTGAGTCATCGAGTCATTCGTTCATTCAGTAAAGAAGCAAGTGGCTGTATTTATGAATGAATAATTGAATCAATGACTTTCACGAACGATTAGTTCACGTAACACCACAAAACTCAGCATTTTGTTTGCGTACCCCCTCTGTCGCCTCCCGTACCCCAATTTGGGAACCACTGTTCTACATTAAAGTATTTAGCTAACAACAGTCTGAAGTTACCTAGCAACAGTGTATGTTAACGTTAGGTCAGTCAACATTAGGCTAACATCAACAGGTGTATGCAGGCAAAAAATAGGATTATCCTGACCTGAGCTAATTTCCTGGACGCGGACTCGTGCGTCTATGTCCTGCTCGGTCCTGCTCCTCCGTGGCGATGACGGCGTGCGGTTAAAAAAAATCATAACAGACGAATTTGAAAATGGGGGGGACACAAACGGAATTTTGAAAAGTGGGTGGGACATGTCCCCCCTGTCCCCAGTGGAAATTACGCCCCTCAGTACATATCAAAGTACCATGGTTTTGCCTGATGACTATACCATGGTACTCCTACAGTCCATATTGTAAGGGTGTTTTTAGCGTGTTTACCAGAGTAAATTTTGGTAAGAGCATGCTTGCAATGAGATCTAGCACCAACCTACATGCTACATGATAGTGTAAGTTACGTCATCGAGGAGTTAGTTAACAAACAAAGTACAAGTGCTAACCACTAAAACAAACAATGAACATTAAGTGTAGACTATGCCTTTCTTCAATCTTCATGAGACCTTCAAGGTCTTTGAAGAGGACATTTCAAAATGGCCGCTGTATGTGATTACATGGGAATGAGTGATGGCAAGAGAACTAATAGAAGCCATCTGTCCCAGTAATGAACACACTCATCTTAACGAGCTGTTTTTAATTAAGGCCCACTGCATTAGCCGTGATATGTTGCTTATCAGCAGTCTCCGTCATTATGCAAATATAATAAAGATCATCAAGCAGCATAGAAATTAATAACTGAAGTGGCTGCCAAGTTTTTTTTAATGGATCTAGTAGTGCTTTTGTGTCGCCTCACCACGCTTGTGTCAGGGTTGTGCTTTTAGTTAAAGATGGTTTTGAGGGTAGCCTTTCGACCAAGATCCAGGGATGATACAAATAACAACAGGTTTTTATCAAGCTTTATTTAACTATGTTTATAAACCAGTCACTTTGTTGAGTTTTAGATACAAGATGCTAGCCATGGGAATGAGTGATGGCAAGAGAACTAATAGAAGCCATCTGTCCCAGTAATGAACACACTCATCTTAACGAGCTGTTTTTAATTAAGGCCCACTGCATTAGCCGTGATATGTTGCTTATCAGCAGTCTCCGTCATTATGCAAATATAATAAAGATCATCAAGCAGCATAGAAATTAATAACTGAAGTGGCTGCCAAGTTTTTTTTAATGGATCTAGTAGTGCTTTTGTGTCGCCTCACCACGCTTGTGTCAGGGTTGTGCTTTTAGTTAAAGATGGTTTTGAGGGTAGCCTTTCGACCAAGATCCAGGCATGATACAAATAACAACAGGTTTTTATCAAGCTTTATTTAACTATGTTTATAAACCAGTCACTTTGTTGAGTTTTAGATACAAGATGCTAGTGCACACCAGGACAACTGTAGCGGCTATGCTAGTTCACAAACTGCATCAGACCAACATGAACCAGCAGTTTTTTTGTCAACAGGGAGGACATTTATGCATTTGGCAGATGTTTTTATTCAAACTGACTTCAAGCTATACATTTTATTAGGCTATGTATGATGCTGGAAATCAAACCTATGACCTTCATACTCACACTTTCCTAGCTTTACAATGCTTCATTAAAAACTCCCACAGTCACAAAAAGGCTCATTTTCTGTCCATATAACCAGTCGATTGACTGTAGGATGTATATTAATCCACTTAAAATGATTTCCGTGTGGCTCAGGGTCTGTAAGGTCCAGAGCCAGCTGAGGAGAGAGTCAGAGGGAATGAATTGAAAGCCAGAGAAAGTCCAGAGCTGGAACGAAAACCTGCCCTCAAGCTCAAAATCCGACTTAACACTGCTGAAAGACCTGACAGCACTGCGTAACTCAATATGCTACCATGAGTAGGGGAGAGTGGGGTAAGATGAGCCAGTGGGTAAGTTGACCCACCCCCTGTATCTTGCTAACTGTACACTTTTATTGTCATGTGACCATATATTTTGAAACCACCCATAATTTCTGCCAGACTGTGAAAAGAAGAAACACACGGGAGGAGTGGAAGGCACCCAATTACTTTAAAAACTGGTTTTGGCTTGTCAAAGTAAAATTTTAGCATGACATATGTAATGGCTGTTATATCAAAGTAAATTGATCCAGGTCTAAAAATATTTATGATGCATATAAGTGATTTAGCAATGTATAAAACCATGTAAATCATTTAGCTAAATATTAGCCTGAATTAGTAAGCAAGCTAGTTTTTTTCCAAAATGGCAGCTATGGGGCAATGTGAGCCAAATGCTGTGGGGTAAATTGAGCCAGCATTTTATCTTACCCTACCATAAGGCACTGAAGTTAAGTTAAATCTCTGAAGTATAAACTGGTAATTTAATGTGATAGTACACAACTGATTTAGTTTATCATACAGTATATGCGTATTATTATTTATAGTTTATTTGATAGGGACAGTGTACAAGTGCACCAAATCCATATCAGATAAGAACCACAAGATGCTTTTCATCACATTATAATCAGATATATCTTTCCACCTGTAGTCCCTAATGGCCTGTTCGACATTGCAGAAAAGCTACCATGCCAAGAATCTTTTGACTAAATTGTTCATTAGTTTCAGTGACATTTATTCCTTCATTCTAATTCAGTTTTTTATTT
>NW_015505454.1:735971-747099 GCF_001515645.1 Sinocyclocheilus grahami | reverse complement strand
GTGAGCCAAATGCTGTGGGGTAAATTGAGCCAGCATTTTATCTTACCCTACCATAAGGCACTGAAGTTAAGTTAAATCTCTGAAGTATAAACTGGTAATTTAATGTGATAGTACACAACTGATTTAGTTTATCATACAGTATATGCGTATTATTATTTATAGATAGGGACATAGGGACAGTGTACAAGTGCACCAAATCCATATCAGATAAGAACCACAAGATGCTTTTCATCACATTATATATCTTTCCATTCATTCTAATTCAGTTTTTTTATTTGTATTTTACCCAACAAACTCTCTGTTTAGTCTGTTTTTGGGAAGATTACAACTTTGGTGTTAAACATATTGTTTCAGTAATGCAAACAATTAAAGATTGAAATTTTCATTTGGTTGGTTTTATGTTGTTTACATTAGCTTTAAGAAAAGAAATAACACTGTTTGAAAAAGGAAATCTGATTATTAAATTAGTTTTTAAAATAGGTAAATTATCTTTCAAATTTAACATGGGTTTGAACCAGATTCAGTCAGATGGTCAGTTTACAACCAGATGGTTCATTTTACTCATTGACTCGGGTCAACTTACCCACAGGAACACTTTTTTATAAGAAGCCATATTTTTAGAACCCTTTGTCATAGATACATTCTGATAATTTAAAATGATAGGAAACATCCTGAAGTTACTTTAGACACTTTGATTGTACTTCTGCGTCATTTTCCCTTATATTGAGTACAAGTTTACCACATAAGTAAAAAGTGGCTCATCTTACCCCACTCTCCTCTAAATGGAAAGGACATGGAAATGCAAGAGAATAACCACAATACTTCCCAGGGAAAATGACGATTAATCCAGATCTTACTCTCTCTCCCTCTTTTCTCCTTCACACTCTGTACCTATTTTATATACTGTATATATTATTGGTTTTGTGTGTGTGCAACTTACCCTGCTTTGCTTCAAAGACTGGGTGTGTGTGTGTGTGTGTGGATGGGGGGGCAGTTTTCTCAGGACTCTGACCCCGTGGTCATTAATCTCTCTCCTTGTCAGGGTAATGGATGATGATGGACAACCCAGTGTTTGCTACGTATCACTGCACACATACTCTAAAAACACTCTTGGTGCCCCACTGACAGCTCCACACACACACACACACACACACACACTCAGTCATTCAGTAGTTGACAGTGTCTAAAGCAATCAGTCAGTGGGTTGTTGCTAAATCTGCACTCTGTGTGTGTGTAATGTTGAAGTGTGTGTGTTTGTGGAAGTATGGTGTAGAGGTGAAGTGTTAGCTGTAAGCCCCTTCTGTGATACAGCATGGCCATTGTATGTAGCTCAGCTAACTCACTGTGGCACATAGGCAAACACTAATGCCTGGGCCTCAGCCTGCCCCCTCTGGTGGTGGAGCAGGGAACTCCGAGCAATGGTGTTTATTCATTATTTACCTCCTTATGAGAACCATAGTAAAAATGTCCAATTGTGCATGTGATGTAGAAGATGCTTTGAAAACCTACTTCATAATTTAATGTTGTTAAACTGCAGCCAAGCTACACTTCAGAATACCACACATTTCTTACAAAAAGCTGACTACATTTATTTAAGAGGTTAATATCTCTTTTAAAACTACAGTATGTAACTTTTTGGGGAACAAAATTCTTCCAAACCATGTTTTTACAGGTGTCTTTAAATTGATTTTCTTTAGTCTTTAAACAGAAATTAGATAAAAGAAACTAGAATACACCTTAACACTTAGTAATGAACAATTAAATATTTCAATATAGAATATTATAGGTACTTATATATATATATTTTAGGATGTTATAATTTTCTTGTAAAGTGACCTTAATTTAGAATGGCTCTATAATATATACATATTGTCACGGTTGCACTACTGAGTGGAGTGCGGAGCAAGGAACGGAGGGAGACGAGGAGTACATCAAGCCAGAGAAGTTTAATAATATAAAGGAAACACAGAAAACTCACGTAGACATGAACAATACCGGACGCTGAATTAAAAACAGGGAACACTATTTAAACACATGACAAGAAGAGGGGATGACGAGACACACCTGGGATCAATGGAAATAAACAGGGAACACCTGGAATTAAATCAGCATAATCAGGACAGGAACAGGAAACTAACCAAATATGGGCAAGGAGGGCACATGGGAAGCAAAACACACACAAAACACGGAACAAAGTCTGACACATATAAGTAAAAGTTAGCAATGTGTTTTGGTTTCATTAAATGTCTGAGATGTTAATGGACAGGACAAGCCTGTAATCTCTTTAATCTGTTCCTAAAACTTCAGTCTCTCTTACTCATCCACAAATGCATTAACTTCTAAATCGACACAAGACTCAAACAGAGTGAATCTTAAATGGTTTCCAGGCATTAATTGGATCCAAGGAACAGGAAACACACAATTAGAGGTGTGCATGCACAAGTAGGTCATGCACACACAAATCCTTGCTGTGGTTTTCTTGACGATGTTCCTTCAGATTACTGTCTGGCTAAATATCAGTGTTGCCATTATAATCAGCAGTGCAGCCATTACAAGCATTTTAATGAATTATATTCCCAATACCACAAAACCCACTATCTTTCCACACCTCACTGCCTTTAACTTAATCCAGCCAACGCATGCTGACAACACTCTCAGGCCTGTGCTCCTCCACCACCACCACCACAGATCGCTTACTAATTCTGCAAATTGTAGTTAAATCACAATGTTAAACTGTAAATATACTTCAGTTCCATCCCTGCTCCAATGCACCTGCTTGTAACCTTGAACACCTTGACTAGCTGGTTCAGGTTTTTGATTGGGACTGGAGCTGAAATCTGCAGGATAATAGATCTCCAGGAGGTGGTTTGGAGACCCCTGCTTTACATCATGTCTATATTGGATGCATAAATAAAATATTACTAGCTGACATCATACCAACTCAATAATGAATTAGTGAAATTTGAAAAAAAGAAAACTGTTTAATTTGTAAAACATTAATCTGTGAGCATTCAATAAACAACTGAACAATACTGATTATGTAAACATATATAATTAGTAGTTGCTCACCATCAAGGAACATTGCAGTTCTTCAAATGTGCAATAAGCTGATCTTCCATACTATGCTAACAACGCTTATGCACCAACATAGTTCAAATCTGATCAACAAGCTAGTTTTTTTCCAAAATGGCAGCTATGGGGCAATGTGAGCCAAATGCTGTGGGGTAAATTGAGCCAGCATTTTATCTTACCCTACCATAAGGCACTGAAGTTAAGTTAAATCTCTGAAGTATAAACTGGTAATTTAATGTGATAGTACACAACTGATTTAGTTTATCATACAGTATATGCGTATTATTATTTATAGTTTATTTGATAGGGACAGTGTACAAGTGCACCAAATCCATATCAGATAAGAACCACAAGATGCTTTTCATCACATTATAATCAGATATATCTTTCCACCTGTAGTCCCTAATGGCCTGTTCGACATTGCAGAAAAGCTACCATGCCAAGAATCTTTTGACTAAATTGTTCATTAGTTTCAGTGACATTTATTCCTTCATTCTAATTCAGTTTGTATTTTTGTATTTTACCCAACAAACTCTCTGTTTAGTCTGTTTTTGGGAAGATTACAACTTTGGTGTTAAACATATTAATGCAAACGACTGTTTGAAAAAGGAAATTTGATTATTAAATTAGTTTTTAAAATAGGTAAATTATCTTTCAAATTTAACATGGGTTTGAACCAGATTCAGTCAGATGGTCAGTTTACAACCAGATGGTTCATTTTACTCATTGACTCGGGTCAACTTACCCACAGGAACACTTTTTTATAAGAAGCCATATTTTTAGAACCCTTTGTCATAGATACATTCTGATAATTTAAAATGATAGGAAACATCCTGAAGTTACTTTAGACACTTTGATTGTACTTCTGCGTCATTTTCCCTTATATTGAGTACAAGTTTACCACATAAGTAAAAAGTGGCTCATCTTACCCCACTCTCCTCTAAATGGAAAGGACATGGAAATGCAAGAGAATAACCACAATACTTCCCAGGGAAAATGACGATTAATCCAGATCTTACTCTCTCTCCCTCTTTTCTCCTTCACACTCTGTACCTATTTTATATACTGTATATATTATTGGTTTTGTGTGTGTGCAACTTACCCTGCTTTGCTTCAAAGACTGGGTGTGTGTGTGTGTGTGTGGATGGGGGGGCAGTGGGCGCCCCTCGCTGACCCCGTGGTCATTAATCTCTCTCCTTGTCAGGGTAATGGATGATGATGGACAACCCAGTGTTTGCTACGTATCACTGCACACATACTCTAAAAACACTCTTGGTGCCCCACTGACAGCTCCACACACACACACACACACACACACACTCAGTCATTCAGTAGTTGACAGTGTCTAAAGCAATCAGTCAGTGGGTTGTTGCTAAATCTGCACTCTGTGTGTGTGTAATGTTGAAGTGTGTGTGTTTGTGGAAGTATGGTGTAGAGGTGAAGTGTTAGCTGTAAGCCCCTTCTGTGATACAGCATGGCCATTGTATGTAGCTCAGCTAACTCACTGTGGCACATAGGCAAACACTAATGCCTGGGCCTCAGCCTGCCCCCTCTGGTGGTGGAGCAGGGAACTCCGAGCAATGGTGTTTATTCATTATTTACCTCCTTATGAGAACCATAGTAAAAATGTCCAATTGTGCATGTGATGTAGAAGATGCTTTGAAAACCTACTTCATAATTTAATGTTGTTAAACTGCAGCCAAGCTACACTTCAGAATACCACACATTTCTTACAAAAAGCTGACTACATTTATTTAAGAGGTTAATATCTCTTTTAAAACTACAGTATGTAACTTTTTGGGGAACAAAATTCTTCCAAACCATGTTTTTACAGGTGTCTTTAAATTGATTTTCTTTAGTCTTTAAACAGAAATTAGATAAAAGAAACTAGAATACACCTTAACACTTAGTAATGAACAATTAAATATTTCAATATAGAATATTATAGGTACTTATATATATATATTTTAGGATGTTATAATTTTCTTGTAAAGTGACCTTAATTTAGAATGGCTCTATAATATATACATATTGTCACGGTTGCACTACTGAGTGGAGTGCGGAGCAAGGAACGGAGGGAGACGAGGAGTACATCAAGCCAGAGAAGTTTAATAATATAAAGGAAACACAGAAAACTCACGTAGACATGAACAATACCGGACGCTGAATTAAAAACAGGGAACACTATTTAAACACATGACAAGAAGAGGGGATGACGAGACACACCTGGGATCAATGGAAATAAACAGGGAACACCTGGAATTAAATCAGCATAATCAGGACAGGAACAGGAAACTAACCAAATATGGGCAAGGAGGGCACATGGGAAGCAAAACACACACAAAACACGGAACAAAGTCTGACACATATATACTTTTATTATTTTTACTATAGATATATATATATATATATATACATATATATATTAATTAATGTAATGCTCCGTGTATATATATATATATATATATATATAATAATAAATATTAATTAATGTAATGATCCATATGTGTGTGTGTGTGTGTGTGTTTGTGTAATTATATATTATATAATTATTATTTCAATTCATTAAATGAACAATCTAAATGAATGATTCACTAGAATGAATGAGACTTTCCAAAAGCTTCATTTGAAAGAGTAGACGCTTTAGAAAAGCATGCTTGATTATCATCTCAATTCGCTTAGCTGTAAGGCTGCATGCAATACAACGTGACATTAAAAACTGCAAAGTAGCATTTTGTGGTGCAACTTTATTGGAAAAAAAAGCAGGCTGTGCCCAAAAAACTTCTTTAATGTGTATCTGAGGTGTCACGGGGAGGTCAGAAGCACAACACTCTCACTCAAAGCCTGCTTCCCTCTATTTTTCACTCCCTCCCTCTCTCCTTCCTCTCCCTCTCTCTCTTTCTGTCCAGCCAGCACTGTTCCAGCACATTTCAAAGCAATTACTCTATGTTGATTTAGCTGTCATTGGGGGCATGTGTTTCAACATGATTTATAGACTCGCTCTCCGTGCCAGTCGACTTGCCATAAATTGCACAATATTCAGAAAGGGCTCATTTGCTTAGCGTTACATTAGTGGGGCCGATGATTGCTGCACAAAGTCATGTAAATGAGTTCTGAGAGGCCCCATCACTCATGATGTCATGTAGCCAATCCTATTATTATTTATTAGCATAATTGCCCTGTGTTTCCCCAGGCCATGTAGCACTCCTGATATATGCCATGACAGCTCTACTCAGTGTGACAAGTAGAGATAGATAGAAAAGAGAGGGAGACAAATCTGCACCCCTGAACATTATCACGTGCCTGAATGCGTTTCATACAACCTTGAATACGTTCAGAATGGCATACTATCATAGTACGCTTGCTATTTCTGCAGTATATTGTATGAATACTGTATGTAGTATGTACATTATGTACTAGATTTGCCAAAATGTGCAGTATGTAACAAGAGTTTATTTTGGAGTCGTATGTTCCATGCGCTTGCTTGAAACAGAAGTATTGGCTGTGATTTCTTTCTTGACTCATTCTTTGATCCAACTGCCACATTATAAGTCATTTTTTCACTTGTCTTATTTTCAAAATGACTGTTGGACACCACTCACTAAATGCTGAATTCAGAACAGCATACTAGAATATATATCAAAAATATTGCATGCAGTATACTAGTATACTATTCAGAATTCAGCCACATAATGTGATATGGTCATGTGACAGTGAGCTCATGTGACAACAGTGTAGCATACTACTTTCTGAATATTGCATTTTTAGAAAGGTTGTTGGTACACCATCAAAGTAAAAAGTATACGTTTTATACAGTACTCAGTAAATAGTAATCTAGTATGCCATTCTAATCATGTTCAATGTCTTTCCCCCGTTTTATTGATGACTAGAAATGATGGAGGGAAATGAGATCAGGGCATATTTTGAACCCTTGTTTCTCACATGAACACCACGGCTCATTGGCCACAGTTCCAACTACAGTGTTTTTTTTCCTTGGGCTTCTATATGAAACCAAAGAATTCTCACACCAAACACTGATCTATTGTTTCCGACAGAGATAGACAGTGTCTCTCAGCAAATGGAGCAATAGCTGTGTATATCTGTGCGATGTACATCTGTGAGATGAACTCTGACTGGATAATCTGTGCAACGCACCTCACACTTCACATGTGTACACTCGCACAACAAACACACACATCGCCTATCACTCACAAGCACTCACAGTTTGGTATGGAGGCCGTGCTTATCTGTGAGAGGAAGGAGCCAGAGTCTGGCTGTTATCAGCTGGCGTACAGCAGGAGTACAACTGATACCATCACTGCTTTCTCAGACAGATGGAATACACATTTACTGTCATTGTCAGACTCAAATTGGTCGTGGAGGCTTCACCCTCCAGTGGAAATATTGCGATTTAAAATTGCACGTATGTTGTAGGCATGATTCGAACACTTTCATTTACATTACTGTTCAAAAGTTTGGAGTCAATAAGATTTTTGAAAATAAATTAATATAATTATTTTTTTTGTTCGACAAGGATGCATTAAATTGATGAAATATGAGAGTAATGAGACAGATATTACACAGCACAACTGTTTTCAACATTGATAATAATAGGAAGAAATGTCTGAAATCAGTATATTAGAATGATTTCTGAGGGATCATGTGGCACTGAAGACAGGAGTAATGGCTACTGTTTTTAAATTAAAGCAATATTTAACCATATTACTGTTTTTGCTGTATTTATGATCAAATAAATGCAGCCTTGGTGAGCTTAAGAGACTTTACCAACCCCAAACTTTTAAGAAATCCAGTAATATAATATTCAGTCTGATGTTTATTTACATGCTGTGCGTACAAAGCAGATATTTCAGCGACTTAGGTATTGATTCATGTATATTCTGTCTATTAATTAAAAAAATATTGTTGCACTTGTCCACTATTAGGCCTTTGATGAGCAGTCATTAAAATGTAACATCCCCTTTGTGAATCTCTCAGGAGCACCATTAATGCTTAATTTACCAGCGTCTGATATAAAACTCTTTTTAATGTTGATTAAAAAATTTCAGACACATGACAATGAAAGACAATTCAATTTCCCTTTGAACAATTCTCACCAGATTTACACCTATGACTGATAAATACTATGAGTAAACCAGCATTTTTGAAAGTCAGTCCTCTCAGCGAAGCACTAACATTTCCGAACACTGTGCAAAACAAGTCCCTATCGTAGACAGAGTTGGACATGTCACAACATTGCTAGTAGCCAGCGCAGTTGTCAAACACGTCAGCCTGAGCCTTATGAGCCATAGCAAAACTCCACAAGGTCTTTTATGTCTAACCTGCCTGTGTTTACCTTCACTCGGCTGGATTGGGTGATTGGCACTGGGACTTTTTCCTTTCTGCCATCAGCTCATGACCTCATTTGATCGCTCAGGTTTTACCTTAGAGCACTATTGGGGAAAGGTTATCTGGCTGAGCAGTGGAGGCAAGAATGTTGGTAAGAAGCTGGGAGAGATAAACATGGAGAGCTGGGAGGACAAGGTTAGTTACATTTCACTGCAATCTACTGTTAAACAATCCTGAGAACAAAGGATTCCCTTAAAGAGACAGATAACACAAAATGAACATTCTGTCATCATTTACTCACCCTTATGTTGTTTCAAACCTGCATGACTTTCCTTCTTTCTTCCTTGAAACACACTCTGCTGTTACGTTCTCCACAATGTGAAGGGTGACCGGGGACTGTCATGCTCCAAAAATGACAAAACACACTACAAAAGAACCATAAAAGTTGTCTTTATAACATGCTATATGTCAAATAATGTTATAGCTAGTGTGCAAAACAGAAAGTGTACACTGCCATTAAAAAGTCTCTTATGCTCACCAAGGTGGCATTTATCCTATGATGAAAATTACAGGCCTACTTGCACAATTGGTGGCTGACTAAATACTTTTTTGCCCCACTGTATATATTTTTCAAGGTTCTTTGATGGGAAAAAAAAGGAAGTTTAAAAATGGCATTTATTTAAAATATATTTTTCAACAGTGCAAACATCTTTACTGTCACATATGATCAATTTGATGTATCCTTGCTGAATAAAAATATTTCTTTCAAAAGAACAAAAAAATCTTTATTTTTTAACATTTTTAAACAGTACTGACAGCCTGAGAGCTCAAACAGAGGGGAAGTTTTTCTGTAAATAGTGACTCAGATTTTAGTCAAAGCTATCATATGTCATCAGAGTACTTGAAATAATACAGCATGGGTCGTATGGACTAGATTTATGCTGTTTTTATGGTCTTTTCTTGTCATTTTTTAAACTTTGACAGCTGTGGGCTTAATAAACTCACACTGAAAAAAAAAACACACTGCTAACATTTTCTTTTGTGCTCTACGGCACAAAGAAAATGAAACCGGTTCGAAACAACATAGAGTAAATGATGACAGAATTTTTTCATTTTTGGATGAACTATCCCTTTACGGAACAGAAACACTACTGAACAAACTGCAGGAAAGCACAAACTTGACACTGATTGTACCATGAGTTGCATAATTACGGGAACAGACGATTCTATGGGATACGGAGAATGACAAATCACGTCTGTCTCACACTGTCAGCATATCAATTTTATGATTCTGTTATCACCTCAGTGACATCACAGTATGCCTCATTTTGGTCTAGTTCATCACAAAAGAACAAGGACACATTCCTTTTGCCTCCCTCGTTTTCTTCCGCCCATATCTCTCACGCTGCTATTTTTTTTGTTGCCTGTTTTTTGCTCAGCCCCCTCATCCCAGCATCACTCCCAATGGAGGTTTTGTTTTTTAAGGGATGAATTATTGAGTTAAACAGGGGCGATTAATCAGGGTGTAATGGGGCTACAGGGAGGAGCGGGCGGACCATGCATCTCTGCAAGAGATGAGCCCTGTCACAGCACACATCCAGCACTCCTCAATCACCCCCACATTAACACCAGAGAGAGAGAGAGAGCGAGAGAAGAGGGATGGGACGTGGAGAGATTAAGAGCGAGAGAGGAGAAAGAGAGAGATTAAGGAGGGAGTGAGTGGGGAGACAGTGGGGAGAGATAAATTGTGATGTAGGATGAAGGGGGGGGGGGTATGAAGGATCGAGACAGAGAAACAGGGATGAGAGACTGAGGAAAGGGAAGAAAGATTGATAGTGAAGAAAAGAATAAGGAGAGAAAGACAGATATGGGTGGAGACATGGGCTCATAGTAAGTGAACCAGAGACGGTTAATTCAGAAAGTATGGAAGAGAGAGAGAGAGAGGGAGTGAGATAAAAGGCTGACTCTGGCAGCTGCTGGGGTGCTGAGCAGTATGTTTGATCTCTTCTGGTGGTAGATGTACACAAGCTGCCCACAATCACACACACACACCGAAATACAGACACTGAAGACATATTATGTCTCGCACATTAGATCACACACATTCACTCATCACATCACAACATACCACATGTCTGATGCTATACACATCCAGCTGTGCGTTATACCTTTATCTCCTCTTTTATCTCCTTTTTTTTAAGATTTGGTTTTGGTCTTTTACTGTTAAGAACTATGGCTTTCCATGTAATAAAATATATCTGGTGTGTTTTAAATTCAAATAAAATGCAAAATCATTTTCTATATCAGACATGATTGAGAGAAATGTTGACATATTCACTAAAAAATATACTCCTTTCTTATATATATATATATATATATATATATATATATATATATATATATATGTATAGGAGTAAGGAGTCTATTTATATACAGTATATACCTCTTACTGTTAAAGGGATAGTTGACCCAAAAATGGAAATTCTGTCATTAATTACTCACCCGCATGTCGTTCCAAACCCGTGAGACCTTCGTTCATCTTTGGAACACAAATTAAGATATTTTTGATGAAATCCGAGAGCTTTCTGACCCTGCATACTACCATGTTCAAGGCCTAGAAAAGGACATTGTTAAAATAGTCCATGTGACATCAGTGGTTCAACTTTAATTTTATGAAGCTACGAGAATACTTTTTGTATGCAAAGAAAAC
>NW_015505454.1:730681-735915 GCF_001515645.1 Sinocyclocheilus grahami | reverse complement strand
AGGGGGGGGGGGGGGGTATGAAGGATCGAGACAGAGAAACAGGGATGAGAGACTGAGGAAAGGGAAGAAAGATTGATAGTGAAGAAAAGAATAAGGAGAGAAAGACAGATATGGGTGGAGACATGGGCTCATAGTAAGTGAACCAGAGACGGTTAATTCAGAAAGTATGGAAGAGAGAGAGAGAGAGGGAGTGAGATAAAAGGCTGACTCTGGCAGCTGCTGGGGTGCTGAGCAGTATGTTTGATCTCTTCTGGTGGTAGATGTACACAAGCTGCCCACAATCACACACACACACCGAAATATTAGATCACACACATTCACTCGTCACATCACAACATACCACATGTCTGATGTTGTACACATCCAGCTTTGCATTATACACATTATCTCCTCTTATATATACTCCTTTGGTTCAACTTTAATTTTATGAAGCTACGAGAATACTTTTTGTATGCAAAGAAAACTAAAATAATGACTTCATTCAACAATTTCTTCTCTTGTTATTTTTTTTTTCTTTGTGCACAAAAATAATTCTTGTAGCTTCATGAAATGAAGGTTGAACCACTGATGTCACATGGACTATTTTATCGATTATCGATTTACCTTTCTGGACCTTGAAAGTTGTAGTAGCATCAGGGGCGCCGCTAGCAATTTTGGGCCCTATGAAAGAATATGAGGTTGGGCCCCCTACTGCACCAAACATACGCTATATTGCCCAAAGTATTGGGACACCCCCTTCTAATGAACAGGTTTGACTACTTTAGTAATTTCCACGAGTACAAATCTTAATGTTTAAGCGTATAATGCTATTCTAGGGAATTGTGTGCTTCTAATTTTATATAAAAAACTATAGTTTTGACAGACGGTTTTTGCAAGCCAACCCGAAGCCGGGGCCTCTCAGTGCTTCTACCCGTTTGAGGTGAGAACACAGGAGATACCGGCTCCACACGAAGGCTATAGAATCTAGCGAACGTGTTAGGGGTCGCGCTCTACAGATATCCGCCAGCGAGGCGCCACGAGTCAACGCCCAGGAGGATGCAACACTTCTAATTGAGTGAGCTCGCGACCTGAACGGGCAGGGCACACACCTTGCCTGATAAGCCAGGGTGATGGCATCCGTATATATATATATATATATATATATATATATATATATATATATATAGTATAGTATAGTATAGTATTTCAGTATGGCGAGTAAACAAAAAAATGTACTATCCAATGGCGATTCAATTGCCAAGTCTCCGTAGAGGGTTGCGACATGAGGGTAAGTACTTAATGACAGTATTTTAATTTTTGGGTGAACTAACCCTTAAAGAACCATGGCTTTCCATGTAAAAACATATCTGATCAGTATTAAATACAAATAAAATGCTAAATCATTTTCTAAAGATCTTTGAGATTTTGTATAAAGACTGAGAGAATTGTTGACAGATAAAAAATGGTGTAGTATTTACTTTAAAACAATTTTCACTCAGAAATTGCTTTCACAAATAATAACCAAGAAATTACATATAACATTGCATTAAAAGGGGCATTTTTCAACAGATAGTAGAATGACTGAAATAGTATTTTCTATATTTCCTACAAAAAAATCATCTATTACTAACCTTTTGGGTGGGAAATACTACTGAAATATCCCACCTTTGCTAGATTTCCATATCTTAGCAGATTAGCACAGCATGAAAGATTGTTGAGATCCAGAGGTCCACATGTGAGGTCACTGAGAAGAAGGAGTCTTCATTTGCTCTTCATTGAATCTAAATGCAGGCTAGGAGAAACAAAAAAAAATGTTATAGCACTTTTTACAATATACATTGTTTCAAAGCAGCTTTAAAGAAAATCATGATGTTGAATGAATGTTTATAACATTTTAATATCTACATGCCTTATAATCACATTTAGCTGATTAGAGCAGGATGATCATATAATTTACATTTTGCAATCATTTTCAAGCAATCAAGCAGTTGAGATTTGCTATAAATCACTTTATGTGAGTCTACTGTAAGTATGCAGATAAAGTTGGACATACGAGCTGGCTGGTAATATAGAAAGATCTCATTTGTGATATCTTTTTCCTCTGGGCAAGTATGTTGAATGAACACCCTAATAAATCCTGTCATGACACAAACACAGAGCCCAATAGTATACTCTCACAGTACTGTGCTTGTAAATTGAGTGCTGAATGATGCCATTGTAGGGCAGGAAAAGGCGTTATGACATATTAATGAACGTGTGAGCGATCGGTCTGATCTGAGGTCTGCCGAGCCGAAGCGCACAGATTGTGCCGTCCGAGTTCTCTCATAGACAGCTGTCAATCACTGCGATCGGCCCACTCCATGTCTTCGGCTTTGCTCTGGAGTCATAATCCCCAACCAGACTCCGCCTGTCACAGAGGTACAGATAAGTTTGATAGGCTGCCAGTACCAGACAGAGTCTGCCTCTCCTTCGCTCTCCATCTCTCCCTCTTTCAAGGCCTTCAAACCAAAACTGTCAATCATAAAGTGTCTTCAGCACGGAAAAAAACCCTCTCCCCACTAAGAAGTTCAAAGAAGGAAATCATACAGGCTTTACTGAGACGTTAATAGCTGAGACACTGCCGCTTTCTCCAAAGACATTCAGGCACGGTTTAAAAGTCGTGCCAACAAGTGAGGACTCATCTTAGGGTGTCACACAGACAATCATACGGTCTGCGGCTCTTCATTAGTTAAAGAGAATACCCTCGCGTCTCAGTCGGCACTGTTATGGCCACGGGCTACAGCCTAATCTCAGCCCTCCGCCAACAAAAAGAGACACATTTTTCACGGTTGCAATGGAGTGATCCCTGGTGATGACTCTTTCACTCACGCTCTCCCTCCATCTATCACTTCTTTCTCATCTTCGCCTCCCTCCCTTTGTGTCTGTCAGGCTGCTGTGGGTGAAGGAGTGTTTGTGATGGGTGATGTCTGTGTTCACTGTGCCGTCTCTCTCTTTCTCTTTCTCTCCGCTTTCAGCATACCTCTTTATTCTGATATCATCTCGTTCTCACTCTGCGGTTGTGGAGGTTGGGGAATATGTGTGTTTGGATAAAGCACAAACACACACAGCGATCCTTCAAGAGTTCTCTCTCGATCCTCTCTCTCTCTCTTTCATCACACACACGTTAGTGTTAAGAGAGGACGCAGTAGTTTTTATATGAAGATAATGATGTTTACTGTACCTTACCCCTAAACATAACCTTTCCGTAAACTTGTTGACAATATTAGATTTAATGCAAAACCATGATTTGATTTAGGCAAGACATGATTTATGAGTCTTTCGAATAGTGAAAACCACTTCAAAAGTCAGTTTTCAACATCTTTCACTTGGCCATTTGCAAGAATTTGGCACTCATAGATCCAGCCAAACCTGTACAAACACAAGCAACACCTACTCACATCTGCACGTTCCCCTGCTTGAAGTGCTCCTTCTTTCTTTCATTTTGTCTTTCGTCCGGTTTCGCTCTAAATATATCAGTCAGGTGTTTTAGCGGTGGACAGAGTTGTTGATTGAGTGGGCTTCTCGCCGACCACAGGCCGAGACACAAACACACACTGCAGGTACTCACTGACACTAACTCTTTAACCAATCATAAACCAGCCTGCCCTCCCTAACCCAACCATTCACACTGAAACAAACACTTTGACACCTAAGTCTAACTATGTCAGTCATACTCCCAACACCACTCAGAGGTCGCTCTTTCACAGCACATGAGACATAATGAAGATCTTGCTTGTTTATCATCATGGATCAACTTTGTCTCAGATGTTTTTTCCTAGATAGATAGATAGATAGATAGATAGATAGATAGATAGATAGATAGATAGATAGATAGATAGATAGATAGATAGATAGATAGATAGATAGATAGATAGATAGATAGATAGATAGTAAAAGTATCAAGCTCTAACATGAATGTGGATTCTGCGGTTTACATTATTTGGTCTATGTTTATGATGTCTATGAGACATATGTGATATTAATAGTATCTTTTTTTTTCCACAAGAAAAAATCTGAGAGGCGAGAGACTTTCATCTTCATTTGATCTCCATTTAATCTCATTGCTGTCTAAAAGAAACAACAAGTTATCTCATTTGTGATTTTTCTCTCCTACGGGTATCAATCCCATCACTCCTTCGCTCGCTTTTCTCACCCACGCGTATGCGGACTCTCAACACAAATTAACTTGCTTGCCTACTTCTCCTTAAACACACTTTCACACCTATCTCCATCTGCCATCTTACCACCCACTGGCACATACGTATCCTCGCTCCATCAAACACACGAACATACACACAACAACACGACTGATCGCTCTGATAGCAGTTTGATTGACCGTGGGGCGCTATGGCATCCAGTTGGTCATGTGATCCGCATTGGGTACCAGCCCACACGCTAATTCAGCACATGCTGAATAATTTCACATAATTTCAGTGGTCTGTCGACTAAAATAGTGAATGTGATTTTGGTCAGAGCACAAGTGAGAACAGTGTGTGTGTCTATGTGTGGGCTCCCAGCAGGATGTGGGCACCCCTCCCGATCCTCCTGGCAGTCAGTGTGTGTAAGTGTGTGTCTGCGTGTGTGTGTGTAATGTCAAGTGACATTTGTAAGCGGGTGCTGTCAGACCCAGGAATGTCAGTCTGAGTGGCAGTCTCTCTGAGGAACAAGGACAGCCGCACGGCCACAGAAAGAAACACTCCCACACAATCGCTTACTTCCAGGAGACATCATTAGACGATTACAAACTTGTGTTAAATGTAAAGGGGAGGATGTACACTCAGTAAAGTTGCACTGTGGGAGAAACATCAAGACACGTAGGCCATGTCGGAAACCTGAAAAATGCGGAGGTATAGTCAGGTAGGAAGACATCGCTTCAAGTTTGGAAATGTGTCCTTTGCTGCCTATGGTACTCTACACTTTCCTATTTGTGGTGGAAAGCCTAATAATTAAAATGTAAATTAATTAATTTATTTTTTCCTCTGCATCAGAAGTTAGTACTGGGGAAAAAATAAATAAATAAATGAACATATATAAATACATTTATATTCAAATATTCATTCATCAAATTGATTTCATATAATTTATATTCATATGAATTTTATATGTACACTGTATATAAAAGAAATAAGCCAATAAATAAGTATTTTATATATATATATATATATATATATATATATATACAGAGGGTACGGAAAGAATACACACACCCTTATATA
>NW_015505454.1:654987-730560 GCF_001515645.1 Sinocyclocheilus grahami | reverse complement strand
TATTTTTTATTTAATAAGGTATATGTCAAACCAGAAAGTGTTAACAGCAGTATCAACTGATGCCAATGTCTATGTACTTTTAATCATCTTCTATCCTATAGCTAGTTGTTTTTATTATTGCCTTTTTCTTTTTTTAATTTGAATATCTAATATAATATTTAATATTATAAAATAAAAAACTTTTAGATATTAATCTGGGCACTGGTTATGCTAATATTTGATTAGTTCTTGAAGGCATTTTGAGTAAAACAGCTCTATATATATATATATATATTATTTAACAAAGAACATACAAAAGACCTGAACCAGAAGTGATGTGACCTGTTTTACAGAATATGGAAGTGTATTGTGCAAGTTTTTTCCCCTAACTTGTGATTATGCCAAGAAATATGCGTTGTATGCAAGGAATAGTTCACCCAAAACATTTAAATTCTGTCATCATTTACTCACCCTTATACTATCTTCTGCTGAACACAGAAGAAGATATTTAAGCAATGTTGCCGGTAGCCATCGACTTCAATAGTAGTTTTTTTCCCCCATTCTATGGAAGTCATTGGCTTATCAGCAACTGTCTGATTGCCAATGCTCTTCTGCAGAAGAAAGAAACTCATGCAGGTTTGGAACAGTTTGAGGAAAAGTAAATGATGACAGAATTTTCAGTTTGGGAGGAACTGCCTTTGGTGCAAGACAGCTGTCTTTGGGTTCGGACAGAGCCATTAGCTTCATCCAGCATTTTGGCACAACTTCTGCTTCCACTCCTCCTCTGTCATTCTCTTTCTACTTCTATACAGCCATAAAACTGTCAGCAGTCCCTCTCTTGTGGTGTTGGAGGGGAGAGCTCAAGCACAAAGGCCTGTCAAAGAAAATGCGTTTATTTGGCTCCATTTGCACATCTCATTTTCCACCGCAAAAAAAGTACATAAACAGAGCAGAGCAGAGCTTGGCAAGACATCTAGACTATTAAATTTAGTCTTCGTCTTTCTGACAAGGTGAGGATGACAGAATGCAAATTTTGATCAGTGTGTTGAGGGGGATAAAAGAGAAATAGAACAAGAGAGATTTAGCAGGACACACTATTCTCTGTCCTCGTCTGTGGGAATTCTGGGATAGCCCCAGGCAGCCTTTGACCTACATCGGTGGACTCTGACGGAGAGTGTGTGTCTTTGGTGGTGTATGAGGACAGGTGTGTGTGAGTTATATGGGTCAGGCTCAAAGGCAGACAGCCTCAGTCCCCACTCTCGCTTTCATTTCTCTGTAGTGCTGACAGGTGACTGACTGCTTGACACACCTGTCAGAGCTTAGTCTCCCTCACGCTGACAGATACAGACATCTCTCTCTCTCCCTCTCCTCTGCTGTCTTCCCTTCCTGATCCCCGTCTGCTGCTCTTGAGCAGTGGGACTAAGTGAACTTCCATGTATTAAAAGGTAAAGAAAACCAGAAGCTAAACTAGATCCATCTCTGAGGTACTTAAACTCAATCCCTCTTATCGTTTTGTGGAAAATCTTCACTACTGTTTTAGGGAGGTGGACATAGATGAAGAAAAGAGGCTCTTGTTTGCCTTTTGTCTTGCTAGTTTTTTATATTTTATACTCAAAAATACATCAATAAAAAAGCTCCAAGGGCATTCTGAGAGAACTTGGTGAATATGTAGCTTCACTGACGTGAAGACACTTGTTCATCTAATTATGTCAAGCGTATATATAAACAGCCAAACCATCACACCTACTCATCCTTTATTTCTGTTAATTCACTAATAATTTCATTATTAACTAGTCCAGGGGGAGTTCCAAGCTTGATCCCTCCATCTTGTTCAGCAAATCTGTTTACCTTCATTATACACAAGGATCATATGAACATTATACACAAGGTGATCATGAATCAGGTGATAGAATTTTTTTTTTTTTTAATATATATAATTATTAGATTTAAAAAAAAGAAATATTGCCTTGGCAACTAACTAAAATAAGTTGAAGTATTAAAATCATTATTTAGAAATGTTTTATAAACAAAATCTAATAAAAATAACTGAAAATGAAAGTAAAATTAATATGAATGTTAAAAATAAATAACTGAAATATATATAAAATTAGCTTTTATTTTTATATTTTCAGTTTTTATTTTTAACATTTATTTAACATTCATATTTTTTATATATATATATATACATATATATATTTGCACACGCTAAAAGTAACTCTGCATTGATTCAAAATTATATTCTTGACAAATATTTGCAGCAAATTTTCACACCAAGCCTTATAGATTTTAAATGTGTGCATTTGTCCTCATGTAGATGCTAAGGCAGCAATTCTGATGCAAATGTCATATTTATCAACATAAAAAAAACTGCTGGGCTGAGATATTAAAGGTTTGTGCTAACCTGACGCTGACCGTGTGTCTGTTAGACAGACTGTGTGTGTGTGTGTGTGTGTGTGTGTGTGTGTGTGTTTTACAGGCATCCTACAGATGGAATGTGTGTGCTCTACAGACAGGGCCATATGGTCTGATAAAACTGTCTTCTCTGAAGACTACTAATGAATCCTTATGCTGCACAATAAATATTACATGTATAAAACAGATATGATGAACAATGTGGTTGGCCTTTACAGAGACAAAAACTCTGTGAACTGAACGTGAGAGGTAATTATGGGTTGGAGTTCTATGAAACCTCAGTGGTGGGTAGCAGAGAGAAGGGTCTGAGAAAAAAATGCTTTTGGGCTTCTTTGAATCGCAGGCTCCTAAAAAAGGCCTTAATAGAGCAATAGCATTTGACAGTAAATGCGTCACATGCCACAAATGGCCCTCAATAGGCAATACTACCTACAGTCCAGTGTAAAGCCTTGCTTCACCAGCAGAGGGACCTCCAGAATGCAGTAATCAGATGATAGACTGAGTATAAAAGGAAAATAGGGCAAAATAACATTTGAAAAAACACAAAAGTCGAGCATCAACGTTTTCTCTACAGTCAATGTGACATCCATTTATTTTGTCAGAATGGTAATCAATGGAGAAAAATACATTTGGGAAACAGATGGTGTGGTTATGTCATATACCAGCAGTCAATCATGCAGTCTAGTTATAAAAGAGCCAAAGTCACTCACAGTCACAGCTGGATTTAGAAAGCGAGTTTGGTTGATGTGTGCTATAAGAGTGGAAACACAACTTTGTCTGTCGAGTCACTGACAAAGGTATAGCAGCATATTTGAGCATCACGCGTCCAAAGCTGACTGTGTGACTGTAGTCTGTGAATGAGAGAGGCTATTTTCATGTATCAAAGAGTGCGCACTTTCTCTCTCTGTTTCTGGTTAGACAGTGTGCCTTAATTATAAATTAATTGTATCATTAGGAGTAAGTTGCTGCTGGCGGCCGCATTGAGCCTGTCAAGGTTAATTACTGTAACGTGTTTATTTTGTGTCAGCCTCTGCTGTGAGCTGTCACACATGTGCGGATACAGTCTTCAAACACATGGCTACATGGAGAGGAACCTCCTGGACCGTGCGGTAACACATACATCTCTCTCTCTCTCTTTAATCTGCTCACTCATATTCTTATCCATTCACACATCTGGAGTGTTTACAGAAGACTAAAACAGAATTAAAATGGTTGACATTGTCAGATTACAGCAGGAGAAGGCCAGACATCCACAAGTGCACGAACCACACTGTGTGTGCTGGAAGGGGCATTTTATTTATATGGATTTTTTAAATAATCAAGTATTTCTTATCACAATCAAAACACATCATGTCATAATTTCTTATTGTCCTAATTAGTCAGTGGCATTTATGTTACCGTCAAGCTCTGTTACCAAGGTAAAGTGACAATGTTGACAGTATGTAACAGAAATGACAGTCATGTGTGTGTTTCTGTGTATGACTGTCAATTGTTACATACTGTTAAAATTGTTACTCTACCTTGGTCACAGAACTGACACTAATTCGGACAACAAGAAGTCATGATTTGCAGCTATATAAGACACTTCTTACAGAAAATATTATATTGTTACAGCCTGTAACATCCGGTGATCCATGACAATGAGTAACAAATTACTAAAATAATAAAAAATATGACCATTTGAAAAAAGCAGAAAAGAAATAATGACTTTGGACATGAAATGTAGCCTACCTCCAATTATAGAATCACCCATTTGTAATAAAATGATACATTTTATTTACAGTTGTTTTATACAATTGTTTTATACATATTTAATAAAAACATTTAAAATGTTGCAATTGTTTCATTATTATTATTAACAATAATATATAAAATATTAAAATCTGTAATATTTATTAAATAATTTTAAAATGTTGTAATTGTTTTCTTCTTCTTCTTATTATTATTATTATTAATAATACATGTCTATGGTATGCCCTCATTCAGATAATTTACATGTGTTTTAGAAGATTTATTTTGTGATAAAAGGAAAAATAAAGTGAAGTGACATGTGAAGTGACATGTGGCCAAGTATGGTGACCCATACTCGGAATTAGTGCTCTGCATTTACCCATCCAAAGTGCACACACACAGCAGTGAACACACACAAACCGTGAACACACACCCGGAGCAGTGGGCAGCCATTTATGCTGCGGCGCCCGGGGAGCAGTTGGGGGTTCGGTGCCTTGCTCAAGGGCACCTCAGTCGTGGTATTGAAGGTGGGAGAGAGCGCTGTACATTCACTCCCCCCACCTACAATCCCTGCCGGTACGAGACTCAAACCCACAACCTTTTGGGTTATGAGTCCGACTCTCTAACCATTAGGCCACGACTTCCCGACTTCCCAAATAAAGTTGTGTGTGTGTGTAACACATCGCACACATACGCTGAATCCAGCAATCAAGATCCGCTGTAAACAGAATTCAGCTCATTTACCTGGATAGTACAAGAGATCAGTCAAGATCTCTCATACAAATGTTCTCGCTTTTGACTGGTATGATGTATTGAGAGTTTTAGAGCTGAGCGAGCGAGCGAGAGAGAGAAGATGGAGCAAGTCATGGACAGATTTGATTTATGTCAGTTCTGATCTGCTCAGTAACTCATCTGCTGACATTTCTCTCTCTCGTTCTCCTCCTCTCTCTCTCTTTCTCTCTCGCTGTCTGTTTTTAGCAGTGCTGTTGAGAGAGGAGCTGCCCTCATTTATCAGACTGTCAATCCAGCCCTCTATTCCACACCACTGCTCTGACACACTAACTAATGATGACTTGCACTAAAGACACCTTGTTCTTAGCAACACATACACACACACACACTACCATTCTACTGAATCACACTGACAGACTGACTAATGATGTTTCAAAGCAAAGACACCTCTCAGTCATTTACTAGCCCCATCTTACTAACTACCTTATTAAACATATGCAAGATATTCAAATGTTATTGCATTTTTTCTTACCTTAAACTATTAGAACACGATTAGAGGAAGACGGGGCCTTCTGTAGAACAAACTGACTTGCGATGGAGGCTGTGAACCAATAATGAATGCTTATTGCACAGTATATTCTGTTCACAATATAATTGAGGAAATATTTATTGTGTTTGTTTTTTCCCCCCATGATGCTCTTGCCCATTTATTGAATGTGTTTTCGTGCTAAGGAATTCAAGAATATTTTGAAAGACACCATCAAAGTGTTGTGTGAGATTTCTATCTAGTGGCCAATTTTGGTGTTACAGCTTGTGTATAAAAAAATGGAGGCACACACCAAGAGCAGAATTGACTTCAAATTAAAAAGGGAGGTTGGGTTTAAAAAAAAAGTGACGTTAGCAACTCCTTTGTACAGCAAACATACTCTTTGAGATGTAATGCTGTATATAAGACTGGACAAAGGAACATACTAGATGTCACAAAGATCCTCTGTAAAGCCCGAAAGAGTCAGTGAATGTAAGAAGTGAATCATAACACTGTTGTATTTCTACATGTCTGCCTTTTTTTAAAAGCAGAAATTGATCATTGTAGACTACGGCATTCCATGCATAGTTTTGGAATTATATTATGGAAACTATATTATGGAAACTGCAAATTATTGTTCTGCTAATTAAATTTGCTTTAAATGTAATATAAGTAAATCATGTCATTCCACTATTGCTAAGCACACTTGGGCCACTGTTGTACATTTAGATGACTGTTAAAAGTGGTCCAATTTACATGAATTCTACAGTACATTCTATAGTTGGGTCCCTGCACACTACACACTTAGTACTCAATGTACTCAACCGTTTCGTGCATGAATATTATAAGGGTAGTTTACAGCATCAGAGTCTTGATACTCCTTCCTCTTCTGTGATTTAAAGGGGTCATATGATGCAATTTCAAATTTTCCTTTCTCTTTGAAGTGTTACAAGCTCTTGGTGCATAAAGAAGATCTGTAAAGTTGCAAAGACTAAAGTCTCAAATCCAAAGAGATATTCTTTATAAAAGTTAAGAGTCAACCACGCCTACCTAAAACAGCTCGTTCTAACACGCCCCCACATGTCTACGTCACGATTCAATTCAGTTCAATTCAAGTTTATTTGTATAGCGCTTTTCACGATACAAATCGTTGCAAAGCAACTTTACAGCAAATTAAGTTTCTACAATATTTAGTGGTAGCTTTACGATGTGGGAAGATTTGCATAACGCCGCTCCAAATGTTCATGCGAAGAAAGAAGGCATAACTTTTATTCTCGCTGTAGTATTGTTGCCGCCGGCGCTATGTCGTGAAGGCGCTGTGTGTTTCATTGTAAAAGCAAAACTACTTTGTTTGGCCTTCCAAAAGTGGACGATATCTGCTTCGTCATGCCTGGAGCTGATCCGTGCTGGTCGCTGAGGAAATACATCAACTTTGCGCTGTGGATCGCCGGATCGACTTTCACCGTGGACGAAGCGGCGTCCAGCCCCGGGGTCGTCACATGTGGTTGCCGCAAGCCCGCCAGCCACACCTTCGTCGAATCTGCCGGCCACGCCGTTCTCAAGCCTGCCCGCCACCACTCACTCTAGCCCGCCGTGTGCTTCACAAAATAATGTTCTTTTTAGCAACATCATATGAACCCTTTAATGAAAGATGCAATAGTTGAGTGCATGAAGTTTCCAACATTCCACACTGTTCTTTTAAGAAGTGCATCTTCTGGGTACTTGAAATGCACTTCTTGTTGGATTTCTTCAGTGTAAACACTACCCACACTATTTATACTACAAAATGGTGTTGAATAATGATTAAGTCTGTCCTTTTATATGATTTTGTGTAGACAGATTTCACTTCATTTCACTTTCATTTGATCCTGTGTGAAATACTTTCCAAAGTAAAACATTAGCATCTTAGCAAAAGGCCTTCTGCAGCGAATCGATGCGTTTTTGTAAGAAAAATATCCATATTCAAAACGTAATAATCACTTTAATGTAGCTTGCGCCAACAGTTGTACATGGAAGCAGCTCCGGACGGATGACGTATGAGGTCGGCTTTGCGCATGCGCCGCTCAGAAGTGACGAACGCGGAAGCACATCGAAGAGATCACAACAAAACAACAGTCACTTATTAGAAGTACAAAACGAGGATTTGTAAAGAAGAATGTCGGAGGATTTCGATATAAGCCAAGAGAGGAGACTGGTGTTCCTTTGCTAAAGTAAGGAAACTTTGCTTCCTTTGCTCCTGTTAACAAACATTGGTTTTCATGAGACTCACCGGCGCATGCGCAGCGCTGACCTCATACCTCATCCTCCCGGAGCTGCTTCCGTGTACAACTGTTGACGCAAGCTACATTAAAGTGATTATTACGTTTTGAATATGGATATTTTTCTTACAAAAACACATCGATTCGCTACAGGAGGCCTTTGTTCACCCCCCGGAGCCGTGAGACAATTTTATTTTATGGATAGGTGTTTTTTTTTAACTTCTTTTGGACTGATGCATGCAACACCCGCTGAGTGGCATTAAACAGCTTGAAAGATCAAAGACAATTTTTAATATAACTCCGACTGGATTCGTCTGAAAGAAGAAAGTCATATACACCTAGGATGACTTGAGGGTGAGTAATTTATGGGCTAATTTTCATTTTTGAGTGAACTAACCCTTTAACTAAACCCCGTCACATAAAATTAAGATGGAAAATTATTACTTTTTCAACATTTTATTTTAATCCAAAAGTATATACAATGTATTTATTTTATTGCTGCCATATATGGTCTACTCTCTTGCCATTTTGAGTGAAAAACCACAACCCCGTCACAAATATATGTATTTTTCATTGTTACGGGGTTGTAAACTTGTAACAGGGTTGGGTTATTTGCTTAATTTATTAATAATTTTAATGAAAAAATATAAAATAGTTTTGTGGTCTTTATTGAGAGCAAACTGACAACCAAAGCACTCCAGGCTGACAGAATTCTTCAGACATAAAAGTTTGCTTTAAACAAGGTGTTAAAACCTGTTCCATAGGACCTTATTAACAAACTGTATAGTACTCAATTTATTTAGAATGCCATTTAAGAATAAAAACAGTCAACCAGAATCGGTTGAACTGGGTATATTTAGCATCTTATAAAAGAGAATGAAGCATCATTACTGTCTGGTTTTTAACACTGTTGTATGTGACGGTTATAGGTTTTTTCCACATTGTACTGGAAAGAATTAATTTGTGCCAAATGGCCATATGTAACAAATGGAAAGTGGATTGAATTTATAAAAAAAAAAAATTAATATGAATTTGAATCTCATTTTTCAGTTTAATAAAATATATTATAGAATTATTAGAATATTATCTAATAATTATAGAAATTATTAGAATATTGCCTAAATTACCATAGCAGAAAGCGGCACATCTTACCCCACTCCTCTATAGCCAAGACATATCCGTCATCTTTTACCACAAAGCATCATGAATTATCACACAACTGTAAAATACTGGAAAATTTTCTTTCATTGAACACTCAAGACAACAAAGTAGTTCTGAATGGTTATTATTAAGTGTTTTTACACATGGAATATAGTAAATGGAACAACATTAGATGGAAGCATATAATCGGGGTGTTTCAAAAGAACAGTAAACTTCTCTAACTTTTTAAAAAAAAAAAAAAAAAAAAAACCCAGTTAAGACAGAAAAAGAGATACATTAAATAACTATGTCGATAAATTTACATGACACAGAAGAGGGAAAAAACAGGACAGTTGCTCATTACTTTCAATTTGATCTACATAATCATGACTCAGTGTTGGGGCCCAGTAAGAAAAAAGAAAGAATGATGGTAAGAGAAAAATCACCGCTGTCCGGTAAAGAATTTGGCCGTGTGAGCAACTTGAGAGCGTGTGGCTGAAACCCAGGAGTATCTTGCATTTCTTCACCTTTCCATAATACACCAAACACTGACATTACAATCACCATCTCAATACAGCAAGGTGGAAGCATGCATGATCTCGCTTCATTTTTGTCATTGTCTTTGGCTTGTAATTTCAACAGTGACTTTTGGGGAAGAAGTATGGGAGGAACATAGAAAAATTGCATCTCAGTAACTCTAATGAAAATGTCTTTATGGATTTTACAAGAGATAGTAACAAGAACAGAGCTCAGAATGTCCATGCAACGTTACATTACAGATGTTCAACAAACCCTGAATTTACAAGATTTAAAGAAATAATTCACAACCTCATTTTACACAGAATTACAAAAATCTTTACAAAGATGCTACAGCACTGCCATTACCGCTGATTAGCTGCTGTGCTGTCACACCCTCAACTGATCCGAGCAAACATGATTTTGTAAAAACATGGAGAAAAAAAAAAGTTTTAAAAATTGAGCCAACAATTCCATGTTACAAAATGAATAGACTTAACGTTTAAATTGAAGAAAAAAGCAAGCATGTTTTCTGCACCTCTGTGTTAATACAACTTGTTAAAAGCTTTAGTAATTGTCCAAAACTTTGTCATGAAGTTCCTGAAACCTCAAGTGATCAAGGCCACAGAATAATCTCCCCTATATGCAAAATACCCTTATCATTAGGTGTCACGAGATAAAATATTTTATATTCGATTAACGAGATCACACGTCTCAATTTTTGAAACCTTTCTCGTCAAAATAAAACGTAAAGCATAGTCATACTGACAAAACAAAGATGAAAGATATTTGTGAACAAATCAGTTTTAGAGACAAGAACTCCATACAAAGAGTGCAGTATATTAGACCTCAAACTATCTACACCGTTCGAGGTGTGAGCTAAATTGAGCCTGCAGATTCAACACATTGAAAAGACATTCCATCTGTTGCAAAACTAGACAATTAAAGTCCCCGAAATGCAGTACTTTTGAAAAGAAAATCTGACAACAACAAAAAAATCCTGGGGCCTAAAAACAAAAAAAGACAAAAGACAGGATTCCTTCCAGGTTAATGGTCTGAGTATAATGTACAGAGGGCTGAATGCAGCCCTTTCAACAACCCCTGAACTGGTGTAATGGTGAGTCCCATTGGGCAGATGCCACACTGGACTGGGGTTTAATGATTGGACTGAGGGATTAGTCAGCCACATCTGTACTTATTTATATCCCTGCTGATTCCAGGCCTGCCCATAGACGCCGTAAGTGGGCATCTGCCAGCCGTTGGGCACATACTGACCCATCTGCTGACCGTTGCCGTATGACTGACCCCACTGTCCGTAAGGCTGGGCCGCATAGGTGGGTTTATTCTGCTGTGGAAATGAGAAACAGTAAGACTTGAGTTTGCAACAGAGCAGATTAAATGTTTCTGAGAGATCAAGAACAAGGTGAAGGGTTACCTGGGGCATTTGCATCTGTTGCATGGATCTCATATCAGCTGTTTCTTTGCCCCAGTAGCACTTCACAATGTGGCCCTCGATGCAGGTCCCATTTACAGACACTATGGCATGGGCAGCACCCTCATGAGAGTCGAACCTAAAAAAGAAAACAGAAAAAAAAAAACACACATGTTAAATTCAAGTATATTCATAGCTGAATGATTTAAAGTCACAGAGAAGCAGTACGACATACCTCACAAATGAGTAGCCTTTCTCCGGGAAAACCCTGATCTCCATTATCTGCCCGAACGGAGAGAAAGTCTGTCTCATCAGCTGATCTACAGTGGATGAGGAAAAACACATTCAAACAGGATATTCATATTTTAGATTTCAAAACACACTTTTTTTTTAAATCTAGCTCTGCTTGGCTTACTGACGGGATGTGCAAACCTGACATTTTATGTCTTACAAGATCACATTCTTCTCACAACATATGTACAATTACAATATTTAGACAAACCTGAAAGGCCAGAAGCAATGCCGCCACAATACACGGTGCAGTTACTCTGACTCGACTGGTTCAGGACCTCCTCATAGGACAAGTGTTTGCTGCTGGCTGCTTTAGATCAAAAAGAGAGAACATTTTAGAGTAGTATAACACAAATGAATGACACATGAATAAAAAGAAAAAAATACCCAGTTCCATAGTAGGTGGCTCACATAATAAAACACATGGCTACATAAAAGACAAGAAATGAGAGACCAAAGAAACTGTCAAATTCTATTGTGTAAACGGACTTACCTTCATTGTTTGGTTTAGGAGCTGATGGCTTCCTTGTGGCCCAGTTTGTTCTGATCTGTCTGCCTCCCAGCCACTGGCCATTCATTTGCTGAATGGCATTTTCTGCATCCTATCAGTGGCAACAAAACCAATCAAACTGATCAATAACAAAAAAGCCATAAAGACACAAAAAGTTACATTCATGTTATCCTGCTGCAGAGTATAACTATTACTTAACAACAAATAACATGCAAAATCTTACCCATTTATTAATAAAGGAGATGAAACCGTATCCTTTAGATTTGCCTGTGGCCAGATCCTTCACCACACGGGCGTCACTGCACCGAACACATGAAATCAGTAAGAATCCGAATGTTTAGACAATCCGGCTCAGATGAGGTTTAAATAGCACTTGAATTACACAATAATCCACTTACGATATCTTTCCAAACGGAGCAAAGGCTGCTCTGACATCATCAGTTGAGATTTCTGGGCTCAGGTCACCGACAAAGACGTGGAAATGATCTACAATAATGGTTTGAGGGGAAAGAGTTAGATATTTCATAAACTATGAAGCAAAAGAGAAAAACTATTCATGCTTAACAGTTTAACCACACAGGCTCTTATATACGCCAATATAACACCACATGCATCACTGAAGAGGACACTTACTGCTTGTGTCTTTCTTTTGACTGCCTGGCATTGAGGCCCAGTTAACCTTCATATCCTAAGAGAGAAAGCAGAGCAGAGACAAGCAGCAGCATAAATCATCTTTTAAGGGAACAATTAAAAAAAAACTCTGGAATTATTTTCTACATAGGATAAGAGTCTAAATAGCAGACTTACAAAGAAGTGACATTATCAACTTGTATTACTCCTCAAATGGTCCTTCAATACCCGTTGAGGATAAAATATTTGCACTGAATATATTTTTTTCCAAGGCTTTGCTAACTTTGAAGGCCTGGTGCAGGTGTAGACTATGATAAAGCAAGGCTAGATGTTGACGCAAATGGGGGGTCAAAAATAAAAATGGTCAGCCTGTACCCAAAAGATGACTTAAACAAAAATGCTCATATGCTTTGTGGAGTTTGAAATATAACAAAGTAATTAGGCACTCCAATGGACCAGTAAAGGATTCTGGTGTGTTGAAAGGACTTTCTGGATAAATATTTAGCTTATTTGATTACGATTCAAACAACTGTAGTATTCTCAGCTATATTTAAATAGGACCATGTTAAAGCCATAAGCTAACAGTATGAAAATGTGCAATGAACACGTCTATTTCTGACTTGTTCACTGTGCATTGTCATATTGTGGCTGCGTACATTTTTTTCCATTTGTAAAAGCGGCAATATGCCACAAAGATAAAACAATGTTTTATATATATATATATATTTTTAAAGCCTTTAAACGCCATAAATTAAGTAAATCCTTGGGCAATATAGTTTGACTTGTATGTTGTAAATAGTTGATGAGATGAAGGGACTTGAAAGATTTGATGCACAGGTTAAAAGCAACTTACCTGTAAACACACTAGAAATGTGCCAACTAAAGATATTCAGTGTGTCATCTTAGATTATAGCTCTGACAAGACATTTAAGGGGTGTAACTTCATTTCAAACCATATGCAATCTACTTTTGAGGGCGTGTTTGCAATATTTTACCTTTCCTAAGATCTTCCTGCCGTTCATGGCAGCCAAAGCTGCAGCAGCATGTCTGTTCTCAAAGAACTCCACAAAGCAGTACGGGTCATTTCCAGCCGTCTGAAAAACACAAAATGATCTGGGTCAACCACTGATCTTGGTAAGTTACAGGTGTCTCAGATTTTTTGATCAATGAATTTTTCCATGATCTTTTAAAAGTCATCAGTTAGTAGTAGACAATTTTTTAAAATAATCAGTTTGGACCATTTTGTTAACAGATCAAAAATAATCAACTTAATGACAATTTACTCAAACTGCCCATTCCCACTTGCAAGGAAGTCGTATTCTACACAAAAGCAATAACAGCTAGAAATGTGTATTAACTACAGACATTTCCATGACGTTTGAGGTTCTACCAACTTCTATGACTTCTCCAGGCCTGAAAAAAATAACTATTTCTCGGTTTTCCCTGGATTTCAGATGTTTTTCAACTCACATCAAATATCATTTTACAGCTCTTGCAGGGGCCGATCTGGGAGAACACTTGCAGGATGAGGGCCTCCGTAACGTCCCTGGAGAGGTTCCCGACATACCTAAAAACAGAAGAGCACAGCAAAATGAGAAACACGGTCAATGCGTCGCGTTTTTCCTCCTCTCACGCTAGCAGCACATTCCGCGAGGTTTCATTTCTGCCACGTTTTCAGCGCACGAGAGCCAACAGCTAACATGATCCAAAAGCTCCATTTATAAGAGAAACCACGCATAGTAAACAGACTGTCCGTCTGATTCACGATTTTACACTAGAGGAAAGAGTGAAAAGGGCCATGTGGGGGGATATAATAACATTTAAGCGCTTTTTTAGTAGTTAGCTAATTCGGTAACGGAAACCTAGCGCTACAAACGGAACCTGTGTGCTGGCAAAAGCCTCTTCTGCGCCGTAATGTGGACAGATTAGTTCATCCATTTGGACATAACCGGATAAATTAAAATAAGGTTGAGGGAAACAGTGGATTCTTCACCGCTAGCTCTGCTAGGCTCGGTTCCGCTGCCCCAGTTTGTTGTTTGTCTAGCCGGCTTGTGCTGTCGTATATACACCATATCACACTTCATATATATATATAACACAAAGAGTAATTAACGGAGTTATACCCTTGAGTTGATTATCTTCGTTCGGCGTGCTGCGCCGCTTTACTAAACGTGTTTAAACACGAGCTTGGCTTCGTAAAGTGGCCGACTAAACTACAGCAGCACTTACAATGTCCTGGGCTGGTCCTCGTCCATCATCATCGTGCTGGTGGGAAATGGTTGACGCTTTGATTAAAAAAACTGCTCTGTTTTTAACGTCGAGTGGATAAAGCTTCTATGATTTTAACTTGTTAGTTAACGCGAATTTACTGGAATAACTTCCTCTGACGTTACTCGTGAAACGTCATCAAACGACGTTGCGGGCGCTCTTCTTTAGCGGCTGCTGTTCCTGGAGCAAGAGAGCGACTACTGCCCCCTATCGGCTCATTCGCGGACCCTGGTGACAGCAGGTTCGACTCGTTTCGGCGAATCGGTTCTTTCGATTCAGTGATTCTTTTACGTTATGACTTGTTGACATGTTAACTGCTCTAAACGTTTCAATCGAGCCAAATGTAGATCGATTGAACTTTATTTCTAAGGGCATTCATTATTATTTCACATGTCCCAGTTTAGTTTGCTGAAGGCATGGTTCTTACAAAAATGAAGTCATTTAGAAAACCAGTTAAATGCTACAATAATGTACAGTATTTGAAAAATAATGTGTTTTTTGAACATTAAAGCATGTCAACATATTCTGTTACACCAAATAATGATCTTTAAAAAAGCATCATATGACCCCTTTAAAACTACTAAATCTGATACTGATACAACTCATATACAGTTGACATCACCAGAGTTAATCTGGGTAACCTTAACGTAAGCCACACACGCTTTCAGTGTGAAATACAGAGGGGCAACAGATTTCGGTAACCAGTTACACTTGTCAGATTCTGTTAATCTCTGATTCTATTCACAGGCTTTCCCAAGACAGACGAACTTAGAGTGCTTACAATCATCCGGGTTTAAAGCGCGCTCAAATTGATTTGATTTTGACACTATTTACACTGAAGCTCGCAGGCGGCTATGGTAAAGGGCATGATGTTTCCCAACCAGGGGCAGAGTGCTGCCAATCACAACACGCACTGTCCCAGGTAACCAATCACAGCACATTTTGTATTTCAGAAGGCGGGCCTTCATTTGATACAGGAGCTATTCGAGCCGTTCATGCTAGACTGGGGAGAGAGGTGTTGTAATAATGTAAAATATGTGAAAAATAATGTGTTTTTCGAACAACCTAGTATGAGAGCCTGTTCTATTGCACCCCCAAAACAAAATCAAGACTTTGTAAAAGAGCATAATAGGACCCCTTTAACAAATTTTGTAAAATATATCAAATGTGAAACACAAATACACAAACTGTATTAAAGTCTGTAAAATTGGTGTTTGTTTATACGCACCAAGGCTGTGTTTAATTACTTCAGTAATTCAACTTTATTATCATATATGTAACTTTTTATTTTATTTTTTTATAAAATTTTAAATTAAAATTCTAGTTATTTAAAAATGAATCATTCTAATATACTGATTTGGTGCTCAGGAAAAAGTTATCGTCAGTGTTGAACACTTGCTTCATATTTTTGTGGAAAATGACACGTTTCCCAGGATGTGTTATTGAATAGAAAGTTCAAAAGTCCAGCATTTATTTGAAACAACACTTTTAAATTAAAATTCTAGTTATTTAAAAATGAATCATTCTAATATACTGATTTGGTGCTCAGGAAAAAGTTATCGTCAGTGTTGAACACTTGCTTCATATTTTTGTGGAAAATGATACGTTTCCCAGGATGTGTTATTGAATAGAAAGTTCAAAAGTCCAGCATTTATTTGAAACAACACTTTCGTAACAATGTGAAAGTCTTAACTGTCATTTTTGATCAGTTTAATGCATCCTTGATGAATGTGATCATTTCTGACTTTTGAGCAGACTTTTGAATAGTGCATATTCAGAATCAGACAAAGTCATTTGTGGGCATTTTTCTTTGTTTGTTTTTGATTTTATGTTGGTTCCGTTAATGTTTTTTTAGGTTTTCCCTTTATACTATTTATTTATTTATTTAAACATGTTTTCATTTTAATTTTTGTTAACAATAACACTGATTCAAACCAGATAAAAACCTACATGGGATTCTAGGTGACTAGTTTTTTTGGTTGTTGTTGCTGTTATTGATCTGACTAGTTTTTATTTATTTTTAAGGTCGTGGGCGTCCACCAACTGAGCCATTACCCGATGGGTGGATCATGACATTCCATAACTCTGGCATTCCAGTCTACCTCCACCGGGAAACCAGAGTTGTCACCTGGTCTAGACCTTACTTCCTTGGAACAGGAAGCATTAGGGTAAATGGTTTGGCTCCCCTAAGATAATTCGGTTTTCAAATTGAGTGCTTTGCATTCTCATGCACCTCATCCCTGTATTCTACTCATTTCCCCCCCAGAAACATGACCCACCAACCAGTAGCATTCCCTGCTTGCATTATAAGAAAATTAAGGAACTAGAAGAAAGGGAACAAAATGGAGAGGTGACTCCGACTGCAGAGGTGTCTCCAGTGAAATCTGGTGAGGAGGGCATCCCATTGGAGAGAGTCGACGAACCGGACTCTACTGCCACAGAAGAGCCGACCGGCAGACCAGCATCAGAAGATCCAGATCTTGGCCTCATGGAGCCAGGAGGATCTTCAGAGGGGAAGGAGAGCCAAGCCAATGATATTGCACAGGGAGCGCTGGGCCAGGTCAGAGCCAAGGTGGAGGTGTGCAAGGATGAGTCTGTTGGTAAGAGGATGAGGTTTCACGCTCTCCTGTGCATCACTTTAAAATCCACATGGTTTGTAAACTCTCTTCTCGTGACTTGTATCCCAGATATTGAGGAGTTTAGAAGCTACCTAGAGAAGTGCTTTGATTTTGAGCAAGTGACGGTTAAGAAGTTTCGCACATGGGCTGAGCGCAGACAGTTCAACAGGGACATGAAGAGAAAGCAGGCCGAGTCTGAGAGGCCCATCCTACCAGCCAATCAGAAGCTCATCACACTGTCTGTACAAGACGCCCCCACAAAGAAAGGTACTTGTCTCTATGAGTCATTGCATTGGTGAATTGAGCAGTACAAAACACGTGGTGTTTTAACAAGACTGACCATGTTTATATTTCAGAGTTTGTCATCAACCCCAACGGGAAGTCAGAAGTGTGCATTTTGCACGAGTATATGCAAAGAGTGCTCAAAGTGCGACCAGTTTACAACTTTTTTGAATGTGGTAAGTAGCATAATGCATAAGACTAAAATTGTAATTGAGAAGCTGTTTGAAGCTGTGAAAAAATAGCCACTAATAAACATATTGAGTTATTTGTGTACTGAGTCTGCATATCTGCGGTATCATTTACAGTTGTGCTAATGAGCTAATGTTTTTTTTTTTTAATCGATGTACTTAAAATGTGTTGTTATGCTGTTGTGAAAGCAATAAACCACTTAAGGCCATGCCGACATTTTGGGCTTGACGTAACTAACAACTCTCTCTAACCATGATAAAATCGTATTAATACATTGCCTGTTGTGGCATAACGATTTTACTTTACGTGTGTGTTTGGTGTCCTCCTTTTTTTTTTCACATGTAATATTGTTTTGTTTGCCTAGAAAACCCAAGTGAACCCTTCGGAGCCTCAGTCATTATAGACGGTGTTACATATGGCACAGGAACAGCAAGTAGTAAAAAACTCGCCAAGAATAAAGCTGGTATCTTTCCCCCCCCCCATCAAATAGCCACTAATAAACATATTGAGTTATTTGTGTACTGAGTCTGCATATCTGCGGTATCATTTACAGTTGTGCTAATGAGCTAATGTTTTTTTTTTTTAATCGATGTACTTAAAATGTGTTTTTATGCTGTTGTGAAAGCAATAAACCACTTAAGGCCATGCCGACATTTTGGGCTTGACGTAACTAACAACTCTCTCTAACCATGATAAAATCGTATTAATACATTGCCTGTTGTGGCATAACGATTTTACTTTACGTGTGTGTTTGGTGTCCTCCTTTTTTTTTTCACATGTAATATTGTTTTGTTTGCCTAGAAAACCCAAGTGAACCCTTCGGAGCCTCAGTCATTATAGACGGTGTTACATATGGCACAGGAACAGCAAGTAGTAAAAAACTCGCCAAGAATAAAGCTGGTATCTTTTCCCCCCCATCTTCATCCGAGTCCTTAATGTTTCATGAATAGACTGCTGTAAACGTTTTATTAGGGAACCTAAGTATTTATATTGTCATTCTCTTTCTGACAGCTCGAGCAACACTGGAGATCCTTATTCCTGACTTTGTGAAGCAGACGTCTGAGGAGAAGCCTATAGAAGGAGATGAACTGGAGGTACTGCTCTTCTTTCTGAGTGAAATGACTGATTTTTATCTTTGTTCAGAGTTTTGTTCTTTATTGTACTTATGGATGTTTATTTCCTTCTCCAATCCCACAGTATTTTAATCATATCAATATTGAAGATTCAAGGGTGTATGAGCTGACCAACAAAGCAGGTTTACTCTCACCATATCAGATCCTTCATGAGTGCCTTAAGAGGTATGTTGTGATAGAGAGTCTGTCACTCTGTATTACAGGAAAAGCATGTTAATATAACCGTGGGTCCTTGAAATGTCATGTCTGATTGGAAAGCAGCTGAAGATCTGCTGTCGTCTGTTCTATAGAAACCATGGCATGGGTGACACCAGCATCAAGTTTGAGGTGATTCCAGGAAAGAACCAAAAGAGTGAATATGTCATGACATGTGGGAAGCACACTGTACGCGGCTGGTGTGAGTATCCATGCTTAAGAGGTTTCATTCAGAGCATTTCACAATGGCATACTTCAGAAATTCTAAATGTTGGTCCACTCTGCAGGTTAATCTCAAGCCACATACCTAATACTGCTCTTGTTGACTGCAGGTAAAAATAAGAGGGTTGGAAAGCAGCTGGCATCACAGAAGATTCTTCAGATGCTTCATCCTCACGTGAAGAACTGGGGCTCACTGCTGCGCATGTACGGCAGAGAAAGCAACAAGATGGTTAAGAAGGTCGGCACTGTCTTTTGTCGAAACATAATCTGCATTTTAAAGGGGTCCTATTATGCTTTTTAATTTTTTCAACTTTAGTTAGTTAGTAATGTTGCTGTTTGAGCATAAAAAAGATCTGCAAAGTTACAAAGCTCAAAGTCCACTTCAAAAGGAGGTATTTTATTTAACAAAAATCACTTTTCAAAGACTACAACGAATGACTCGTTTGGACTACAAAGCATATTTTCGGGGATTTGTGATATCACAAAGATCGTCGAATGGGACGAGACCTGGCTGAGCTGCACTAGAGAAGGTAACGAGTGTTATCACCATGTCAGAGACATGCTAGCTTTCCCAAGGCAGACGAACTTCGAGTGCTTGCAATCATCCGGGTTTAAATCGCGCTCAAATTGATTTGATTTTGACACAATATTTACACTGAAGCTCGCAGGCGGCTATGCGCATTTCCTGGCCAGGCGCAGAGTGCTGCCAATCACAACACACACTGTCCGAGCTAACCAATCACAGCACATTTTGTATTTCAGAAGGCGGGCCTTCATTTGATACAGGAACTATTCGAGCCGTTCATGCTAGACTGGGGAGAGAGGTGTTGTAATAATGTAAAATATGTGAAAAATAATGTTTTTCGAACAACCTAGTATGAGAGCCTGTTCTAGTGCACCCCCAAAACAAAATCAAGACTTTGTAAAAGAGCATAATAGGACCCCTTTAAGATATTAAACGTGAGAGGACTGTTTCTTTTTGTTTGTGTGATTGAGAAGTTAATGTTGGATTCTTGTCGTCTTCAGGAGAACTCTGATAAGAGCGTGATTGAGCTTCAGCAGTATGCCAAAAAGAACAAGCCAAATCTTCACATCCTCAACAAACTAAGAGAAGAGATGATGAAGCTGGCTCAAGAAAGGGTACAGCTGCAAATATGACCTCTTTCAGACACATCTTGCACTTCAGATAAATGGAGTTTGCTAAAGATTAAAAACATCCAGCTGACCATAATAAATTCCGTAAATTGATAGCTAAAAAGCTTTCTAGTGTTCACTCATTTGTGTCTTACTGTTTTTTCAGGAGGAGGCAAGAAAGAAGCCGAAGATGACTATAATGGAGTCTGCTCAACCTGGCAGTGAACCTCTGTGTACTGTTGACGTCTAGCAAACCCTTTGTCCAGCATTTTGTGATAGCAGATAGCACTGACCAATGGTAATGGTTCTATAACAAAAGGTCATCATCGTACCATTACTGACTTATGCATTACTTTGCAGTGCAAAATGGCAATACTAGTTACATTTTTATCAGATTAATGAGCTCTGTTCCCAATCCAGTTATTGCCCATAAAGTATGGGTTAGGTAACAGTCATATACATGCACTAAGGGAAGGTAGAATGAGCATTAAATACCTCCAGGTGCACTTCTGCACCTGAACGTGCACAAATATAATGACGGCTGTTGACAATAATATGCCTATATTAAGGAGAATCATACAAATGATGTATGTGAAGTATTACAGATGCTTTTAAGTTTGTGGCTTTTAGATGTTAATAAAATGTTGCTTTTTCCCTTCTTAAACGGCAAATTCATTTCATATTTACTGTGGAACCACAGATTTCAGAGACACTATCTCGGTACTCATAACTGATGCGTTTGAACAGATACGGTTTGTGGCTTTTAGATGTTAATAAAATGTTGCTTTTTCCCTTCTTAAACGGCAAATTCATTTCATATTTACTGTGGAACCACAGATTTCAGAGACACTGTATCTCGGTACTCATAACTGATGCGTTTGAACAGATACACCTGTCATTTTACAGGGATTTGTTCCTTTATGTCTGCTTTTGTGGCATGCAGAGTGTTTCATTCAGTGCACGTGATCTTTTATCTGGAAAATAGGGTTTATAATGGCTTAAAGTGTGTTGGTTTTCTTCAGTGGCCATGTCTAGTTCTTATTGGCATGTGAAGCATTTAAATGTTGTATTTCTAAAGCATTTCATGTGCACACTTCCAACTGCTGTTAAGAAATGCACTTACTTGCTTGAGTGGAATGAACAACCTTTGTGTTTTTGTTTTAATTAAGGAGTGATGTGTGCCAATGGTTACCTTGACCAGTTGCTCTACTTGTTCAGAAAGCACTGCAGAGAAAACGCAAGCACAAGTGTTTGAGGTACTGTAGTTAGTAGAGGTCCAAGACATCAGGGAGATAGGATGCCAGTGCGCGCTACTTGAGCTATGTTTTTTTTTGTTGGTATTTTTACATTTCGTTATGCTCTGATATAATCTAACTTGCATTAGAGGTTGGTTGGCAATCTTCAGTAGGAAAAAAATGGTATATGTTGCCTTAGTTTTAACTCTTTTATTGATGGCACCTTGTTTCAAAAGGGAAACGCCTCACTCAAGTCTGCATTTAAGATGCTATACGTTATGTATTTGCTGTGGCGTGATGCTTGCTTTCTTGCATTGATATTTTAGGGAAAAAAATGCCTTCTACGCATGTGCTTTTTTTTTGTGTGTTTCTTAAATTTTTCGGTATGGTTTTGTGGTCATTTGCTGCGGTGGGTGATTGTGTGCACATTTTGTTCAGATGTTATCACAGTGGTGTATTAAATACTAATAGTTTGAACTTTATTCATAATTTCATAAGGCAGTCTACCTAAAAACAAAGGTGGTAACTCCATACCTCAAAGAAAATCAGACCATGTCGTTATGTTCAATAGCTTGAAGAACAGTGTGAACCAAAGCTTTAAGTCTTATGCATTTTTTTAGAATATTGCTGCATTCATTAAATGTATATAAACATATATGGAACAAAATATATAAAAAAAAAATGCAATAACTGCTGGATTAAAATATGGTCCCTGTTCGAAGAAAACCACCACTTCCCTCAAACTATAATGGGAGAAGAGAGGGGGAATTCTGGCCTTCAGGTTTTCTTGGGACAGCGACTAAAAAACTGCAGTGCACTGTCATTGAGTTTAGTATTTTAGTTTGTGTGCTTCTGAATGTTCACTGCGTTTGTGAAGGCACTTTCCTGTTTTCCATGAGCACAAGGCTGCTGCCATACTAAGAGTGTTTAGAGAATGTTTTCCCAATACACGTCTGGAGTGTACGACTTGTCTTGCCAAGTGTGTATTAATTGTGTGAAGAAATGTGCTTTTTAGTCGCTAACATTGAAGGGTTAATGTTGGATGATTTGGCTGCAAGTAAAGCTGCCTAAAAAAAAGTTCTTTTCATGTGACATGATCGCTGATACAGTGACTTGTTTATGCAAATAAATTGATGACCAGAAACTGATGTCTTGTGCTGGTTTTAATGCAAACAAAAGAGAAAAAAGAAACCTGTACAAAAATGTGGTAATGGTTTGAGCACTTTTAAGTCAGTTGAACTTTTAAGAAAAAGTGAACATTTGAATTTCACTCAGTGTTTAAATGGAAGAGAAACAGCCGTGCTGGCATAATAGATGAAGATAACAGAGCTTCAGGTTTCTGTGGTCTGAGTGTCAGAGCTGTAGTCCACTCTTTCAAGCAGCAGGATGGTTTCACAGTGCATGGTCTGGGGGAAGAGGTCAACAGCCATAGCTCTCACTGGACGGAAAGGGGCTCCTCGCACACGGTTAGAAACAGCTCTGCAGAGACTTCAAGACATAAATATACGTTTTAGAATAAAGTTAATTGGGAATATTTTATATTTTCAGAAGAAAGTCAACCTGAAATAATTTGCCATGTTTAGTTTTTTTTTTTTGAGCCAGGAAAAAGGTTTGTCTTCATAATCTTATCAAAATATAACAAGCCTCTGATTTCCCTTTTGGCTGATGTCACGCATTTCTCTCATATTTCAACTTTTCACTCAAACCACCGCCATTCTGATATGTAATGCCCATCAAAATGCAATAAATTCACAATAGTTTGGATGTTGCTATCCTGAATTTGATGTGTAATTTATTATCATTATCGAAAATAATGAACTTACTCAATAAAATTGTTCATCGCTGCTTTGGCATTGCAGGCGACGTAGATGAGTCTCTTCAGATGCTCTGCTCTTCTGATTGCTAGAATAACTTTGGAATCTGGTAAGAATGAGAATGTTTGGGCAGAGAACTTAAAAACAAAACACCATGCCTACAAGTCAAAAGTTACGTTCGGGAGTACTGTACGTACGTAGCCCTGCTCTCGGAGGGTCAACGATTGCTGTGACGTTGGGGGACACAACAGCATTAAGAACAGTGGGGAGCACATCTTCAGCCTTTCCACAGTGGAATTCCACATTGGTCAACCCTGAAAATGTACATTTGAAGTGTGAGTATATCATGGGAGATGAAGAGAGAGAAAAACAAGGCAATGATAATGCCATTCTGGCCTACCATTAGCTTCAGCGTTAGCCTTCGCATCATCCACTGCCTCCTGGCACAACTCTATGCCAATCACCTTCTTCACTCTCTGTTAACACACACAATTGTTTTTGTTGTTGCTCTGTTCAATACTCCTATTTTTAGAAGCAAACGCCACACCTTTGCCAGTGAGATGCCGATGGTTCCTGTTCCACAGCACACATCCAGCACAGTGCTGTCCTGGTCCAGCTGTGCCCATTCACCCACAGCAGAGTACAGAACCTCAGCAGCAGGGGTGTTCGTCTGGCAGTACAAAAATCATAATATTATAAACATTTCAATAGCGCTAACGTAGGACATTTAAACTGAAGGTCAGTATTATTATCCTGTACCTAATATTCTGAATCACATACACGATGGCTTAAAGGAATCAGCTGCCTGGTGCTTTATCAAGCATCATAGTATTAATTTTCAAGAAATTATATAACAGTTAATTTGTCAGGAGGTTCACCTGAAAGAATGAGTGTGGAGAGATACGGAATTTTAGTCCGAGAAGCTCTTCGTGAATCCATTCTTCTCCAGTCACGTGTTCACATGGCAGGTCCTCTGTACCCGCAGATGTCCTGGGTTGATGCAGATTAATAAAAGAATGTGTAAAGTCATCTAAAATCTAAATTTGGGGTCTTACCTTTGTCCCATTCTCACAAAATACAACGAAGTGATGGCACTTTCTTTTCCTTCTCCTTCAGTAAAATACTGACGCAGGTTTCGTTTCAGTTCTTCAATTTCTTCTTCTTGGAGTTTCTAGGTTGTTTAAACAAGTAAATATTTCATGCAGCAGTAACAATAGATCCACAACCAACATCTAAAGTGGACACAAAAGCAACCACTGAATAAATCTCTTACCTGTGGATTGAAGAAAACAATGGCCATTGTTTGCTTTATCCTGCTTGTTCGGACTGTTAGCTGCCGCCAATGACCCTCATAAGTCTCTGGACTGTATACTGCATAGGGAGTTGTCCTGTTCAGAATATCAATACAAAATCATTGAATAAATACATATACAACGGCTGATGGGTAATGCAGACAAATACTTTGCCACTGGAATTAAAAAAAAAATTTCACTTGACTTCATAAATATGGTTAGATTTGGATGCACATTAGGCATAATCAACAGTTAACAACTGAATTATTTCATTTACCTGATGAACTGCTGGAAGCCCTGCACAATCCTCTTGGCCTCAGAAGATACATGGGTGGTTTCTGATGGACTCACTACAGCACAGGATCCTCCTTTATACTTGCCTAAACGAAAGCCCACTAATGTGTATTTCTACTTTAATAATTAATTAATTCAGGACCATTAAAAAACAAATGGAATAGTGACCCGTTACAGCATCTAAGATCCCAATACACAAGTGAATTGACATGTTTATGTGTCAACTAATGGACACTACAAGGCTAAAAAAAAAAGACTACTTTTAAGCCAAACAAATCGCAAGAGAAGTTAATTCTGATATATATGAATTATTTCATTTACCTGATGAACTGCTGGAAGCCCTGCACAATCCTCTTGGCCTCAGAAGATACATGGGTGGTTTCTGATGGACTCACTACAGCACAGGATCCTCCTTTATACTTGCCTAAACGAAAGCCCACTGTCTTATCCTCTCCATCTGCTCCCACTCCAATCACAAACTCACACTTATTCCTGTACTCCGTCTGCAAGGACAAATTCTTCATTAGATAATGACCAATCACATTCAATCATACCATTTCCACAGACTGTAGTAAACAAACTATTTATTATGCATCCGTTTATTGTTCACTCAACCCTTCACATACTTTATGATAGTTATTCTGTGAGTTAATTAAAGTGTGACTGATTAGAATTATTTATGTGAGCACAGATGATTTACCTGCACAGGTGATGGTCGTATGGCCTCGAGTGGGCAGCACATTTTGTTGTACTTCTCTTTTTGAACAAACAACCAGGGAAGCATGGCTTTGTTGTTGTTGCCAATTTCTCTGAGAACAAGTATCAAGGAGGCTGGTTATATTGAAGGAAAACTTTACTGACCAGCTTTTGCTATACTACTAGAAGCTCATGTATGAACTATATGTTTGACAATGTCATGCAATTGATCTATTTTTGCTATTTATAAAAGAAACATCTGGAAGCCATCCATGCATACGCATGTCACCGGACCCATCAGAAAATACCTGGTCAGTTTCTGGAGAACACCTTCAACTTCTTTCTCTTTCCTTTTCAGCTGTTCTTCATAAGGCACTGCTGAGCTATCGATTATACTAACGTTATACTCGGCACACTAGGTTCTCGGAGACCAGACCACCCACACATTTCTACAACTTTAATTGACTGAATAACATAAGTGCTCGCATCTGTCAGATACCCACATAAACTGTTGGTATGCTTCAAAAGTGCATTAATTTTTGGCACACTTTGTGTTCTTTACTCTCATTATTAAGTCATTAACAAACATGGTTTTATATAATGTTTAACTGTAAGTGTAAGAAATGTTAGAAATGCGTATTTCAATTAATTATTATCATTAATATTATTATTGTTCATATTTTTATTGCATTAACTAGTATTAAAGGTATTGTTTTGAATGTATTCGTATGGAATGTTTTGAATGTGTGTAGAATATTCCAGTCATCCTGGATCTGTTTTGATATATATTTTCTTTCTCTTTTTTTTTCCCCCCAGCTTAACCCAGGTGTCACAGCATTGGCAATCTGGATATTGAGAGGCTCTTCTTCATCCTCCTCTCCCTCCTGGCTACCGGCTGCACGTTTTGCACCAGGCTGTCCACCTTCCGCTTCCTCCTCTTGTTTCCTCTTCTTGAGGATGGGATCAGCTTTGGGTTTGGCCAGCCGTACACTCAGCACTTTACTCTTCCACTGCATGCCGTGCACTGCCTTCATGGCCTTGTCCCTTTCCTCCTGATTCTTAAAAGTGACAAAGGCAAACATCTGTTTGCTAAACAGCTTGATTTTGTGAGGATTGATCCCATGCTTGTTGAGGAACTTCTTCAGGTCATTAAAACCAATGTACTTGGGCAAGTTTTGAATCTCAACTTTAAAGATCTCCGAGGTGAAGAGATCTCCTTTGATGTAACGGTACACACCACCTGCTGCACCCTCTCCTTCTGCTGCGGTTGCTGGTGGATCCTCTTGGTTTTTCTCTTCTATTTCGTCATCTGGTTCTTTCTCTGTGCTGGGTAATGAACCAGCAGGATCAGCCTTGTCAAGAGCAACGTCTGTCATTTTGTCCTGCATCAAAGGCCAACGGAACATATTATTAGATTTTTTTTTTCTTTCTATTTTGTATTCAAATAGGTGATCTTAATGTTCAGTAAATCAGTTTCAGCAGTGTTCTGCAATGTGCCATGGTGCAATTGTGTAAATGTGTATTTCTACTTTAATAATTAATTAATACACACATATATTATGTAAACAAACTTATTTTGGATGCGATTAATGATTTGACAGCACTAAATTAAACGTATTAGATTAACTTAAATTCTTTAATAAGGGCATACTTCAAAATGATAGTCTTAGTACTTTCTGAAAACAAAGCATGTTCATGATGGTTGAGTTATTACAAAAAACTGTTGTAGTACAAATAGGAATTTTTCTTTAAAATATTTGTGAATGAGTGATGGGCAGGACCATAAGGTTATTTAATTTTAGAGTTTATAAACGGTGCGTTCAGGTTAATTCAGTAGATTAAGATTGGTATGTGATGGCCCTTGAGAAACAGACATTAAAGCTAATTAAAATCCCCCAAAGTAAATCAACAGAATGAACTCAAAGTGGACTTGTATAACAGGATATCTCCTGCGGGAAATCAAAAAAGAAGACATCTCACTGCCAGAAGGGGAGGTGAACCCAGCTGCACCATTACCCAAACATGTGATGGTCATAATGGTGAGATCAGTTCAGCGCTGTTCATTTGTTTAACTCGTGTGATTAGTTGGTCTTTCAGACACATTCAAATGTCTTTTCTGTTCTGTTTTCTCACAACCAGTTGCCTAGTTTCTGCTTCTGTTTTCTTTCTTTTATGGCTGCTTTGCTCAGTTCAAGACATTTTGTTAAATAATTTTAACAACATAGCGGAGCTTTAAAGATAACTTTTTTACAAAACACCAAATACACAAAATAATGATCTTTAAAAAAGCATCATATGACCCCTTTAAGTTTGAAAATGTCTGCTGATAGAATGTTTGTCATTCAAAATGTAAATATAAAATATTTGCCTATTGAATTGGGATTTAACCTTTATTTAATAATTTTATCGCATGTATTGGATGTCGTTGAAATGTTTATTTTCAGTTCCCTGCTAGGTCTCTCTCAGGAACACTTTCCTCAATGTCAGTGCACTGCTTACAACGTTGATATATGACTGCTGATATTTAGTTATTACCGATTCCTGTGTGTTCTGTTTAGGAGCAGCTTCAGAGACTGGAACTGGAGCTGAGTGAGGTCACCAGGAACAAGGAGAAACTCCAGAAGAACCTTCTGGAACTGACTGAGTACACACACATGCTACGCATCACACGCAACTTTGTGCACCGCAGTGCAGAGGTAGGTCATGTGATTCCCTGTCAAATGTTTGGAACATCTGTTTAAGCAAAAGAAACGGGGAACGTCTGATTGGTGGAAAGATTTAGCCTGCTTTTGTTCTTCATTATATCACTAATATTGTTAAGCAAACAGCTCTTTAGAAATCAAATATCTTTAAAACTCTTGCCCAGTGTACTGTCTGCAGTTTGTCTGTTGATGTCTTTGGTATCATGTTCGACCTTTCTGGTGTAATTGAAAGGAATTCATGTGTTTAGAGAAAAGGACTGTGGGAATCCCGCAGGTGATTTGGAGTCACCTGATTTTCACTGACTGCCAGAACTTTGCGAGGAGCCAGCAGTGGCTTTACAAATAGGCTTAACTCTTGACGACTTCTTCTTGATCACCGAGGCGTTGTGTGAATCTAATCTCTTGCTGGGTTTTTGCTTGTGTATGAGCAGAGGGAGCCGTCACAGGTTCAGTATGAAGAGTTTCTCTTCCTAGAGAAAGAACCCATGATGGACTACACCAGCATGCAGAGGCTTGGAGCCAAGCTTGGGTGAGCAGTGTTTAAAAATATAAAGCTGAAAGTATACTGCTCTTGTCCATGTCCTGCTTTGGCTCACCAACAGTTAATGTGAAAGAATGTTCACCATCAGCACAGTTTCCTGTTACACACCTTCCATGCAAACTGATTTTTCTTTTAAAATCATCTTTTTGATCTAACATCCTGTTTCTTGTATGCATGTTTAAAAGCACACAAAACCTGTGTTTTTGAATTCATGTTAGTGTTGTAAAGTGGAGCTCATATTCTTCTTGTCCCTTCTGCACAGGTTCATTTCTGGGCTCATCCAGAGCGTAAAAATCGAGGCGTTTGAGCGAATGCTCTGGAGAGTGTGTAAGGGCTACACCATCCTCAGCTACTCGGAGGTAGATGGGCTTTTGGAGGATCCTGCTACGGTGAGACTAGTTGGCATCTCCAACATACTGTAGTTTGATTTTATATGTTGTTTTTGGTAACAAAAATGTTTGGTTAAATCTTTTTTTTTTTTTTAACCATTTGTTTCTTGTCTTGTGGTCAGTTTGATCTAAGCCTTTACTGTAATGCTGGATGCTTGATTCAATTAAACATAATAATATTAACAAAAATAGGAATATCTAAGTCTTTTAAGATGTTCTAGTTTGTCTGTTTTGTCAGGGGGAGCCAACCAGGAGTGTGGTGTTTCTCATCTCCTACTGGGGAGATCAGATTGGACAGAAAGTTAAGAAGATTTGTGACTGGTAACTTAGCTCTTAAATCAACTTCCTACATTCTACATGAGGTTATTCTGTTAATCAGTCTAGTTTAAATAACTTTGTGCTAAGCTAGCTGCCACATATCTGGGGCAGTTAACCACCAACGTGCTAACTGATTGCGTCACACTGCTCCTTTTTCATAAAGATTATAAATAGCTTGTTCCCTGTTACATTTAGGGGAAGCTTCATGCTTTCATTTCTTAATCTATTATAATTCTTTCAGAGCATTTTTGTTCTTAAGAGAAAGTAGAAGTGCTGGAGTTTTGAAAATATTGTTTTTGTTTTCATAGCTACCACTGTCATCTGTACCCATACCCCAACAGTAATGAGGAGAGGACAGATGTGGTGGAGGGGCTCCGCACACGCATTCAGGACTTGCACACGGTGAGTCCAGATGAGCTCGGTTTCACCTAAGGGTGTGCGATATGACGCTTTTTGATCGTGGATGATAAAAATGTCTCCACGATCTGCTTTTTAAGAAATATCGTAGTATCGTGCTACAGCACACGATAGAGTTACTGTTACAGGACACTGCACTTATTCACAATCACAAAAGTACATTATTTGCATCTGCTTTAGAGCTGTTAAACATTTCATTCACGCGTTGTTCTGACGTGCGCTTTTTCTGAGGGGGTACAGCTGAAGCACACGCACTAAAAACCCTGTCAAACAGCTCCTGATTACTGGACTAAGTTAGCTTTTGCGCTAATACTGTCAAAACACACAAGGTTTACATACAGACTCAGTTGGTTATGTCTAAAATGAAAGTAAACAGTTGAGAGAAAGTCGGATACGTGCAGCTCTAAAAGGGACAGTACTAAACATGCTGCCGACTGTCATTAAAGGGATGGTTCACCCTAAAATTTAATTCCTGTCGTTATTTACTCACTCACATGTTGTGCCAAAACTGTATTTATTTGTTTATTGTGCGGAACACAAAAGAAGATATTTTGAAAAATGTGGGTAACCAAACAGTTGCTGGTCCCCATTAAATTTTATAGTAGGAAAAATACTATGAAAGTCACTGTGGACCAGCAACTCTGTTTTTTCACGTTCTTCAAATTAACATTTATGTTCAGCAGAAGAAAGAAACTCATGCAGGTTTAAAACAACTTTTGAGTGAGTAAATTATGGTATAAAAATAAAACACTATGACAGATCTGACAGACAGATGACAGAATTTTTATTTTTGGGTGAACTATTCCTTTATTAATAAAATAACAAAACGCAAAGAGAAAAATCACTCACTAATCTTGACTGAAGAACTTTAATACAGTTGCTTTGCTATAATAATAAATCTATATAGTGTTTAATTTTATATTTGTTCATTCAATTTCTTGAAAATAAAGCACTGTTTTATTTGTATATTATGTGTATTTGTAACATGTATCTTTGTTCTTATTTTTTAATAGCAGATAAAATAATGAAAGATTTTTATCTTCGCCCACCTTAGCCAAAAACTCTGCAATTCTTTTTTTATATTTTGTTACCTTGAAATTATTACCTATTACCTTGAAAATAGTAAAACCAATATAACAAAGAATCGTGATAAAATCATGAATCGTGGTATTTTAAAATTTAAAAAAAAAAAAAATCGTGATATGATATTTTTGCCATATCGCCCACCCCTAGTTTCTAAAAATAAAACACTATGACAGATCTGACAGACAGATGACAGAATTTTTATTTTTGGGTGAACTATTCCTTTATTAATAAAATAACAAAACGCAAAGAGAAAAATCACTCACTAATCTTGACTGAAGAACTTTAATACAGTTGCTTTGCTATAATAATAAATCTATATAGTGTTTAATTTTATATTTGTTCATTCAATTTCTTGAAAATAAAGCACTGTTTTATTTGTATATTATGTGTATTTGTAACATGTATCTTTGTTCTTATTTTTTAATAGCAGATAAAATAATGAAAGATTTTTATCTTCGCCCACCTTAGCCAAAAACTCTGCAATTCTTTTTTTATATTTTATTACCTTGAAATTATTACCTATTACCTTGAAAATAGTAAAACCAATATAACAAAGAATCGTGATAAAATCATGAATCGTGGTATTTAAAAAAATAAAATAAAATCGTGATATGATATTTTTGCCATATCGCCCACCCCTAGTTTCACCCTTGTTACAGTTTGACACGCACATTTTTCTTGCTTTGACTGAGTGTAACATGATGAGGGTGTAAGTCTGCTCTCACTAGTGATATTAGTCATTTACTGACTTTTAAAAAAAACTTTCTTAGTTACTAATAATCTCAGCTTAATCTTAAATAAAGATTAAAAAAAAAAAACATTCATGTTTAATTGTACTTTAACGTCTTCTGAAACTGACTGAGGAAATCGGGGACAGTTGAGGTTGACTCAAAGCAACTTTGATGCACAAAATGTTCAAGCATCCTGTATAACCACAGTTTAGTCCTTACCAGGGAAGGCTGTAAGACACACCAGACGGTAAACCGAAACATCTAAAAAAAATCGTGATATGATATTTTTGCCATATCGCCCACCCCTAGTTTCACCCTTGTTACAGTTTGACACGCACATTTTTCTTGCTTTGACTGAGTGTAACATGATGAGGGTGTAAGTCTGCTCTCACTAGTGATATTAGTCATTTACTGACTTTTTAAAAAAACTTTCTTAGTTACTAATAATCTCAGCTTAATCTTAAATAAAGATTAAAAAAAAAAAAACATTCATGTTTAATTGTACTTTAACGTCTTCTGAAACTGACTGAGGAAATCGGGGACAGTTGAGGTTGACTCAAAGCAACTTTGATGCACAAAATGTTCAAGCATCCTGTATAACCACAGTTTAGTCCTTACCAGGGAAGGCTGTAAGACACACCAGACGGTAAACCGAAACATCTGTCCTAGAAACTGTAACTTGGCATTGTTAAATTCAATTTACAATTAGCAGCTAATTGTAATACAGATTTTATTGTTTGTTTTCAATAAAAGTTTAATAAAATTTACACAGACATGATCTCACTTGTTAGTTCAGAGAAGCAAAATATCTCTTTTCTTAACTGAATAAAAAGTGCAAATTTCTTGTTTCAATAGTGCTTGAGTAAAGTGCAAATTCCTCGAAATAACACTTTAACAGGAATTATAGTAATGAAATGCATGAAGGTTTATTGAGTTTTGTGTCATGCACAGTAATAAATGATGGGCTGCAATTGTAGAAGGGCTTGATCGCGTTCTGTCTGTCTTTAGCAGTGGATGGTACTTCAGATACTCCAACCAAAAGAGCAGAAAGTGTACATAATAGAATCTACATTAGAATTATTTGAATTTAGTGTTGTAACTAATCTTTTCTAACCAGTTCTAGTCAGCCATGCAGTGGAGGAATGTAGGGGGGGCAGGTTAGGTTTGAGGGCATTTAAGTTTGCTTGTGACTGCTCTGTAAAAGAGAGAAAGAAAATTGTGTTAGTGGCCCAACTCAGCACATGATGTTCACAAGGTCTAGGCTGTGGACAAATTTCTCACAGACTACAGGCACCATTAAATTATTTTTCGATACTTTGTTCTTACTCACTGTTCCTCTCAAAACCTATGAAAAGAGAACGGCTCACTCAACCCTTCATGAAAAGTAAATTGGGTTGTTTCTGTGCCTAGAAACTCTTCCTTGATTGATTGAAGATAAGTTTGCTGAAGAGCACAGCAAAATGCTTTTACTGCATGCTCATCTGAGAACACAGTTCAGAAACCAGAGCAACAAAATGCCATGTATGGCTGACCTTGGAGGAAAATACACATTTATTTAAGTTCCCCGTACAGTTTAACATATTTATTGCTGTAATTGACAAAAAGCTTGTTTTCAAAATCTTATCCGCACAAACTGAGAAATATATTACATTAATTTTGTGATTCCAGAAATTTCACAAACTGTATGTTCTTCAATAAAGCATGTAATTAGTATTATTACAGAGCTTTACATTAATACACAATTTAAAAATAAATAAATATATGAATAAATAAGTAAATGCATTAATTTTAAGTCATCCTGCTGCCCACTTTGAAGTTTGCCAAAGCCTCCTGGTTGAACCACTATATGTTATTTCACACTTAAAACTTTACATGTGAAATGGTTTAGTTTGACATAGTTTTGAACATGCTCTTGAAACCATTGTTTCTTCGTAGGTTCTTCACCGGACTGAGGATTACCTGAGGCAGGTGTTGATCAAGGCCTCAGAGTCTGTGTACGTTTGGGTGATCCAGGTTAAGAAAATGAAGGCCATATATCACATCCTTAACCTCTGCAGTTTTGATGTCACAAACAAGTGCCTCATAGCTGAGGTGTGGTGTCCCGTAAATGATCTGCCCACTCTTCGGAGAGCTCTAGAGGATGGATCGGTGAGTACTTGACATTATTTCGAAGGTGCACTAATTCAGATACATCTGATTAATAATTGTGCACATATCTCTTAGAGGGATAGTTCACCCAAAAATGAAAATGTGTTGTTCCAAACCTGTAAGACCTTCCTTCATCTTCAGAACACAACTTAAGATATTTTTGATGAAATCCGAGAGTTTTTTGTGCGAAAAGAAGAAAAATGATGCCTTTGTTTCACAATTTCTTCTCTTCCGTGTCAGTCTTCGACACACAAATTTTCATTTTTGGGTGAACTTTCCCTTTAACTCTGTTGTTTTGTTCCTTCAGAGGAAGAATGGAGCAACAGTTCCCTCATTTGTCAATCGTATCCCAAGCAATGACACTCCACCAACCCTCGTACGCACCAACACGTTTACCTCAGGCTTTCAGAATATAGTGGATGCCTACGGCGTAAGCAGCTACAGAGAGGTCAACCCAGGTGAGAGGGTAGCGATTAAAAGCACTAAGTATTAACATTAAAATTGATTTCATGTAAGCAGCTTTTAACATCAATGCTTCATATGTAATATTCTTAGATAAGATATGTAATCTTTCTTCTTTATCACACCTCCTCGCAGCTCCATATACAATCATTACCTTTCCCTTCCTGTTTGCTGTGATGTTTGGAGACCTCGGGCATGGCGTCATCATGGCACTGTTTGCTCTGTGGATGGTTCTCTATGAGAATGACCGCAAACTGAAGAAAACCAGAAATGAGGTACATGCAGCTTGCTGTTATGACAGTGTTCATTTTCTTCTGCAATTCATTTAGACATGGTTGTTAAAAGTTATTTAGTCTAGTATTAGTTGACTGTTTTTGTTATAGTTTGATTAACATTGTTACTGTTTTTTTGTTTTTAGATCTGGAACATTTTTTTCGAGGGCCGTTACATCATCCTGTTGATGGGTATATTTTCAGTCTACACTGGATTAATATACAATGACTGCTTCTCTAAATCACTCAACCTGTTTGGCTCGGGGTGGAACGTCAGCGCTATGTTTGTGCCTGGAGTCTGGAGGTGAGTGTCCAAAGCACAAAATATTGTGTACGGCATCTTTTATTTAAGCAAAAATTGAAAAAAGAACAATGTACTATACAGTATGTAGTGGGCAAAAAATGTTTTAAAATGTAGTATCATACATTTCTTTAATGGATCTACAGCTATGGGAAAAAATCTCAGGAAAAAAGTTCTCTCGAAGAGAACACTTGAAAATTCTATGAGTTTGAGTAAAATGTTTTAAGGCCTGTTCACACCAAGCACGATAACTATAAAGATAACGATAAAGATATCGTTCTAAAAATCGTTCCCAATATTAAAGAATAGCATCGTTCACACCACAACTATAATGATAGCGATACAGAGGAACGATATCGTTGTGATCACTTTCAAAACGATTTTTTTTCCCAGCTGATGAACGATAAAACACTGACAGCCAATCAGAATCCATCCTGCTGTAACGAGCTCAAGAATTTAAAGCGGCAGACGCATGTGCGCTTAGAATAAACAGACGATATCGTTCGCTGGTGTGGACGCTAATATTGTTATCTTTATAGTTATCATTCTTGGTGTGAACGGGGCTTTATTCTATAAAGGTGTGATAACATTTCTTCCAAATTTCCAATAAAATAATTTCAAGAAAATTACATTTCAATAACAAATGTTTTCATTTGTTGTGATTGAAAATATTGATTTCTTAACTCTCCTGAAGTTAAAACATTGGTATTGTGTTGTCTAAAAATAAATATGAAGATGGCATCTTTTTTGTTATTTTGACCAACTGTCATTTCATGCTCTAAATGACATTTTATTTTTATTTAAAAGTTGAAAGACATTTGATCAATAGTTTACAGAATAAAGCAAAAATTGTTTTACTCAAACGCATACCCATAAATGGCAAATTCAGAGAAACTATGAATTTTCAGTGGTCTCTTAATTTTTCCCATAGCTGTATCTAACAAATTATTTTGAAATGTAGGTACAACCTTTCCGGTTTCCATAGAGATGAAATCAAGGCTTTACTAAAGCACATTTCATTTATCAGCTCTTTGTACAGCCAGTTGTTATCCTGACAGTTGAATCCGAGTTCACACATAAGAGGAAGCCAATTCTAACAATGACTGTGTGTCTCATGATGCTATGTTTGAAGAGGTTTATTCTATATACACCAACATTCAAACGTTTTGGGTTATTCAGGAGGGGCACATTAAAGTGACAGTAAAGACATTTATAAATTGTAGTAATATTAACAATATTACTGTTTTTATTGTATTTTTGATCAAATAAATGCAGTCTTGGTGAGTTGAAGTGTAATTGTGTGGAGATTATGCAGATGATCATCACAATTTCATTTATTACCTCACCGTAGGGAACAACAGCAGGCACAGAGATTTCTCATGTACAGTATGTGGCTCTAATGTGATCTTCATTTTCTCTTTCTCTCAAGTCCAAGCACACTCCGCTCAAATAGCTTCCTTGCACTGGATCCAAACGTCACAGGAGTCTTTAAAGGGCCCTATCCTCTGGGCATTGACCCGGTAGGTCTCTGCCTTCATTTTATTACTGTGTTATCAAACGAAACTATCACATCACCATAAAAACAAGTAACAGTGGGTGAAAGGTTCCATGGGTGAATGACAAGCTATGATTTTTTTTTAATAGTTATAAAATATATCATTAGTTTTAAAAGGAAGTTTAAGACTATTTTATTTGCACTCTGTAGATCTGGAACCTGGCATCCAACCGTCTCACCTTCCTGAACTCCTATAAGATGAAGATGTCTGTGATCATAGGAATAATCCACATGACTTTTGGAGTCGTCCTTGGCGTTTTCAATCACCTGTGAGACGTTTTAAAAGATATTTTCGATAGATCCATTTCAAATGTATGACTTTGATCCTTCTAATACTTTATATCTTCTTCTGTTCAGGCACTTCAGACGGACATTCAATCTGTACCTGATATTTATTCCTGAGCTGCTCTTCCTGCTCTGCCTCTTCGGCTATCTGGTCTTCATGATCATTTATAAGTGGCTGTTTTTCACAGTCAGAGACTCTCAGACAGCTCCCAGCATTCTCATCCACTTTATCAACATGTTCCTGATGCAGGGGGACTCCAGTCAGCCCCTCTACCCAGGACAGGTGGAACTGAAAGAACTGTACATGCACCCATTCCACTTTACATGCACCTCTGTGTTTCTTTACATGTATTTTCCCTCTTTCCCACAGGCTGGGTTTCAGGTGTTCCTGCTGATTGTGGCTGTGCTCTCTGTGCCTGTGTTACTCTTGGGCAAACCTCTCTACCTCTACTGGCAACACAAGGGCAGAGACCACTTGAGCATGTACCGGGTGAGGATCCTTGTTTTGTTAGTGTGTGTTCTGCAGTTGGCTGAAAGCCGTTGGCTGAGTTTCTCTCTCTGTAGGGTTATCAGCGTGTACGGCGGAGCAGTGAGGAGGAGCTCTCTCTCATGCATGCTCATGATGTGGAGGAGGGCACCAGTCTGGACAGCCACTCCTCCAGCTCTGACAGCCAATCAGAGGAGGTAAGACATTCAGAATTGGGGTGGGCGATATACTGGTAGACATGATTAACCGGTAGAAATTTGTTAACCGGTAGAGATTTTGGACTATGATCTTTATTGCGATTATGCACTCACATCAAGTTGCATTGCACTGTGGTCACGAAATGTATTGTTTGCACACATTTTTAAGCGAGTGACTTTAAGCTGTTTAAATGCAAACAACAGCATTATATATGCGTGCTCTGTCTGTGAGACTGTTCTGAGCACGATCTGCATGAATCCTACATGAATCTGCTGCACATAGAGTATGTGAGTATTTTTGTTGCTTTATTGGCCTTGTACGGTTAAATACACATACTTATATATATGAAAATGCCTGTCTTTGCAAGTATTCTCATAAACACAGTAATTTAGGTCTTAAGTGAAACAGTAAACAGCTGAAAGAAAACATGTGTAATAGTATATTGGATCTGGGTAGCTCTTAAAATGACAGCAGTCTAATATTCCTGCTATCTATCATTCATGTTAATCAAACAACAAAAGAGAGAAAATCTCTCACTGCTCTTGATTAAATCACTTTTGTAACTTAATACAAAATGTAATTTACACAGTGAAAACTATGCAGTGTTTTTGATGAATTTATACAATGTATGTAGTAGGGCTGTCAAAATGGCTGAAAAACTAAATTCAAATTTTTTTTACTTAAATATGATCAATATTCGAATTATATTCTAATTTAAAAGGGATAATTTCAGTTAGGGGGAAAAAAAGCTTTTGGCTTCTCTCCTGAGGCCACAAGAGGGCACATCAAGCAAAATATTATGCATGATTCTTCAAAGCATAATAAAATAACACGACTATCTTTGAAAAAAGTGCATAATATTTAAAATAATGTTTATAAACCATATATAATTAATAAAGTTGCTTAAACAATTAGAAACAAAACCGCATCATGGATGTATGTATAGTTTAATACAAAGGACCGAAAACCAATCACAAAGAGTACTTAAAAATAAGTATTTAAAAACTTGAGATGCAGTGGGATGGGGAAAACCGCCATAAAGTCTCGAGACATGATTTTTAAAAGTTGAACTTACATTAATTTTACATAGCTTTTTAAACATGCGGCTCTCTTGTGCGAGACGCGAGTGCAACGGTGATAGATATCCCTCTAGAAAATGCGATAAATATGCGTTCTGTGTGAACGGCTTGGTTTCGGTTTTGATGTAAACAACATCTTCCCCGCATTGATTGTTCTCTTTTTCTGCAATATTTTGAATGAACAACGCAGCAGCGCCGCGTCTAGTGGCTTCAACTGGATAGGCTAACAAAAGCATTAAAATGCAATGACACTTACATCATCGTCACATTTCGTGCGCCACTGACAAGGCTGCCTGACACACACCTAAAATAAAAACTATATTGTGATATATATCGTTATCGTGATATAAAATTACTCGTATCGTGCTATAAGATTTTGTTCATATTGCGCACCCCTAATTTAAAACTAATTCCGTGCATCGTTTGGTGTGAATAAACTACTTTCCCTATGAGCCTAACAAAGTTTCCTCTCTTCCAGTTTGATTTTGCTGATGTCTTCCTCCATCAGTCCATCCACACTATAGAGTACTGCCTGGGCTGCATCTCTAACACTGCGTCTTACCTCCGTCTGTGGGCTCTCAGCCTGGCACATGCCCGTGAGTAACATACCCTTCAGTGTAGTAAATAATAATACAGTTTATAAAACACAGAAATCAAAGGTCATCATTAAAACCTGCCAAAATAAATGTTTGTCTAATAATTGACCAATAGAATGTTCTTTTTAAAGTAATTATGATGATAATAATACTGAAAACATAATTTTTTAAGGAATATCACTAAATTATTTTGATTACATTTTAAAATATGAACTAAATTGTTTATAAATGTATTTAATTACCACCGTTTTTGATAGTAAATTTGTATTTAACCTTATAATGTTTGTTTTTTTCCCTGTGTAATCCCGACAGAAAAATAAGCCACTATAAACCTATACAAAGGTCCAGGCATGTAAAGACAAAAATACAGTGATATACCTTGAAACCAAATTCTTAAAAATACCGTAATACAATTTTTTTGTACTTCTGCCCAGCACTACTTGAATGACTATCTATTATTTTATTTTTTTTAAATAATCTGTAAACTGAAATATTTGCTAATTTTTTTTAATTGACGACTATACAGTTTTGTAGTTAAATTTGTGATTAATTTAATATATTCAGCACATCCAATGTGTGTTAATAAAAGAGTTTGAAACAAGCTGCTTTATCATAATTACAGCAGAAATACTGGGTGAAATGTTTAGCCTACATAGGTCCTGTAAATTGTTGTTTTGGACAATTAGAAGCCTTTAATTGCTTTTAAAAATGGCATGCTGAACATGTTTTGTTGTGGTCCAGAGCTCTCTGAAGTGTTGTGGGCGATGGTGATGCGGGTGGGTCTGCGTGTGGACACCAGTGTGGGCATTGTGTTCCTGGTGCCTGTTTTTGGTCTGTTTGCTGTCCTCACTGTGTCCATCCTGCTGGTGATGGAGGGACTTTCAGCCTTCCTTCATGCTCTCAGACTCCACTGGTCAGTACAATCCTCAGTATATATTCAAACACAGTATGAATTTATACTGAATGATTCAAACTGAAATCACCTCTCTCTCCTCAGGGTGGAGTTCCAGAATAAGTTCTATAGCGGCGCTGGCGTCAAGTTTGTACCATTTGCCTTCTCTCTCTTGCACACCAGCTTTGAAAACGAGGGGTTGTTGTGAACCTTGGCACGCTAAACACCAGACCAGAGCAGAGCAGATCTGTGAGCTTCATTTGAACAGGTTTACATGTTGCAATACATGCCAAAGTGGTCCAACCAAATACTCTTTATATGGAGATACCAGATCAGCATTGACAATACTGAGCCACATCAGATGCTTGAACATTTTGGGACATGCAACCGTAACACAAACACGCTGAGAAAAAAGAAACAGCTCTGGACTGTAAATAGGATTCTTGAGTGCTTTTTTTATGTGTTGAATGTATTAGCGCTTCACAAAAGTGCTGTTTGAGAATATCATGCCTGTTGACTGTGCAGAGATCGTTGACTCTCCATAGCCGAGCACGTTCCATGAGTGACTTTGAAGTTTAACTTTTTTGTTTATTGGCAGTCGAGCAAGTGATTTAACGGCTTGTTTAAATTCCAGCATTTTCATCCTCCATATGGCTCATGTAGTTCATTTATAGTGTTGAATGGATCTGTGCTTCGATAACAACAGATATAACGCAATCAGGAGTTTGTATTTTGGGCGCAGTATTTCTCAGATGTTGGCAACAAGATGCTCAGAAAGGGCAACAATGACTTGCCTAATTGTTGCTCCAAATTTGAGCAACGTTAGCCCAAATGTGTTCATTCTTCATGTTGATTAGCCCAGATCTCGTTTCTGTTGGGCTGTATAGTTTTTCAAATCCTTCTTTCTGTTTGAAAAATCTCCTCAAGAACCTCTTCTAGCCCACAGGAGGCTCAGATATTTCTACGTGCCTAATATGCTGAATGTATTCTGATGGGTGGGTGGTGGATTGAATTTTTCAGATGAAGTCATTTAGAATTGAATTCATTTAATGAGGAAATGCATTGTATCATTGTGTTGGTGTTCAGGGCGAAACTCTCAAAGTCGTTTATTTTTAATTGTATCATAAATGGAGATGTTTTTAGTGATTTTTAACCTGCAGATCTGTCCAGTTACTCGGTTCTGCTTCTCCAGAATGGTCCTTTTTTTAAACTCTTGAATTTAATGTGAGATTTTGGTGTGTGGATTGTGAGCCACTGAATTCATTCCAGTTTTTAAAAATGTATTAACGGTACTTACTTTGATTTCTATCTATCGTTTGACGGGTCTGTTTACATTCCACATTTTGCATATGAACTCTATATTAACATTACACAATAAAATCAAACCTGTGAAGCTGGGGTAATAAAACTGTTTGATTAAATGACTCGATTTGATATCATTTTTGAGCAAAGGCTTTAATACAGTGTTACTAAAAAGAGCATCCATTTGTAAGACCTAATTGTTTCTTTTCTGAAATTGTAACAACTTTTATTTATTCCCAATTGAATTCACAAACAATTGATTTAGCGCTTTTTTTTTTCTTTTCATTTTTAGAACATCCTAATAGTATTAGTCCTTCAGTGGTAATGTGGTTTTCTCTATAGTTATGATTTTACGATCTCTCTATTACCAACTCAGATTTTGAACCTGCGAACCATGTAACAAAAATGTAAGCCTTTATTTGTTTTTATAAATAATCTTAGGGAAAATGACATTTACATGTATGGGTGGGGAACGTGTGCACAAACATAAACCCTCAATTGTTATATTGCACTTCATTCCATGCTTTAGGGATGATCAGGGTTGACAAAATTCTACACAAATCATCACACCCTCTTCAGTCATTCTGCATTCCTAACGAATGTATATAGACATGAAAAGTGCCTGCCAGTATCCAAGTCAGGGAGTTTTAATAGAAAATATTAGCATTTCTAATCATACATTGACAGCTTGTCAAAAATGAAACTTTGACTAGCTGGATCAGTTGAAATTAAAATATCCATTTACAAGTAAACCTCTTGGTTAAAATTCAGGTTTTTACCAAAAACAGCATTTATTAGAATGGCATGGCATCATTACTTCTGTTTTCTTCATAATAGTAATAATAATTACGGTTATCACGAAATACATAGTGGCGTGAGTGCAAAATAAGACCTCCAGCATAATTCTACACTTTGACAGCAATTAGAAATAAAGTGAGAACTGATCTCCAGTGATGAGATCAGGTCTGAATCCACTGCTTTAGAACTTGATAAACATAAAAGAAATACCGTAGATTTGTTTCTGTTATTCAACTTTGTATCAGCTTGGGGCTACAGTTTCATAGTGTTCAGCAAAACAACAAAATCCTTTTTTTTTTTTTAAATCACTCCTGAGTCCTGATGATTTATAACCTTGAGAAGAAATTTAAAATCGGTCTTTCTGTTACAAAGTACTGAAATTACCAGTTTAAAAAAAATGTACTACAATGTACTTCTCTATCACCATAATGTAATGTGAACTATCAGGAACACTTGGGTGTTTTAATCCACGTTCTCTAATGCTAATAAATACAAGCATGCTATGAACACAAAACAAGGTCAGCAAGCTGTTTGCTTGTGTTTTCAGTATCACACTTTGTATTTTGATTGTTTGCTATGTCCTCGGAGTGAGTCAAGCGGGTGACTTGTTTATTTTTATTAGTTGCTCGTTCATTCATTCATTAAGTATCCTGATTGTACAAAATAGTATTATTTTTTTTAATTGCATTGATATGCATTGTACTGTGGCAGTCACAGTAACACGATAATGACCACTGGGGGCTCCACTGAGCCAATGCAGGAAGCAGCTAATTAATGTGCATGACAATTCATGGGTGTAAAACACATCTGTGTCCGAATACCTGCACTGTCCAATACAACAGACACAAGCGCTCTTTTAATGCTTGCCTGAAGCTCATTGGTTAACTGAAGACACGAGATGAATCTTTACTGTTATTTGCTATGCAAAGGGGGCGGAGCCAGGGAGAAAGTCTTCAGCTGTTTCCAATAAGAGCCTGATTGTGCTCCTGGGATATACAAATACAAGAACTTCCCTTGCTCAAATATGGTACTGTTGTTGATATGAAACAAAGTACACAAGCTGAACAATCAGACGATTCTTTGAAATGTTTCAGCTGCGTTGTGTTAAGTCGAGTGAGTCTCTCCTTCATATGTGAGTTTCTTCATGGGATATGATCTCTTTATAAACAAGACTCAGTCCAGTGTACTTCACTGCTGGGAAGAGAGGAAAGTGCATTTGCGATGGGGTTGAACTGAATAAAAAGAACCTGATTTGCTTTGGAAGATAAACTGGGGCGGCACTTGACTAAGAGTTCAACTGCGCATTTCTCCCACACACTCGTCTTTGAAATGAACTTGAGAGAGAACATTCTTCTATTCTCCCATTTTAGTGGTCCGTTTAAGAGTCGGGCAAAGATATATGTCATTGGGCTGCAAAAACACACACTTAAACAAACACACACACACACACATGCGTGCGCGCTCTAAGAGATCAAACAGCGCAGGTGTCTCCACTACCTCTGCAGTCCCAAGGCCCTGATGAGTCCATGTAGAGGGTTTATTCCTCTTTGTCTGCAGAGTTAGTCAATTGTTTTGCATGTTCAGAAGATAGCGGGACTCCTATTCCAGGCTTGTCTTTCTTTGGCCTCCCAGTAACCCCCCTTATAAACGTAAATAGTCTCTCCCGTCAGTCCATCCGTCCTCTGGTGGAACCACAGCGGCATGTAGCTTTCAAAGTCCTGTCCTGTAACGCAAAACAACAATAACATCACCAGGAGAACAGCTTGAACTGTGGCACAAAAGTTGTGGTTGACAAATGGAATTTATAGTTTAATGTAGGGGGGTGTGCAATATATATCATCTACAATATTATCGTAATTGTTGTTTAAAAGATATGACATTATCGAGTATATCGCAAAAACAAAACAAAAACACACCCACAGGATGCACGCATACACTATAAGATGTAGGTTAGACTACTGCGCGAGCACGTTTAGAGTGATTTAGTCTATTAAAATTCATTTAGAATTCCCCCAAAATTCAAGATATGGGAATATGCCCCCGTATGACTTTTATATTTATATCATGTGATATAGAGTACAGTTTTTTTCTCCAAATATCAGTACGATTGCAAATGTGATATTGATTTTATAAAACAGTCCAATAAACAAGAAGTGAATATTAATTGACTTACATTTTAGACTCAATTAGACAAATAATAACACGCCTAGTTTCATGGTTTTCAAAACTTCTACATCGACCAAATGTCACAGAGATGTGACCATCTTGTGTGACCTTGGACCTCCGCTCACCTTCATCGATGGCCTTAGAAGCCTCAGCTTCTCTCCTCCTCCTCCTGGCTCTCTGTTTTTCCTCCAGCCTCTGCTTCTCCACGTTGGCCTCGTCCCAGCGTCCCGCTTCCATCAGCTGCTGGTCCGGCCTCAGCCTGCTGTCCGTCCAACACACACCCTCCTCTTCCTCATTCAGGGTCAAAGCCAGAGCGGAGAAACAGTACATGTTCTCAGCATTCTCTCTGAGAGATAGAGGGGAGAAGAGAATGAACAACTGCAAGAATGAGAATCTAACTTTATAATTTGATCTGCAAGGCCACCTTTAGTTAAGTGGGTAAGTAGGAAGTGAAGAAGGTATTTCTGCAGGTAGGCAATTTTGGTCTGTCAGGTAATGAGTCTGGTAGGTATGTTGTTTAGACTGTAGGTACTTTGGCAGGTAAGTAGTAGAAGATACCAATGCAATCACTCTTTTGCCAACTCTGGTATTTCTCCTGCTCTTTTTCTAGCAAAATTAGCCCGATTCGGATGGTAATTGTTTCTCATGGGGACGTAAGGGATTTTCAACATTTACAGGGGTTAGTTGGTGATTTTATTGCTGTCCGAATACAGAATGCCGGTGTTTTTCTCCCACCACCCGTGTACAAATCCCTGGCCAAATGACCTAGTGTTTTTTGACAAACAGCAAAGTCATGTGGTAATTTAATTGCCATCCAAATCCACATATCTGAGTTTACAAGATAAACATTTTTTTTTAAATTCAATGTTAAAATCCATTTTTGACCACTGTATGGAAACTGTTGCACTTCGCTCTAATTTGCATGCATATTTATTTCTAAAAAAAATAAAAATACTGAAATGCTAGAAAGTATTTACAAGAATAATATTTCATAACTGCTCCACCACAGCAAGTGGGAGCTGTTAAGAGCAAAAAGAAGAAAGAAGAAAGAAGAAAAGCATGTAAACATTTTACAAACAACATTTTATTTGCTTTTATTTTGTAACTTTTTAGGAGGATGCACTACTACAGAATGCCGGTGTTTTTCTCCCACCACCCGTGTACAAATCCCTGGCCAAATTACCTAGTGTTTTTTGACAAACAGCAAAGTCATGTGGTAATTTAATTGCCATCCAAATCCACATATCTGAGTTTACAAGATAAACATTTTTTTTTAAATCAATGTTAAAATCCATTTTTGACCACTGTATGGAAACTGTTGCACTTCGCTCTAATTTGCATGCATATTTATTTCTAAAAAAATAAAAATACTGAAATGCTAGAAAGTATTTACAAGAATAATATTTCATAACTGCTCCACCACAGCAAGTGGGAGCTGTTAAGAGCAAAAAGAAGAAAGAAGAAAAGCATGTAAACATTTTACAAACAACATTTTATTTGCTTTTATTTTGTAACTTTTTAGGAGGATGCACTACTTTTTGCAACACAACATTTTATCACTTTGATAAGAAAATCGTATTTTTTTTGTGGCCTAATGGTTAGAGAGTCGGACTCGTAACCCAAAGGTTGCGGGTTCGAGTCTCGTACCGGCAGGGATTGTAGGTGGGGGGAGTGAATGTACAGCGCTCTCTTCCACCTTCAATACCATGACTGAGGTGCCCTTGAGCAAGGCACCGAACCCCCAACTGCTCCCCGGGCGCCGCAGCATAAATGGCTGCCCACTGCTCCGGGTGTGTGTTCACGGTGTGTGGGTGCACTTTGGATGGGATAAATGCAGAGCACTAATTCCAAGTATGGGTCACCATACTTGGCCACATGTCATTTTGTCATGCTTCTTTGGTAATTAATCAAGCAGACTTGCTGGAATATTACATCTCCAAACAGTAATTGCTGAATTGATTAAGTTTTAAAGGGGATGTACTCATTTATGCTGAATACTGTAGTTCTGCAGATAGTCTGGCAGGTAAGTAGGTAAGTAGCTACCTACATAATGAGCTACTTACCCAGCACACTAACTATTAAACTAGTAATTAATCAAGCAGACTTGCTGGAATATTACATCTCCAAACAGTAATTGCTGAATTGATTAAGTTTTAAAGGGGATGTACTCATTTATGCTGAATACTGTAGTTCTGCAGATAGTCTGGTAGGTAAGTAGCTACCTACATAATGAGCTACTTACCCAGCACACTAACTACTAAACTACCTTTAGATTTATGGTGCTTTTCTACTGTGTGGTACGACTCAGCTCGGTACGGCACAGCTCGGCTCGGTTTGCGTTTGCACTGCAGTTTAGTATCGCTTTAGAGTGGGCGGGATTATTCACATGTCGTTAGTTGCGCCACCTCTACTGCCGCGACTCCTGAAAAACGTTTTCATTCCGCGTCGCCCCATCAAGCTCTCGCTGGATCCGCTCCTCTGCTATCAACGAGAGGAACGTCTGTACTTCCTCACCAGACAATGAAACTTGTCAAATTTGTCAAAAAGTTGTCAATCCTTCGCTGGCTGTGCTGATTTAAATCTAGCGGTTCTGTTGTGTTTGTGTCGCAAGTTCAGTGACGATTCTCTCCGGCCAATCAGTGATCAGCAGAGTTTACGCGTCACGTTTTGGTAATGGTACGGTTCACTTGGAACCTCAACCGAGGTGGTACTAAAGTAAAGACATTAATGCTGTGTCTTACGGTAGAGGGTATTTCTTCCACAGCAGTTTGGGTGTGAGCGTCTGATAGACAGTCTTCTGTTTGCCCTCAGAGCTGCTGCTTCCTCTGCTACTCTGCACGATCTTGGCGCTCTCCATCTTGTCATCCCATGTACCTGACAGGATGTAGTGGGGCTGGCCGTCACTGTCCTTCACCACCCCTGTGACCTTACAGTGGAAGAACAAGGAGAACAAGGATAACAAGCTCTGGGGTTGAACTATAGAAGCATGTAGAGACCGAGAGAGGGCAGAGCAGGATAGAAAGATGGTTTAGCCATGACAAACATCATTAAGGGCTCTTATCTGCTGTCAGTATAACTCACAGATGAATCACAGCGGGAGGGACAGGGACGATTTAAATCCAAAACATACCTTTCGTGGGACTTCCCTTGAAAAGTAACTGTACGGAGAGAACTTGAGCTGACAGGTCTCTTTGGTCCTGTGGTTGACTATGTCAATATCTCCTGACTGCAACAAAGAAAATAGAAGATGAAAAGAGAGCAATACCTACAATTAAATCAGTGGTTCTCAATCTGGGGGTCGAGGAGATATGATGTGTTTTTCTTTAATAAAGTCGTATTTGATATTGAACAAAAAACATGTCTTAAAGCCAAAAAAAAAAAGTCTGAATTTTTTTGTTAAAACTTCAAGGAATAGGTCATTTTGTCATCATTTACTCACCCTCATGTCGTTCCAAACCTTCTATTCTTTCGTGAACACAAAAGAAGATATTTTGAAGACGCAAACAGTTATTGGTCCCCACTGACTTCCATAGTAGGGAAAGAAATACTATGGAAGTCAATGGGGACCATCAACTCTTTGATTACCAGCATTCTTCAAAATATCTTCTATGAAAGAATACAGGTTTGGAACGACATGAGTGTGAGTAAAGGATGACAACATTTTCACTTTTGGGTGAACTATCCCATTAACAATACTGTTGGCTGCATTGTTTAATTGCCAAACTGTTTTTTTCCCCTCTCTCTCATTTTTAGTCATTGTTATTCAGAAGAGGACATCAAAATTTAGTAAAACTAGGTCCTACAAAGAATATATTCTACAAGCATGGACCTACAAGAAATATATTCCCCTTGACATTTCTAAGCTTTGAATATTTGACAAACTACTGCAAAAAACTCTGGTAATCATAGAAATGGAATAATGTCAAGTTCAACCTGATCAATCCACAGTTTGCCCACAATGATGTTGTGCACGGTGGAGGTGACTTTGCGCCACACATAGTGGTTTCCACTCGCATGAAACTGTAGGTGGATCGCACCTGGTTAGACAGACAGAAAATCAATGTCCATCTTTATCACAATATGACAACAAATCATGTGAATTCAAGAGAGAAATACAGAATTAAATCCTCTGTGTGACAATAAATTAAATCAGCATAAACAATGTTTATAGATTTTGTGTTACTTACAACCTAGTACATATGTGTACATTTGTTTATATGAAGAATAGTGCATTAGTGAGACGGTCAACAGAGGAGAGGAGACTCACCCAGAGGCATGATGGAGAGGTATTTGCCACGGAACTTGCTAGCGATGGTGATTTCCTGCCACAGGGTCCAGCCTCGCTGTGACATCACATGATGAGCGGCTGCTGGCGGATGATGACTGACCTAAAAGATACAGGCAAATATCAGTCGAGTGCTAAATATAAAATTCACCGCTAGGGGGTGCTGTGTCATTATTCATTCAAATCAGTTCAGACATTCTATGTGTAATTCTGGTATTCTCACAGTCACCTTCAACCATCATTACCCCTCTGATCACTGAACCTTGCGTGAGGAGCATTTCCAGTAATGGCTGAAGGTGACTGAAAATAAGTGTTGTGACGCCGCGTTATAATAAATTGCTTAATTTCTCATTTCCTCCCTTGTTTCTAAATTTATATGCTGCTTTCGATGTGAATTGAATTCAGCAGCAAAACTGTTTCTTCATCACCAAATCAGCATATTAGAATGATTTCTGAAGGATCATGTGACACTGAAGACTGGAGTAATGGATGCTGAAAATTCAGCATTACCATCACAGGGAAAAAAAACATATATTGGAGTGCCCTGTTCTAGCTGAACAACCGCTACTGAGGTGAATATAAATGCTAACGGATAGCTTTCCTCACATGTTACCGTAGACCTTTGGACTCTTAACACTGACCTGTTCACAGATGGAACGATAGCCGAATTCTTCCAGGCGGTCCAGTTCATATGTCTCTCCCAGGAGAGGGTTGAAGGGCTTGGCCGTCCGGTGCACTGTGGTGGAGTATGAGGAGACGGAGAAGGCTGCGACCAGACACATCTGCTCCAGAGAGTTCTCACAGCGCGCCGCCTTATCCAGCAGCTCGTGGTACTCCAAATCCTCAGTCAAGCGCTGCAGCATGGACAGGGGCTCGTTGAAGTTCACCTGGACACAAGGAGAGAAGAAGACACCTGTGTCCCAATTCACATTCTTACTACATATTGTTGAGTATGTGGAGATACTGCAATTGTCTTGTGACCACAGATCCATTCTCCAAGTTTGTTTTGGAATTAAAAAGGTTAGCATCCAGCTAAATTTGTTACTTTAAAATACATTGTGGCCGCTTTAGCTTTGTATTCTTTGCCTTTTTTCAAACTTTTTCAAACAAAGTGGTGCTGCTTAATATTTTTGTGAGAATGGTAATCTATTCGTTCAAATCTGTTCAAATGGAAATCTTTTACGAATTTATAAATGTCTTTACTGTCATTTTTTAATGCATGAATAAAAATATTAATTTCTTTTTTTTAATAACTCACTGACCCCACACTTTTGAACAGTAGTGTACATGCAAATGATATATAATCTGGGCACATTTTGCTTACTGTTCTCAAAGAACAGCAATGCACTGATTCTATTCTTTCATTTAGGACCATTTCCCCAATATGTGATATCACTTACAGGCATTGGGATCTTAGAGAGTTCTTTGCCAATGCAATTCTTCATGATGCTCCACAGATTGAGCGAATAGTTGGGCTTCTCTGGGATCTGGGTCCGCCTCTTCCTGTGAGGCTGCAGTTCTTTCCCTGAAAAATCATTACTGCTCACAGAACACTAAAAAAGACACAGACAAGAGTGTTTGTATTAAAAAAAACATCAGAAATGTATGAAATGTATTTGTGCTGAAAGACATTATTTAAAGGGCCTGAGTGCCCTTGAGGAACGTAATGCATAAACACTGACAGCTGACTGATGCTCCATCTGTCTCAGAAAGTGAGTCACCGAGAGAAAGATGAAACGAGGAGAGCAGATATCAGTTAATTAAGATTTGGTTAATTGAGATGAACAACAGCTGTGAGAGTCAATGATGAACACAGACCACTTGAGGAAACATTCACAGTCACGCCGAGTCTACTGGATCTTTAGAAATACAGTGGGGTCCAAAAGTCTGAGGCCACTAATGAAAATGCTTCCACTTCACATTAGTACAATAATAAATAAAAAACGTTTCATTACAAATATGAAGCGAATTTCAGGCTCTTGTAACAAATGATTTTTAGTATTTCAGAATGCCTTAGCATTTTGTTTGTCCCCCTTTTAAATTAGATTTTAAATCTGAGATTTGCATTGTTGTTTTTTGGATCCTAGTGTATATAACCTTTGTTTTCAGCTCTTGTTTCATGTCACACTCACATTGTCTTCCTGGTTCCAGTCACTGGGCTGTCCTCCACTAGCACCACTGAGATTACTCTGAGAGAAAGCGTAAACCCCAGCCCGGACGTCCAGGAAATTTTCTGCAGTGACACCGGGGGCCTGATAATCACAAAACTCCCGCAGAAGCCTGTGTTATAGCCGCATGATCCAGGAAGTATGAAACCTTACTTACCTTCTGGACATATCTCGACGAGTGAAATAAACACTGCAAGTCGAGCACCCGGTTTCTGACCCCAGCACGGGAAACACTGCAAAGAAACTAGCAGAAGGGTACACACAACCACCAGTTTCATAGCACATACATATATTTATATACATATATTTAGACATGGATCGTACTCACCCACCACGGCTCCCGCGTTGGAGCTCTGTCCGGAAAGCCTCTAGACCGGACCTTCAGTAAGGTGGTTACTATGATAACCATAGAACCAACCAAAACATCATAGGTCCAGAAGGAGACTGTTATGCAGGAAGCTTCCACCTGACCTCGGTCAGGTGGCGATATGGTGGTTACAGGGGAATTAGGAAGGGGAAGAAAGGGGTAGATGTTACACCCCCTGAGGGAAAGAGTGGATACCTAAGTATTACTCTGATCCGGACGAAAGCTCTGACGCCTTGTCTGGATCACATCCCTCAGGTCTTGCCTACCTCCCTTCGACCCACGATACTTCCTACCCCTACCCGCAGGCGGAGGAGGAGCGCGAGTCGCGACACTAGCCTTCTGTGCTCGTCTCTGATCCTCAAATCGAGACGGGCCAGGACCCCTGGGTTGTTCGGGCTCAGACCTGGACCTTCGTGGAATGAAGGTTTTGAAGGCCGCTGAGCGTGCCTTCGCCTCCCTGAACTTTTCGATGACCGTCTCAACGGATGTACCAAAAAGTTCAGAGGGCGAAACCGGGGCATCGAGAAGAAAACCCCTTTCTTTCTTCCCGATGTCTGCCAGGTTTACCCACAGCTGCCTCTCCGTTACTACCATCGCTGCCATAGATCTGCCCATGGCAGAGGCAGCCTGCTTAGTAGCACGAAGAGCAAGATCCGTGGTGCGGCGTAACTCAGCCATCTCATCAGAAGAAAGGCCCTCGCCTTTATCCAGGTCTTTCAGCAGATCAGCCTGGTATGCTTGGAGCACCGCCATCGTGTGCAGTGAAGCAACAGCCTGACCTGCTGCTGCGTATGCCTTGCCATTCATTTTAGATGTAGCTTGAAGAGGCATGGATGGCAAGGAGGGAGTTTTGAGAGATGATGTCTCTCCCATAGAGAGATAGCTAGCTAGCGTCTCTTCTACAGGGGGCATTCTCTCATAGCCGTTTTCGCGCACCGCCTCGATATTCGCATAACTGGTATGCTGAAACCGATGGATGCGTGAGGAAAACGGCTTCTTCCATTCCTTCTCGATCTCAGTATGGAGATCAGGAAGGAAAGGAAGACTCACCTGAGCTGGAGGGTTATGGCCAGAAAGATAACGTTCGTCGAGACGACCTCGCGACGCCACTTCCTTAGTCCGCTTCCATGGCAAGTCAAGTCTTGCCGTGGCGCGATCCATAACCTCTAAGAGCTCATCATACGCAGGGCAGGAGGATTGAGAAGGCTCAGCCTCAGCTTCTTCGCTCTCATCATCCATTTCCTGCTCTTCCTGGGCTGAACCCAGCAGAGCACTGGCCCCTGGATCAGATGATGTTAAAGAGAGAACATCATCCTCCAGTGGCTGTCTCTCGCCCCCCGCCGATGAGCGCGAGAAGGAAAGCCCCTCTCTAAACTCATCGGCCAGGTCCACCTGAGATCGCCACGAGCTCATTCTCCTCCGTGCCTCAGCAGCGGAGGGTCCTGAACCGCGGGAAGCAGATGGCTGCCCCTCTTTACTTGAAAAGAGAGACAAACGAGAACGGAGTTTTTTCATTGGAAAAAACTCGCAATGCACGCAGATTGCCCCCTCGAGGACATCGCGTGCGTGCTCCTCGCCCAAACAAACAACACATAAATCGTGTGTGTCATCTGGTGTCAACTAGCGCTGACACGGATGCACACACCTTCTAAATGCTCTACTAGTGCTCGCCATAATAAATAGATAGCTCTTACTTTTTCCTTGAAAATGCACGCTTCAAACAGAACAGTCAATGAAGACGAAGAAGAGAATGATGTGTAGCTCCCGGCGCCGATTTATACTGGAGTCGCACCGGTAGTGACGTCATGGCTGTCGCCGGCCAACGAGTTGGTGTTTTTTCAATGTATGCTTCAGACACGGGTCACGACGAGGCGTTCCCCATAGCGACCCCTAGAGGACGCAGTGTCTCGTTCCCTACTCAGGGAACCATGGTTACATAAGTAACCTGAGACGTTTTTTTCTCCATTTCAGAAGCACATACACTACCATTCTCAAGTTTAGGATCAGTAAGATTTTGCTGCATTTATTTGATCAAAAATTCAGTAAAAACAATAATATTGTGAAGTATTAGTGCCGTTTAATATAATGGTTTTCTATTTGAATGCATTTTAAAATGTCATTTATTCATGCAATGCAAAGATTTTTCAGCATCGTTATTTCAGTTTTCAGTGTTACATGATCCTTCAGAAATCCTTCTAATATGCTGATTTATTATCACTGTTGGAAACAGTAATATTTAATATTTACTTAATACTTAATATTTTTTGGAACCTATAATACTTTTTTCAGGATTCTTTGATGAATAAACAAGAACAGAATTTATTCTTTCAAGAAATTAATACTTTGGTTCAGCAAGGATATGTTAAATTGATAAAAAAAAGGTATTTGTTACAAATGCTATACTTCTAACTTTTAACTAATCAAAGAATACTGAAAAACAGTTTTTACTGTTTGTTTTTCTTTCAATTTTTGATCAAAGAAATGCAGCCTTGATGAGCATAAGAAAGACCTTAATAATCCCACACTTTTGAACAGTAGTGTACATGCAAATGATATATAATCTGGGCACATTTTGCTTACTGTTCTCAAAGAACAGCAATGCACTGATTCTATTCTTTCATTTAGGACCATTTCCCCAATATGTGATATCACTTACAGGCATTGGGATCTTAGAGAGTTCTTTGCCAATGCAATTCTTCATGATGCTCCACAGATTGAGCGAATAGTTGGGCTTCTCTGGGATCTGGGTCCGCCTCTTCCTGTGAGGCTGCAGTTCTTTCCCTGAAAAATCATTACTGCTCACAGAACACTAAAAAAGACACAGACAAGAGTGTTTGTATTAAAAAAAACATCAGAAATGTATGAAATGTATTTGTGCTGAAAGACATTATTTAAAGGGCCTGAGTGCCCTTGAGGAACGTAATGCATAAACACTGACAGCTGACTGATGCTCCATCTGTCTCAGAAAGTGAGTCACCGAGAGAAAGATGAAACGAGGAGAGCAGATATCAGTTAATTAAGATTTGGTTAATTGAGATGAACAACAGCTGTGAGAGTCAATGATGAACACAGACCGCCTGAGGAAACATTCACAGTCACGCCGAGTCTACTGGATCTTTATGCCACAAGAAATACAGTGGGGTCCAAAAGTCTGAGGCCACTAATGAAAATGCTTCCACTTCACATTAGTACAATAATAAATAAAAAACGTTTCATTACAAATATGAAGCGAATTTCAGGCTCTTGTAACAAATGATTTTTAGTATTTCAGAATGCCTTAGCATTTTGTTTGTCCCCCTTTTAAATTAGATTTTAAATCTGAGATTTGCATTGTTGTTTTTTGGATCCTAGTGTATATAACCTTTGTTTTCAGCTCTTGTTTCATGTCACACTCACATTGTCTTCCTGGTTCCAGTCACTGGGCTGTCCTCCACTAGCACCACTGAGATTACTCTGAGAACGTCTGCACACACAAGAAAGAGAGAGAGACAGTAAGAAGATGAGATGCAGGCAAATAAGCAGAATAAAGGTGACATTGTGTTTGACTGATGGAATAAAGGTTTCAGGAGTCAACCAGTGAACAAGAGCCTCTTACTAGGACCAGATTAAAAAAATAAATAAATAAATCACAAGTGTTTATAAAATAGTTATTTCAGACATAGTTATTCATGACCACTTATTTTACCAAAACAATTGTATTAAAAGAATTGGTCATTTTCCATTCATGCTCATAATTTTGATTGGAATACATCTCATTCGGTCAGGTGGTCACATATGGTTGAGTTCAAATATGTAAATGCAATTGAAGCATAAATCAGACCCAAAAATTATGCATATTCATGTGGTCGAAACTCCATGCAGCTCCCATACTACTCTCCATTGGAAATGAATGACTTTTGGTGTACGGTTTATCAGTAGGTAGTAGAAATTGACTTAAGAAATGTGTTTTGAATTCATTATTAATAAAATGTCTGCATTTAATCTTTGAACGACTATTTTTCGAACTCTCCTCAAAAAAGGAAAATTCTGTCATCATTTATTTACCCTAATGTTGTTGAAAAATGTATGACTTTCATTTTTGGGTTAAGTGGGGATGAAGCTAACCTGTGGTGAGAGGGGTCCGTGGCAGTCACTGTTATAAAAGCAGGTGAGTCTTCCATGGCATCAAAATACTCTGTATCCTCATCTTCATCACTCGCTTCCTCTTTCCTGGGCCTTTCACTCACTCCTGTGCACGCACAAGTAGTCAAAAACAGGCACAACAGTACCATTACAGCAGTCATGCTGGTTTGCCATCATGCCATGTCTCATAACTGAGCTCATTCACTTCTATAGTATTCATTTATGAATGATCACGCTGCGGTAGGGGTGGCGTGTCTCACCCGTGTCAGTGGTGGGCGTAGCGGGCGTGTTGACAGCGTGCGTGGGGGCCTCTCTCCAGGCTCGTTCCAGGCTGTTGTGCTGCTTGGCTAGTTGCTCAATGGTCTCCTCCAGGTGTAGCTCCTCACCTTTAACATATGCAAACTTCCACTTTTTTTTGCTGAGTGAGACCCTGAGCTCCAGAATGCTCGTGACTTAAGAAAGAGCTTAGAGGAAAGAGACGCATGTGTGTTATACATCCACATATCCGAGAAATGCCATTTAAAATAGTTGAGGGGGAGGGAGAGCCATGTGATTTAGTGTGTAAAACTGAAAGTTTTAGTGAAATTCAGTGAGATTCCCAATAATATTTCAACATGTCCAGAATCTAGATAGAGTTTCACTTTGGTTTTGTGAAACTATTCTTATACACAAACACAGCAGCTCAAAAACTATTTGGACACTTAAAAGTCTGTGTAAAGTCTATATTAAATGTGTGTTCTGAGTTTATCACACCACAGAAAAATGTGTTATTAATAACCACCCAGCCAAATCTGAATGCTAAAAAAAAACGCCAAGTGAATAAAATAAGCTATCAAAATCTTGAAAAAACAAGCAGTATTCTCTGCACTCAGACGCTGGGGGTGTGTCCGCTGGCGGCGCTGAAACCACGCCGACTCGCGGAAAAACTGTCGTCTCTCTCTCAACTGTCTTCCTCTGCAGCTTATTTAAATGAGGAGACCGAGCTGTTTTGTAAATTATTGCAACCAGGTATTATGCATTTACAACCTCTAGGCTGTAGTAACGAACGGCATGACATGTATGTCAGTGTATGACATGAGAGCGATTCGAAAGCATGAGGAGCCGTCTGCTCTCTATAGCTCTGTACTTTGATGTCACACACCGATCGATCTGCGCAGTGCTGCTTCAAGTCGAACACACATCTTATAGTGTTAGGGGCGTGGCCATGCTCGGCGGCTCCATTGCGTCATCGAGCCACCGTTATAGCCCCGCCCAAAAAATCCTGAACACAGAATTGGTGAAAAACTGTTTAACGGTTTAACTCCACAATTCAGTACTACATAGTTCAGAGTCTTTGTAATGTGTTTCTGCAATACATTTCTAAAATTGATAATGCTTTTAGAAACAATTCTCTGAATTCTCTTTACACGGACTTTAAGTAACAAAAGTGTCTGAATGTCATTACATTAGATACAATATTAAACCAAGTGGGAAATAAAACAGGTATTTTAAAATGCAATAATATTTCACAAAATGATTGTCTTTACTGTATTTCTGATTTTATTGCGTCATCGAGCCACCGTTATAGCCCCGCCCAAAAAATCCTGAACACAGAATTGGTGAAAAACTGTTTAACGGTTTAACTCCACAATTCAGTACTACATAGTTCAGAGTCTTTGTAATGTGTTTCTGCAATACATTTCTAAAATTTATAATGCTTTTAGAAACAATTCTCTGAATTCTCTTTACACGGACTTTAAGTAACAAAAGTGTCTGAATGTCATTACATTAGATACAATATTAAACCAAGTGGGAAATAAAACAGGTATTTTAAAATGCAATAATATTTCACAAAATGATTGTCTTTACTGTATTTCTGATTAAAAAAAAAATGCAGCTTTGGTGAGCATAAGAGAGCTTTCAAAACATTAAAAAATTTGTACATACCCTAAACGTTTGAACAGTAGTGTATGACATAGCACAGACATGATTCAAAGCCTCAGAGAGTCAGTCAGGTGACAACAAGAGAAATTTCCATCTCTTCTCTCTCCTTGTTTCAAATATAGAAGCATATTATTAAACATAACATCTGTTTGTCCATCAGACCACACACAAAGATCAGAATGGGTTTCCTCTTCCTCTCATTAGAACTGCTGCGGCTCAGCCTGTCCCGAGTGCTTTAATGAGTTAGACCTCACAGTGCTGTTCAGCACTTTTCATTATGCATGTGTATTTCTGTTCAGCTGGCTATTAATCATTTTAGAGATGAAAGAAAGAAGACTAAAGAAGAGTCCACACAGCTAACCAAATAGAGATCTCGCTAATGAAAGTGTAGATCTGGTGGAGCGTTACATCACTCAAAGACTCAGGTCCTGACTGCTGTCTGCAGGGCTAATGATTCAAGTTAATCTCAAGAAGTGAGGAAACAGATGGAAACGTTATCAGCCAATAACACATTCTTATACTGAACATAAATCTAAAGACAGTTAATTAGGTGTACATGTTGAGATAGTTGGCACTATATTAGTTGTTTCCAAACTTTTCATCAGTGCAGCCACTTCTTATCTATGGCATTTGTTAAGCAACTTATCTCACCTAAAAGTGGACAATCACATTTTAACATGAACTAAATGTGCATGGAAATGTCCAATTTCTCTTTGTTTATCAATAAATATTAAGTAGGGGTGCGCCGATCCGATATTCAGTATCAGTATCGATCCGATACTGGCATTTTCTGTTGGATCAGGGCAGGGGCGCCGCTAGCAATTTTGGGCCCTATGAAAGAATATGAGGTTGGGCCCCCTACCACACCAAACATACAGTATATTGCCCAAAGTATTGGGAAAACTCAATAAAACTCAAAAAAACACATCGCCAAACACCAATGACTTTTGACCACATTTACCAACTGTGGCAACAAAGATGGAAATACAATTTTTAAATACATGAATTATGTTTCCATCTTTAATGCCACAGTTTTGGAAGTGCCTTTTTCTGTTCTAAAGAAGGGGGTGTCCCAATACATGAGTTTGACTACTTAGTTATATTAATAGAAATGCTTCACTGGGACAAACAAAAAAAATCCTAAAATAATAAATAGGATACCCCATAGCAGCATTTCCAGCAGTATCCAACATTTCTCAATCATGATCTTACCCAGCTAAATGTGACTATTAGCTTAACAGCTGTATTCCTTGTTTGCTAGCTACCTATGCACATAGAGCATACAATGTTAAAAATGTTGAAAGTGAACCTTTCACTTTGATGAAAGGTTTTGATCCACTTCAAATGTTGACTATTATAGTATATATTTATATATAAATATGTTACTTGTTTTTCATGAATGTATTTTACACCAATACAAAGAGCAATGTGTAGGCCTAACAGATTTAGCCCTACACTTCACATTTATTTGTTACCCACTAAATAATGTATTTTTTTTTCACTAAAAGTTTAGGATTTTATAAAATTATTGTGCACTCATGATTTTTCTAGAGTAACTTTTGCTACTGAATTATCTGTTAACCTAGTTTGTAATAGTATTTTTGTCATAGATTTATTTATTTTTTCTTTATAATGAAGCTGTCTATATTTAGTAGATTGTGTGTAACATACAAAAGAGTGATGATCGACCTACACTGAGGTATAGAAATTCTACACTCATTTTAAAAAACTGCGCTGGTATCGGATCGATATCGGTATCGTCAGATACTCCGAATTTTTGGTATCGGATCGGTATCGGTTCTGAAAAAGTGGTATTGAGCCATCCCTAATATTAAGACACATTTTACTGTAAAATTATGACTATTTAATGGGTTTCAAAAATGTGGTTGACCATATTTTGCCAAAGAGGTCACTGCTTCGCCAGAATAAGTTACCTGTAATGAACACCTGTAAGTTACCTGTAATGTAATGTAATGTAAATTTCCTTGCTGTGAAGACTAGTGAGGTTTGTATTCAAGTTGAGAACCAACAATCCCAGTTATGATGCAGTCGATGCATATTCGATGCATATGACGCAGTCGATGCATATTCATATGCAGTCGATGCAAAATCCTCTCGAAATCCAAATAAACAGCACGAAATTGCATTCACCAAAGATAGATGAATTCAGTTTGTCAAAGTTGAAATGGAACACACAAGACAAAATCACCTCTAATATTGACTTCCACGACTGTGAGTAGTGATAACTATCCAGAATTTGATTTAGGAAATCAAAGACACAGAGGACATCCGCAAAACTCAGAGCTATTCCTAGACCTGTATTGATCATGTCAGTGGAGGCTCTACCTTCATTGATTACAGACAAAAAAAGAAAAACTATCTTTGATTACTCCAGTCTTCAGTGTCACATGATCCTTCAGAAAGCATTGTAATATGCTGATTTGGAACTCAAGAAATATTGTTAAATTATTATTGCAATTTTTTTTTCAGGATACTCAAGTTCAACAGGAATTCCTGACAAAAAATATTTTGTATAAGTGTAGGTCTTTACTGTCACACTTCTATATAATATAGATTATAATTTCACTATAGAAAATGCTCGAATGTCACTCCAATATATAACAAATTCCATACAAAGTGCATGTCAAAGGAGAATTTCCTAATTGCCAAACCCTTTTAGAAAGCACATGAAGTGTGCATCATCTTGTATGATTATTTACAATTATTTATATAGGATCTATGGATGCAATCTCACCAGCTTTCATCTATTTGAGGGATAAAAGCTGCAGAAGGCAGAAAACATCAGCACATGAACAGCCAGATCAGGTGGACGTGCTGCAGATGAAACATGATGATGCAGATATAGATTATGTAGCACTGCAATGAGCAGATGGCAGTGTTTAATCTTCTCCAGCCAGAGTCTATCAAACATATAAAACTAATGTATATCACCTCGACAACAACTTCAACAACTTAGAAATCTACAGATTATGCCTCCCTGCTGGAAATGAGCATAAAAATGACAAAAAAATAGTGTTAAATGAATAAAAGAGTTATTAGGAGGTAACAGACAATGACTGAGACAATATAATGGCGTACAGTAGGAGCAATGTATAAAAATAAATACGTATAATAAAAGTATAATACTATAAGCCAATAAGAAGCAATAAGTGAATTTTTGGTGTCAAAATGAATAATATATCAAGAAATAAAAAAATGTGATAACTGCCTTTTCCAACTGCCTTGAGCGCGCGCACAGCATCCGGTGTGTACGCGCTCTGGCGTAGTTTACGCAAGCGCCGGAAGTGAACTCTCGCGTGTTTACGGCACTCATTGTTTACACAGTGCACAGTCATTGTAAGTACGATGGCTAATCAAAATGGTACTTACTTGCGCTTATCTGGATTGTTCAAACCGACTTAAAACTAAAAGATTACTTTCTCGCGCGCGAACTCATTCGGGAGTGGTGACTTTACACGTATTCCCAACTTCTGAGCCTGCTCGCCTGAAGTTATGGTTGATTGCTCTTCGGCTGGATATCAACACACTCATTAACGTAAACTACGCCAGAGCGCGTACACACCTCACGCACCGGAAGCCGTGCACGCTCAAGGAAGTTGGACATAGTGGTGCATTAGAGGTAAAAATGTATATATATACTGTTCAGTTTCTGGCACAAACCGATCGTTTCGTGTTTTAGGACATCAATGTGTCGTCACGAGCCGCAGGGTTTAATTTGGATTTGTCTGTGCATGTTTTTTTTACTCTCGTAGATTTTGTTACCATTGCCGTGCATTATACGGCTGACAGACTGCAACGGTTGGAGTTAAAAATCTCAGTTTGTGTTCTACTGAAGAAACAAAGTCACCTACATCTTGGATGCCCAGGGCGTAAGCAGATAAACATCAAATTTTCATTTTTGGGTGAACTATCCCTTTAAGGACTCTGAATAATCACTGTCACGTCTACTTTCAGTTACCAAACAGTATTATTTACAGATCAGGTCCTGTTAGGACAGAAATCAAGGGTTAGGCCCAACTAATGTGCTTAATATAAAAGTACTTTTGAAATAAAAAACTATAAGGTTTCACACCAAGCTCTGTTAGAAGGTTCTGTAGATGCTCAGTTTTTACATCTGCTGCAACAGCACATATGGTGAGAAGAAAAGTGGTGCTGCTTTTCTCTGGAATGGAGATTTGTGAGAGCTTCTTAATATATCACTCAGAATGAATGAGAATAGAAGTGATGTACTGATTTCAAAGCGTGGTGATTAATCGATGTAATACTTTATACAAGGACTGGCACCACTGCAGGGGATCAACAGTACTTACTGCTGGAAACAATATTTTCCCAACAAGAACGAGCAGTCGTATAATGACAAGAACAACAATTAACTAAATCACAGGCAAATATAACACATAAGATATTTTTGTTACAGTATAGCTGAAATGACTCTCTTTTAAAGCAACTTTTGAAAATGTTTCTAAGACTTAAAATTGTCTGCCAATAATAAGTGCAAAAGATATTTTGATTATTTTCCTGAGATGCATCAATGCATTTATTTAATCCTAGCTAAACACAATTGCATAACTGATTTGTCAACATACTGCACACCACCATAATTAACATCTTTCACTTTCATATCCCATTTACAACAGACAGAGAAAAATGAGTATGTATTTATAGCTTAAAAAGCTGACAAGTGGTGTTTTCTAAAAACATATGAAGGTTATTGACTAAATAAACAGGCTGCTGTATAACTGCATTATTGATTTTTGTGTGGAGGACATACAGGAGACAAGTGCTTCATTGCTCTTCGAAATCAGAGCACAGATTATCACTCTGACAACTGTCAACGAGAAACAGATCCCACATTCCCAGAGCCGTATGTACAGTCACAGATTACAATCTGCATGCTTGCTTTGCACATATCAGTACAATAGTCACAGATGGACACAGAGCTGGTCTCATGTTAGAAATGGGGTATCACCACACATGAACTTAATTTTGCAATAATGTCTTAAGTGGGTTAACAATGTTTGCATATACTCTCATGTATTGTATGAGTGGAGGAAATGTATCCTTCATTTCAATGTCACTCTGACCCACAAGTCTCTCTCACACATAAAACGTCGAGCACAGCAACTCTGTTAATGATGCAATAACTTAAAGACCATAAATGACCAGAGAGAGAGAGATAGAGAGAAAGGTAAATTACTATTTTAAAAAGCAAATGTTAAAATCAGGAAATATGGTCCAGACACTCCTTTTTGTCAAAAATTAATAAACTTCCTCATTGAAAAAACTGCTGAACTGTCCATTTAAAGTGAAGGTTCACTAAAGTTCAATAATAATAATTCTGTCATCATTCTGTATGATTGTCTTTTGCAGAAGACATTTTGAAGAACATTTTAACTAAACAACACTGATTTTCATTTCACTGATTTTTGTGTGAACTATCCCTTTAAAGCTGAAGTGCTTGATTTTTCCATTTTAAAACATTTTTCATACTTTTAAGTTATTTGTAGGTAGATTTCCCCGTGTCACCAATAACCAGATTGACCTACAGTATATGAGACCACATAATTTTGTTATTAGCCCATGGTTTCATCTACATCTCATACCACATTCTGTTGAAGGTCACACAGCTGCTGCATGAGGAGCTCAGGAATTCTTTCATTGATCTCACTGCTGCAACTAAAGGGTCATGACACTCCATGCCCTGTAACGTAAGACCATGTCATGCTAATCTATAATATATCACATACTAAGTAGTACGCCTTGTGCAGTATACAATTTATGGACTGCAACAATAATTTGAAACAGATCACACTCACACTGGTAAAAAAACACGGTGCCAATGGATATCTGAGAGAGCCACAAAAAAATAAAACAATTACAGTTATTGGTTCTTTATTATATGCTCTATAAATACATCAACAAACTTCTGAATTAGGCATGTAACAGTATTACACATAATGAAGAAGCACAAACTATCACATCCTTGGTAGTTGTAGGCTGTACTACTGTTTAAAAGTTAAAATTACCGAGCAAGGGTGCATTCAACTGATCAAAAGTTACAGTAAAGACATTTATAATGCTACAAAAGATTCAGATTTCAAATAAATGCAGTTCTTTTGAACTTTCTGTGTGTCAATGCATCTCGGGTATTGAAAAATGTATTACAGTTTTCTCAAAAATACTGAGCAGCACAACTGTTTTCAACATTGATAATAAGAAGAAATGTTTCTTGAACACCAAATCAGCATATTAGAATGATTTCTGAAGGATCACATGACACTGTAGAGATTAATGGTTGCTGAAAATTCAGCTTTACCATCACAGAAATACTGTAAATTACATTTTAAAATATAACTAAAATTAAAATAGAAACAAAATATTTTAAATTGTAATAATATTGTTTTTCTGTAGTTTTGACTAAATAAATGCAGCTTTGGTGAGAATAAGAGTTTAAAAAAAATTAGTATGTAGCAACTTTTGTTTCTGAAGCACACAACAGTTTCAAAATTCATGTCTGATGTATGACAGCATGTTTTTTTTTTTTTTGGTCAATTCTAGCAATGTTAATCACAAACCTTATTTTATTTGCAAATCTAAAATCTCTATTATTAAAAACTCCCAAAGACAGCTAGTCGGGTTGGCCTACAAATTGATGTCATGACTGAATAGCTGTCAAGAAGAGCTTATTCGCAAGTCGCAATACTGACAGCAACATTTCAATCTACGCACAACTACAATTCAGAGAGCGATTCAGAGAAAGTCAAGCTCCACAGCTATGTCAAGAACATCATGGGCATTCCAGTGTGCTTGGACACGTCGATCAACCTCTGGACACCAAAATGAGGCTGGGAGAGGAAGTGCTGACCACACACACTTCCTTGCAAGAAGCCCAGGAGATCAAAAATCACAGACATTGATCAAAGCAGAACACAGCCAGAGTTTTATCGGTCATATCCTACCTCTGAGGCAGGTGAGGTTCAGGAGATGACAGAACGAAGAGGAGCGAGTCGGGGCCCGTACGAGAGCGAGAGGAGCAGGAGCATGCGATAAAGATGAGGAAGTGTCATCTCTTCCTCCTCTTCCTCCGGCGGGAGCGCACTGACCCTGGCTGAAGCGGCTCAGGCAGCCCGAGCTGCAGAAGGAGCGCACCGTTCCCGGCCCCCAGCATGCTCCACTCTTCATTCCACCACGCTACAGGCCTGCCGCTCCTCTTTCCCTCCTCTCCGCTCCACACGCGCTCGCATACACTTACACAACCAACCGCTGCACAGGAAGTATGCCGGACTACTATATCAGCTGGCTGAGTGCAGGGGGAAGCGGCCACACTGTGTCTTCTCATCCGGCATCACACACACACGTGCGCATGCACACGCGCTCGCCATCATGCTGCAAAGGAGCAAACCCTTCTCTCTAGAGCCGGCACAATTATAGACCTTAACGGCCCTGATTTCACATCCTCGCAATCCTGCCTCACCTTCAGAACGTGCGCACACACTCGGATAGCGCAGCATATTGGCATTCCTCTCCTCGTGCACAGCTTAATGCAGTGTAGAGTAGGACAGAGCGAGGGGAGGGAGGGAGGGATACAGTAGTCTGCAGTACACTGCTGTCTTGACTGTATAGACCGCTGAACACACCTTCTGTCCTTGCTTTCACATACACATACACACACACACACACACACCTCTTGCAATGGCTATCCTGAGTTTAGTGTTGAGAATAACACGTTTCTTGAATTACAGGAACTTTTATGCCCCAAGGGTTGATTTTTAGTAAAACTGAACAAATTTCAGCTTTTTCTTTTCTTTTTTTGTAACATAAGGGTCATGTTAGACTAGCTCTAGGAAGCCTAGTTTCATTTTGCTACTTTGTAAATGAATTTTAGTAACACACTGTAACACAGTCAATTTTGAAACACTATAAGAATATGAATTATTAAATTCGTAAAAAACTGTAATAATATAAGCGAAGACTGAAATAATCCTATACTATACTATTTTAATGTTGATAGTGTAAAAAATATTAGAAATTTGTACACAAATTATGACTAACCCTCAGTTAGATGTCATTTTCACGGCATTAGACAATTCTATTTCCAATAAATGCTGTTCTTTTGAACTTTTTGATCATTATTCTAATAGTGCCTAGTACATATATAGAACGTATAGAACAGGGGTCCTTAAATAGGGAACCTGGTTTCAACTGGACCGCAAGACATAATGACAATGGTAACACTATTTTATTGTTTCTTCAATTTAGAGTGAGCAGTGTATCGACAATATTACTTTTGATACTTTTGCTAAAACACTGCAGAAAATACAATTATTTTAAGCTGTCATACATATGACTCCAGCCGTTCAAATAAACCAGGTATGTGACGAGACGATTTTTCATCTAGATTTATCATTATTCATCAGCATGAATAGAGCATTTCATAATAAACAATGTTATAGGTTTTTTATTATTTATTATTACAAGGGTTGATTTTTAGTAAAACTGAACAAATTTCAGCTTTTTCTTTTCTTTTTTTGTAACATAAGGGTCATGTTAGACTAGCTCTAGGAAGCCTAGTTTCATTTTGCTACTTTGTAAATGAATTTTAGTAACACACTGTAACACAGTCAATTTTGAAACACTATAAGAATATGAATGATTAAATTCGTAAAAAACTGTAATAATATAAGCGAAGACTGAAATAATCCTATACTATACTATTTTAATGTTGATAGTGTAAAAAATATTAGAAATTTGTACACAAATTATGACTAACTCTCAGTTAGATGTCATTTTCACGGCATTAGACAATTCTATTTCCAATAAATGCTGTTCTTTTGAACTTTTTGATCATTATTCTAATAGTGCCTAGTACATATATAGAACGTATAGAACAGGGTTCCTTAAATAGGGAACCTGGTTTCAACTGGACCGCAAGACATAATGACAATGGTAACACTATTTTACTGTTTCTTCAATTTAGAGTGAGCAGTGTATCGACAATATTACTTTTGATACTTTTGCTAAAACACTGCAGAAAATACAATTATTTTAAGCTGTCATACATATGACTCCAGCCGTTCAAATAAACCAGGTATGTGACAAGACGATTTTTCATCTAGATTTATCATTATTCATCAGCATGAATAGAGCATTTCATAATAAACAATGTTATAGGTTTTTTATTATTTATTATTACTATTATGAAGTATTCATAGATGTCAACAAAAGATAAAAGCTTTGAAATGACTAGTTAATGTTTTATGCTCATGATGAGAACGTTTTGGTTATGTACAGTGTTTGTTAGTTTTGTTACTTATTTTAAGCCAAATATATAAATAGTCCAGACTTCAAGAGTAAAACCCAAAACCCCCATACAGTATTTTATCCTTGTGCCATACATGGGTATCTAAATGTAAAAATAATAGCCTCATAAAACATCTGATCTTACCTTTTAATATCCATACCCAATTAAGCTCAACTGACTATTTTGTTTTTTCTCAGACACCACTGCTTTGCCTCTTTGGGCCCAATATCCTTATCTTTGATTACTATTTTGACACTTTAGATTTTTTTTTTTTTTTTAAACAAAGTAGTCCTAATGCCCAGATGGAAATTTATAGCTATTTCAAAAAAGTATTTTCTGGACCTCCGCTGGGAAGAAAATTCTGAATTAAGAAACACACACACACACACACTGTCCAGAAAATGATCGCTGAGAAGACGACACTCTGTTCAGTCCCAGCAGTGCTCTGTGTCCGCTGCAATGCTCTGAATGTTTAAAGCAGGGCAAGGTCACTGATGTGTTGTAACAACCACAACCACACACACACACACACACACAGAAACACCAGAAGAATCACCTGCCACTGTGCAATACACCATTACATTATTGCTGCACTGCAAGGTCACCTTCAGTAATGTGTGTGTGTGTGTGTGTGAGAACACACGTGGAATCTATCAAGCTCAATTCAATTAATCTACACTGACAAGTACAAAACAACAAGGATGCCAGAGCACACGCTAGATACATACTAACACACACACACAATAACCCAAGCAATTATCATTTGAAAACTTCTGACATGTGAAAGTGTCAGAAGTTTTTGACATTGCGCCCGCTCTTTTTTTAGTCATTTTTAGCCCCAAATCAAACGATAGTTTTTAATTCCATGCTGAAAAAGAGGAGACTTATTCACCTTCCCCCTACGCAGCCGTTTCAGACCAGCACTTACCAGCACTGAGTTCCTGTGCTGAAGACTAACAGCGACAGTGACTCAGTCTGATAATTGGCAACAGAATAAAGAGTGTACCAGATGAAGAGAATGAAGGGCAGACGGCACACCAGAAAAAGGCCTGTCGCAATTAATACATGATCTTCTGACCGCAATCGTTTCGCACATCTTTAGATTCCATCATTAGATGCTTCCATCTAAATAAGCAAATTTGCCAAACTCAAAGACCAACACACAAACATTTTCTTCTCAGCAAGTATTGCATTTCAAGCTATGGCTAATATAACATTTGAAAATAAATATTCATGTATATGTTTTGGTTTATATCCCCAACCTATACAACTAGGCGTGAATGACCCAAAAAAAAAAAGTTAGAGGTCTGAACGGGCTTTAAACTGAAGCCCGAACCCGGCCCGTACCCGAGATCGTCAGACCCGACCCGACCCGACCCGAGCGGCACAGTTAAATTTAGAGCCCGGAATCTTTTTTTATTGTTTTTTTCCACAACGAATAACCAATTTTTAAAAAAATGCTGTATTTCACGATTGCACGCAACGGTCAGTAAACAAATACATGTAAAGAAACAGAATCATTAAGGCTCGGCCAGTTCACAAGGCAAAAGAAAAAACACTTACCAGTTATGAAGGTTTATGAACATCAGGTGCTGCGGTCACATAAATTCTGCCGAGTTTTTGAATGGTTGTATACGACAAGATGATAATTCTTCCACCGTGCAAATTATGGTCATTTTCTTCAGTTAAGGCTCGTTAGCATTCGGCCTACTTTAAATCAGACACAGAGATGCAGTGCGGTAAGTTCGCATTTATTTGAATTAATTAATTATATCATATTTATTTGAATTAGCGAGAGAGAAGAGAGAGAGAGAGAGACGGAGAGAGAGAGAGGGATGAAAGCCTGCGTGTGAACCTGCGTCTGTGCGTCTCTCTCTACAAGCAATGAGGCTTAGTTACTTCAAAAACAGCGATTTTACCCCCTCATTGCAGAGAAATATAACATTGCGAGTCAGTAGCCTGTCGAAGCTATTTTACTAATAAGTTTCCGTGTTGTGTGTGCGCTGCGTGAACTCTGATATCTGTGTGCAATAATGTGTGTGTCCATGCGTCTATGAAAGCAGCGTAGCCTACTGCATATAGTTTTAGTTTAGCTACAAACCCAAGCCCAACCCGACCCGACCCGAACCCGAAGCTATCTGATCTGAAAGATATAAGAGGAGAGTCTATATTTAAAACCCAGCAGAAGGAAAAATCCACTGGAGGACAGGACATGCTGAAACATGAACTCTCATATAGTACCACAGTGTTAAACGATTAAAGAAGTGCAGAGTTAATTTAGGCCTGAAAACTGACTGAAAATGAACAAATAAATGTTTCTGCCACTATCATTTTATGATCATTTCAAGAGACTATCAACACTGCATAAAAAGCACAGTGTAAAGCACAGACCTGTGGGTAGAAGTGTGCGTATGTGTCTTTATCTGCCAGAGATACACTTTCTCTCAGAGGTAGGATCTGAAAAGTCTAAAAGTGGAAAGTCAAAATCACAAGAACATAATCACAGGTTTAATAACACATTCTGAAGGAGTGTTTATAGGACCCATATTTAGCTAGAGGATAAGACTTCACAACCCTATACTCTTCAATTCAAGAACAGGATTGTGAACAGAGATGTGAAATCACATCTTAAAGACCTTCTGACCTAAAAGCTTATGCATAAATACTTTTTTTTTTTTTTTTAATATATAGATATCACAGATTTTGCTTTTTATTAAAAAGTTCAAATTAAGTTTCTAGAAAATAAAATACATTTTAACCAGGCTTAAGTGCATGCTTTATCATGTAAGCCTGAGACACAAGTCCATCAGTGAGTCAGAGAGCCAATCAGATGCAAGCTTAAAATATGCTGATTGGTCCCTGCTTACAGAAGAATGATATACACACACAGACACTATGATTTCTCAATTACAGCCTGACACAACATCTCAGACTTAATCCACAAACGCCCCCATGCAATTATAGCAGCCTGTCAATAAACACACAAACGATGAATCATACAGACACAATCACACACACAGACCTCTTAAATCCTTGTGAATGTCATAGGAGTCAATATTCCTAGAGCAAATAAACCAGGCATTAATCAGCAAGCCCATATAAGAGATACACAAGGCATCAGGAGTGTTTATACACAGATTGCCTGCTACCAGAACACATCAGTGGTGAGAAAACATGTCTCAGATCACACCAGCACTAGAACTCATTCCTCTTTAGGTGACAGAGTCGTCTCTCCTCTCAGTTCCTCTTACCCTTTAGTCCTGGAGACCCTGGCAGTAATCCAGCCCTTAGGTAGCGGAGCGCCACTGACCTCGCTGGTACACGCAGATCCAGAATACATTAGAATGCATTACTGGCACAAAAACACTCGGATGCCTCTGATCTGCTGGATTATGATGATGATAGTTAAACCAAATGACTGGAAAACAGTGCGAGTCTAAATATGAGGAGACGGCATGATGTTTAGGAGTTACAGCGGTCCAGAGACGATAATCAGATGCAGATGACATCTTATCTAAAAGAGCCACGAGACAGCAATCCAATTACTGAAGCCCTGATCAGATGTGACTGATTATTTACAACCACCTCAAGTACAAATAAACATGTTGCTCACACATACAGCTGAGGTTTTGCTGCTTTTAGTCCATGTCTGTTTGGAGGCTATTTATTTGCTAGTGAACTCCTGACAAAATATACTTTTAAGCTCTTTAAAAATGAAAATAATTTACTCCCCTTTAAGTTGTTCCAAATCTGTATGATTTACTTTCTTTCATTGAACATAAAAGGTTGTGCGTCATATCCCATGCCTTCTCAAGTCATATGATAGATTTATGTGAGGAAAAGTCTGAAACTGAAGTTGTTATTCAACGCCTAATTCAATATCTGAAATGGACTACAAAAGCTGTATTAAGCCAGTTTTGTTATTGTTTACTAAAACTATTAAAAATCACTTTCTGTAACTGAAATAAAGCTGAAATAAAATATTAAATATTAGACAGAAGAATGATATACACACACAGACACTATGATTTCTCAATTACAGCCTGACACAACATCTCAGACTTAATCCACAAACGCCCCCATGCAATTATAGCAGCCTGTCAATAAACACACAAACGATGAATCATACAGACACAATCACACACACAGACCTCTTAAATCCTTGTGAATGTCATAGGAGTCAATATTCCTAGAGCAAATAAACCAGGCATTAATCAGCAAGCCCATATAAGAGATACACAAGGCATCAGGAGTGTTTATACACAGATTGCCTGCTACCAGAACACATCAGTGGTGAGAAAACATGTCTCAGATCACACCAGCACTAGAACTCATTCCTCTTTAGGTGACAGAGTCGTCTCTCCTCTCAGTTCCTCTTACCCTTTAGTCCTGGAGACCCTGGCAGTAATCCAGCCCTTAGGTAGCGGAGCGCCACTGACCTCGCTGGTACACGCAGCTCCAGAATACATTAGAATGCATTACTGGCACAAAAACACTCGGATGCCTCTGATCTGCTGGATTATGATGATGATAGTTAAACCAAATGACTGGAAAACAGTGCGAGTCTAAATATGAGGAGACGGCGTGATGTTTAGGAGTTACAGCGGTCCAGAGACGATAATCAGATGCAGATGACATCTTATCTAAAAGAGCCACGAGACAGCAATCCAATTACTGAAGCCCTGATCAGATGTGACTGATTATTTACAACCACCTCAAGTACAAATAAACATGTTGCTCACACATACAGCTGAGGTTTTGCTGCTTTTAGTCCATGTCTGTTTGGAGGCTATTTATTTGCTAGTGAACTCCTGACAAAATATACTTTTAAGCTCTTTAAAAATGAAAATAATTGACTCCCCTTTAAGTTGTTCCAAATCTGTATGATTTACTTTCTTTCATTGAACATAAAAGGTTGTGCATCATATCCCATGCCTTCTCAAGTCATATGATAGATTTATGTGAGGAAAAGTCTGAAACTGAAGTTGTTATTCAACGCCTAATTCAATATCTGAAATGGACTACAAAAGCTGTATTAAGCCAGTTTTGTTATTGTTTACTAAAACTATTAAAAATCATTTTCTGTAACTGAAATAAAATATTAAATATTAGATTAAAAAATGAAACTTAAAAAATATCAGTGAAAAATCTGAAATGTTGCCTTAGCAACAAACTATAAAAATAGGTCTTAAGTTCTGCGAGGTTTAAACATCACCAGTTGAAGTTCTAAAATTACTGTCTGAAACTAAAAAGACTGAAATAAAAATAAATGACTGATTGGTCCCTGCTTACAGAAGAATGATATACACACACAGACACTATGATTTCTCAATTACAGCCTGACACAACATCTCAGACTTAATCCACAAACGCCCCCATGCAATTATAGCAGCCTGTCAATAAACACACAAACGATGAATCATACAGACACAATCACACACACAGACCTCTTAAATCCTTGTGAATGTCATAGGAGTCAATATTCCTAGAGCAAATAAACCAGGCATTAATCAGCAAGCCCATATAAGAGATACACAAGGCATCAGGAGTGTTTATACACAGATTGCCTGCTACCAGAACACATCAGTGGTGAGAAAACATGTCTCAGATCACACCAGCACTAGAACTCATTCCTCTTTAGGTGACAGAGTCGTCTCTCCTCTCAGTTCCTCTTACCCTTTAGTCCTGGAGACCCTGGCAGTAATCCAGCCCTTAGGTAGCGGAGCGCCACTGACCTCGCTGGTACACGCAGATCCAGAATACATTAGAATGCATTACTGGCACAAAAACACTCGGATGCCTCTGATCTGCTGGATTATGATGATGATAGTTAAACCAAATGACTGGAAAACAGTGCGAGTCTAAATATGAGGAGACGGCATGATGTTTAGGAGTTACAGCGGTCCAGAGACGATAATCAGATGCAGATGACATCTTATCTAAAAGAGCCACGAGACAGCAATCCAATTACTGAAGCCCTGATCAGATGTGACTGATTATTTACAACCACCTCAAGTACAAATAAACATGTTGCTCACACATACAGCTGAGGTTTTGCTGCTTTTAGTCCATGTCTGTTTGAAGGCTATTTATTTGCTAGTGAACTCCTGACAAAATATACTTTTAAGCTCTTTAAAAATGAAAATAATTGACTCCCCTTTAAGTTGTTCCAAATCTGTATGATTTACTTTCTTTCATTGAACATAAAAGGTTGTGCATCATATCCCATGCCTTCTCAAGTCATATGATAGATTTATGTGAGGAAAAGTCTGAAACTGAAGTTGTTATTCAACGCCTAATTCAATACGTGAAACCGGTAATCGTTCCATCCCTACAAAACACATCACCAAATGACTACAACATTTAAAACTTGATCATTAAAATGACAACTGTTAATTCAAAACATTAATACATGCTATAAAAGTATATAAATAACACAAATTAACACCACTTTACATCCATAAAAAATGGCAAAAGCCACTTAATCTCACATGTCTTCAGTAAAGCAGTGAAGACATGAGGTTGAGTAAATAATGACAGTAGGTCACTTTTAAATGAACTATTTCTTTACATATTCACATATAATGAAGCATTTGTAATATAAATGCATAAAAATGTATTTATTCACAACAAATTTTGAATAGTAGTCATTAGAGAAACATGTTTTTTGGGTCCAGATGGTGCAGTTACAGCATCTATCAACAGGGGCTAACAGGCCATGCTAACCAGCTAACTAGACCATTTGGGTTTAACAGCAGACATGAACAGCCAGAGAAATGTGTGAAGCAGCATCTTCACGAAGAGAGACACGCTGTAAACAAAACCACCAGGGCAAAAAGAGATTTCATTCATTTAGAAATGCTGCTGGTTTTGATCAGACGTCTGTCTGCAGCGTGAGACAGAACCACAGGAGCGCACGTCTGAGCATGGCTGGATCCTGCTGTAATCAAGAGTGGATACGGCCCAAGACGGCCCACCGCAGAGACACAATTTCATATCGCAGTCCTTTCCTTCTGCAAACATTTAATATGCCATATGCTCTGTTCCTCTCTCTCTTCTTCCACCGATTCCACCCGCCACATACGTCCACATCCAAACACAGTGTTTACATAAGGAAAGGGTGAGATTTCACTGTTCACACTTGTTTATTGGGCACAACAGATCGTTTTTTGGATTACATGAGGCCAGCAGGCACGGGCGATCGCTGGATTGAGTGTTTTTCTGTTCGGGTTGATATCAGTCCTGTGGGGGGAGGTGGCTAGACACCGGAGCCATTCCTGTGGGCCGTGATGTTACAGATCTGTCCATCTGCCTGACTGAGTTTCCTACACATACAGACTCTTTCCCCGCAGCTTCATCTCCCTCTCGGTCTCTCACTTTCCCCCTCTGCGCCTGCTATATTTCACACCAGGGAGCATTCAAGAGAGACAGTGCTTCTATACATAGAGCTACATAGTTGGTTTATGTGTGCGCGACTGTAAATGTGAGAGAAACAGCGTGGGCACGGATTTCTGGGAAATTCTTAATGTCTAGACTGGACTGTTCTAGATGTAGGAGGACTCTGGTGCTTTCAGGGTAGTCTGAAAAGGGCAAAGGCTGCAACACAAAGAGATGAAAGATCACAGAGGACATCTGTGCCAACTGCTCAACCATGTGGCGAGAGCAGAGGAAAAATTACTCCAAACAAGCAATAACTAAATAGCAAGGAACAGGAGTGGAACAGATTAAAAAGCTCTGCAGTGAAACAATGTCACAGATCTTACGGTAAAACATGCATGGATGAGAAAGATACAGATATGAGAGACATCAGAGAACATAAGAGAAGGCATCATGGCAGTGTTTCCTAAAGTTTGCATATTAAAAGAACTGCTTTGTATTTTAATATATATTAAAACAATTTATTTTTGGGATAGCAAAGCTCAACTTTCAGCTATATATATATATATTAGGGCTGGGCAAGTTAAAGAGCTATTATCGCGTTAACGCATTATAATTGATTAACGCGCATTATTTTATCGCGCATTAACGCAGTTTTTTATTATTATGAAAGTCCGTTGCTCACTGGCTCTGAATACACAGACAAGCCATGGGTCACAGGAGGGGTGGGATGTTGATCAGTACTGGCTTGGGATGGACGTCATCACACGTCTCAACTAATGAGAGCATTTGGGGTTGGCCTAAAGATTGCAGCAATGCTCACATGAACGCTTCTGATAAAATTATTTAGGCTAAGCATTAACATTCACAACTTCATAGGTGGGAAATAGGAAGTTTCCGATAGCACGTGAAGACAGCAGAGAAGCGCTCTTGCTCAGCACAGTGGAGTGCATCATTTTGTTAACTTTGTGGTTTATTATTTTGAGTCGTTTGGGACGCGGTAACACATGGCCCTCTCACAATATATTGCTTATACAGATCGATCACTCTTGCCGCTCAGAAATGTTCACGCAATCATGCTGCACGTATCAGAAGTTCCGTTAGCGCTCACACTCACTGATCTATATATAACTGAACCGCGCTCTGGCCCACCTCTTCCAACCGAGCCAGGGACGGCTAAACAAACAAGGATCGATCACACTAGTCAAACGAACCGGGCTTTGGGGTCAAACGCACTCAGGCACGGTTCAAATCCCCTAGTGCAAGTACACCATTATTCTCTCGCATCCCGCACACACGAGTCTCTACCCGCCCGCACCCACACTTGCCCATCAAGTGTTCCCATCCCGCGCCACACTCTGTTGCGTTGGGTCCCGCGATAGTGCAGGTCTCTACTCGGAAGGTGCCTGTTATAATGTTATGATCGAGGCTCTGGACTTAATGTTTTTATATTTAAATATTTAATTTGATCACATTAATGTTATAAGTTGAGATTTACAAGAAATATTTTAACTGCTACTATGTAAAAAGAATACTGCTGTAAAAAAGCACCTTATTTGTTTAAAGTGTTTGCGAACCAAATGTTATTGCTCTTTTGTTCATATAGCAGTACTTTTAAATGGAAAAAGTGCACAACACTACTTTTGAATGCATCATTGAATTTTGTGCATAACAATGCGATTAAAAATTTTAATCATTACCCAGATATGTGTATATATATATATATATATATATACACATACACACACATATAC
>NW_015505454.1:602700-654946 GCF_001515645.1 Sinocyclocheilus grahami | reverse complement strand
TTATTTTTTCTTGTTTGAATTTATTTTTATTTCAGTTTTAGCAAGTTTAATACTTCATCTTTGAGATCTACAAACATTGCCTTGGTAACTGAAATAAAATAAATTTTTAAGTTGAAGTTTTTCATCTAATATTTATATTTGATTTTATTACAGCAACATTTCAATGAATACGTTTTTTTTTTTTTAGCTAACAATAATAGTTTTAGCTAATAACAACACTGGATAAACGACACAGGGAATAAAGCAACAGTTTTGACTGACACAAAGAGCACTTGACAGACTTGCCACCTCAATATCACAAGACACTGTTCACAAAAGCCATAGATAGGGAGAGAATGCAGAAAAAAGAAGATAAGAGGAGGAATTAGACAGACGAAGAGAGACAGAGTGACAAAAGGCAAAAGAAAGAAAGGCAGGAAGTCCACAAAACCTCCAGGAAGTCCTCTGGTCAGAGGAGAACTGGCCCCATGACTGAGCCTGGTTTCTCCCAAGGTTTTTTTCTCCATTCTGTCACCGATGGGAGTTTTGGTTCCTTGCCTCGGTCTCCTCTGGCTTGTTTTTTTGGGGACACTTAATTTCCAGCAATATCATCGACTTGATTGCACAGATACTATTTGAACTGAACTGAGCTGGATGATGACATCACCGAATCAATGATGAACTGACTTTAACTGAAAATTGAGTGTCCTTTTGCATTGACACACTATTTTCCTATTTAAAGCTGTAAAGTTGCTTTGACACAATCTGTATTGTTAAAAGCACTATATAAATAAAGGTGACTTGACTTGACAAGACGAGAAAGCGTGGTAATCCCATCTGAGACTGTAGTCTGGGAGTAAATTACTGGACGGCTGGACAGATAAACAGCACAAGGATTCACGCCTCACATTGTAAAATCACCAAAGCATGTCTCTCCTTCCTTTTCCCTTCTTTCTTCTCCTTTCCAGCTAGTTTTATAATCAATTACGTCTGTTGTAGAAACCAGGCTGAGTGTGTATCCAAGCATACAGAGTCTCTCAACTGTACAGTGAGTCTCCCTGTGGGCTAACACACACATACAGAGTAACAAACGAAACAAAAGGCAAAGACTAATAAACAACCACAATGCAGATCATGTACTTGAAAAAATGGAGATTAGAACCCGTATTCATGTTTCCAGTCTCTCTCTCTCATAAACACACACAAACCACATCACACTGTAATGCCCAACGGACAGACATTAAAAAAGGAAGGAACGATGGATAGCAGGACAGATGGATGGAGGTATGAGGAGGAGAGAGATGCACCATCTGTCAGTGTGTAGTAAATCAGGTCAGGCTGGAGTGTGTGAGATGATAAAACACACACAGAGACATGGCACAGCGGTGAGACGTACAACACACACCACACAAATAACACACACCCACCCACCGTTTACAAATACACAAGAGAAACTTCTTCCGTTAACCACTCAAAGTCTACTGAACCACAGCAGAAAAATTCTTCACATATCTTAGAAGATATTTAATTAAATATATAATACAGATATATCCAACACACAGTGGGTATGACGATCTATCTAGGCAAAACCAATTCGCCTGGACACATGCTATGATATTACTTACACACAGGAGAGAGCCCTCCTCCTCTCTGCTGGCATAGAGATTCACTCCTCAGTTAAGAATCCAGCCAGAGCCGAACGAAAGAACTGGAGCGTGCGAGAGAGCGAGTGAGCTTGTCTATGAGTTCACCCTCATAAAAAAAGAAGAGGTCACTTGTGTCGGTTCTCTGCTCTGGTCTATACTCAGAGAAAATGAATGAGCTTACAGAGAAAGAAGAGAGGTAAAATAACTAGGAGGGGGAGAGAGCAGCCAATAAGATAGGTGGAAAAATAAGAGCTAGGAGAGAGAGAGAGAGAGAGAGAGAGAGAGAGAATATCAGGGAAACCGTCACCAATTAATCACTGACGCTTTGCTCAAAGAATAGACTTCAGCACCATGGACAGAGGAATGGAGAGTGATAATGAGAATGCAGAGTGAAATATGAAGGGCTAAACGAGAATGTGTTGTCCACATGCCAGGCCTGTTGCAGTGGGTGTGAAACGATGACAGGGACGCGAGGTGCTCCTTTCTTGCCTTGTGATGTGCTCGCTGAGGAATGCTGGGTAATGAGTGTACATACCAGAACTGATCGTTCAGCTCCACTCTCCCTGAGCGTGACAGACAGGAAGCTGAAAAACCACATGCATGTCTGCATACCTTCATTAGACTCTAAACAAGCCCAATATCACGCTGTTAAACAGCTCATACTGGAAACAGAAGGAGAGCACAAGGAAGAAACAAAAACAGAGGGTGACTAAAAACAGAAGTGAATAAAAGCCAATAAGCATTTTGTCACAAAGCTAATGTGAGAACTAACTAATGTAACCAGTCTACCCTAACAAATCCAAACAAAGCGTGCCCAAAGTATTAGCGAAAATAACCCTTAGAACTTAATTTTCTCACATTTTCTGACCGCGCAAAACTCACCACAATGCCAGGGTTTCGCTATGTGGTGTACTGAGTGGTTTTGAATCTTGTCTACTGACATTTGTTATGGCATCCACTTTGAATACAATACTTGTGAAAACTTTTTTTTTTAAAGGGATAGTTCACCCAAAAATGAAAATTCTGTCATTAATTACTCATGTCGTTCCAAACCTGTAAGACCTTCGTTCATCTTCAGAACACAAATTAAGATATTTTTGATGAAATCCGAGAGCTTTCTGACCCTGCATAGACAGCAACGGAACTCCTACATTCAAGGCCCAGAAAGGTAGTAAGAACATTGTTAAAATAGTCCATGTGACATCAGCGGTTCATTCCTCTGCTTGTAAACAGGCCGCAGTGATTCTACATCAGAATGTCGGCTCCTGCGTCAGCACCACCACACGCATGCATCATGGTACTCTCGTAAACGAGTGTCAAAGACTAACATAGAAGGGAAGAAATTGTTGAATAAAGTCGTTATTTTAGTTTTCTTTGAGCACAAAAAGTATTCTCGTAGCTTCATACAATTACGGTTGAACCACTGATGGCACTATTTTAAAGATGTCCTTACTACCTTTCTGTGCCTTGAATGTGATAGTTGTGTTGCTGTCTATGCAGGGTCAGAAGACTCTCGGATTTCATCAAAAATATCTTAATTTGTGTTCCGAAGATGAGCAAAGGTCTTACAGTACATTCACACGACGCGTCGGTGTCAACGCCTCTTGTTTACTTTGAATGGAGTGACGTCAAGCGTTGCCGAACTGAATTGTGGGTCTGTTGTGTCGCGTCACTGGCGTTGCTCGCAGTAGAAGTTGAAAATTTTTCAACTTTAAGCGCCAATGCAGGCGTCAGCCAATCAGATCTCCTTATGCAAATACTCTAGCACAGACGCTAGCCAATCTCGTTCATGCAACACCAGAAAAGTAATGTGATTGGCTGTTGTCACTATGATGGTCGCGTCAGCACCAAGCTTCAGACATGCCCTCCGTCAAGCGTTGATGCTGACGCCCCGTGTGAATGTAGCGTTATGGGTTTGGAACGAAGTGAAGGTGAGTAATTAGTGACACAATTTTCATTTTTGGGTCAACTATCCCTTTAAAAACAGTTATCACGAGTATTGTGTTCAAAGTGGACAGTCAAGATTTGAAAGTCAAAAACAAGTCTTTATTTCTGTGGTAGGTTGCCATATGTAGTCCGTCTCTCTGGTTTCTGTGGTTGCAAAATGCTTAGACTATTCAACTATGTCATCTAATAACTTCAGTTATATAGAAACACAGATTGGTCTAATTTAAATCTGAAAAGTAAGTGCAATTTCCTCTTGAATAACTGCTAATTGATCATAACATGTTTTTGATAAAGTTTTTGCAACTGGCCCTGGTCTCTAGTTAAGAGAAAAATGCAAAAGAAAATGTTTTAGAGAGGTTGTGTGCATGAATAACCAATAGTAATAGGGATGCTGTCCACTAAAGACCCACAAACTAAAATATCTAATACAGGGATGGGCAATTCTAGTCCTAAAGGATTTTTCAAGTGTGTTTGATTAGGGATAAAGCTAAATTCTCCAGAGCAGTGGCTCTCCAGGACCAGAATTGCTTCTCCCTGGTCCAACAGCTATTGTGGTCATAGTATTGTGGTCAGGTATGGCCTGCCACCTGCTGGCTTTTTTATGAAATTACACTATAAACCACATGTTTACATGAAGCAGGTGACAAACAGGTTTAGTCGGTGATGACTTATTAACCTGGCAGATGCTTGTATCCGAAGACACCTACAAAGCCTTCAAGCTACACATTTATCATACGTGTTCTCCAGGGATTAAATCCCATGACCTTGGCATTGGCGAATCTGTATTTTAGTCTATGCAGGATCTCAGTGCAGGATCACATCACCATGACACCCACTCCCACCATCCTGACAACCAGACACTGGAGCGCAGGGATCAGCCACTGTCAGAGTGACTCAGAGTATGTGAGAAAACAAACAGAGTGAGGTGGGTCTTCTGGGATTCTGAGGCAAAGACAGAGACAGACAGACAGGTGGGGATGCAGATAAAAATACTGGTGCAAAAATAGACACTGTTCTGAGAGGGGCTTTTAGAGCTCATGGTGTTGATCTAAAAGCTTGAGATCAATGATGTGAGTCTGACCCACTTCTCGGTCTCTCACTTCCTTCAGGAGATCACACTCTGACATCATCAGATTTCAGCACAGCTCAGGCTGACAAAGGCAACCGCATATTCCACTGAAAACCTTGTCTAGACCAAATCATGCTTGAAAAAAAATATTTCGGTTCCAGTTTAGTAGTATCTTATTATTTTAATCTTAACCTTGATTTTCACATGAGCAGTTTAAAGGGTCATCAATATTTCTCATCTGTTTTAATAAAAGAAAAAAAAGAGTAATTATATTATATTATATTAATACTAACAAAAACATGTATCATGGTTTCCACAAAAATATTAAGCAGCACATCTGTTTTCAACATTGATTGTAATAAGAAATGTTATCAGCATACTAGAAAGATTTCTGAATGATCATGTGGCACTGAAGACTGGAGTAATGGCTGCTGAAAATTCAGCTTTACATTCACAGGATTAAATTACATTTTATTCCTATATTAATTTAAATATATTAAAATGAAAAATGATTCTTTTAAATCGTAATACAATTTCACAACATTACTGTTTTTTTTTTTTTTTTAATTTCTGATCAAATAAATTTCAGACCCCAAATTTCTGAACGGTAGTATATGTACTGTATATACACATTAATTTTGTATTATGGCATTATGCTAGCTATATGATCTATATGTGGTCTTTAATGTAAGCCATCGTATTTTGTACAAATTTAAATGTCTAAGTTATTTTCTGTTTTCCTTTTTATTTATCTATATAGCACATTTAATGCAACCACTGATTGCCCAAAGTGCTTCACTGTCACTAACACGCATGCATAAATAACATACAACCACAGAATAAAAAAAGAAATACAGAGAGCAACACACAGAGTCATAGACAACGTAAACAATCAAAAACACCCCATCACAAAGATGCCCAAGAAATCTTTAAAAGATCTGCTTTTAACCTTACATTTTGGCAGTGACTTTACTGACCTTACAGAAAAAGGGAGATCATTCCAAAGTTTGGGCTCTGTCACCCTTTTGTTTTGTATTTAGTTCTTACAACATAGAAAAGTTAGAGGAAGCTGGGGAGTTGTGTGATTTTACTGGCCTTTAGTATTTAATGTTCTGAACACGATTCATTACAGACCATTTATACATGGCACACAGACAAAGGGATTGAATCATTTTACTTTGAGAGAGTTCAGGTGCACTGACCACAAACACACACAACATCATCAGTGTTCTGTCAGCCATTCAACTCTACAGAGGAATGAATCAGTCATTTATACTGACACACATACCACTCGCATAGACAGAACACACAGAATGTGACAGCTCTGCAAAAATAGAAAGCTTGGGTTTGTTTGTGTGTGAGAGGAAAGAGTGGGCAGCATCTGGAATGGAATGAAGAGAGGGGGCTGGAGCACAGCCAGGGTTTCATATGGATGAGAGTCTGACATACAAGAGAGATTAGAGAGAGAAATAAAAAAAGAGCTCTGTTGTTGCATGAGTGCTGGCTAGGTTCTCATGAGAACTGAAATCACGTGCCAAAATAAACACACCTGCCCCCTTGTGGTGAAACTATTAAAAGCAGAAACATTTTCCCCCACTTTATCCCACTTATATGATGATGAATACTAATTTGAGCAATACATCTTTGTATAAAAAATTCTTCAAAATCTTAAAAAACTAAATATGATTTATAAAATATTAATTTTTTTTTTTTTTTACTCTGTCAGTTATAATTTTTCATTTAAACAAGCTAAGCACAATGGCACATACAATACATGAATAACTGAATGAAAAGTTACACATTTTCTACACTCATTCGTGTTCATAAAATACAGCAAAACATTCTTTCAGTGTTAAAGTACATGTACGGTTAACGTCTGGAGCTATGAGTACATAAAACACAAGTTCAACCCAAAAGCAGAAGACATCTGCTTCAGGAGCTCACAGAGCAATGACAGCTGTGTGTGTCACAGGAGATGAGCGCTTCAGGTCTCAAATATAGGACAGCGCTGTAACATGGTGAACGTGCTGACCCACTCTGACCCTGAGAACTGCCAAAGAACTAACAGACAACACACTGAGTGATTCATACAGCTTTGTATGATAACATTTACAGCTTGACCCAAGAGTTTAATTTAAGTATTGGGATGCCCTTGAAGGATCCTTAGATCCTCACGTGCAAATTGTGTGTTAGGTTTCTTATTCATTTATTCACGTAATCATTTTATAATCATTAGTCATATGATTTATTATTTGATTATAATTATCATTTGACTATTTTTATTATTTATCATTATATTATTTAGTATTTGTATTGTTTATTCATTTATTATATTTCTGTATATTATATTTCTTATTAATTTTCATTGTTGTTCAATCTCATGCTTGTGGGGTTTCATGAACTGTTTTGTCTGTATGAATGGAGATAGATAAGAAGGAATGTTTATGGAAACCCAAGGTTTATGGGATGTTGCTGTGAAGCAGTTTTGGTATAACAGTACATGTTGAATTTGTGCTGGTCAGATGAAGTTTGAACATTGAGACATACGCAACTAAGATAGTTCAATAAACTCTTTTTGTACTTTTTACCATCATCACTTCGTCTCCTGCTTCCGCTCTTCTCTGGCTTTTCTCTGTCAACTTCTTGATTGACAGAAGACTGTTAAACACTTGTTTTGGGTATTTTTGGATACCAGACTTGCTGTTAACAGGGTTTGGATTAACAGCGCTGCTGACTAGTTGTTCTGTTACTGGACAAACGGATATTTTCTGACGGGATCTGGCATCTGGGGATGGATCCTAATTATTATCTGGCGTGGAGACCAGATCTAACACCCTGGAATGAGATTTTTAATTAAAAGGAAATGACCATGTATCTTTAAACACATGCAGCTTTGTGCATGCCAGTATGAGCGGTTTTAAACACATGCAGCTTTGTGCATGCCAGTATGAGCGGTTTTAAACACATGCAGCTTTGTGCAACAGCTTTGACCAAATAGTGCCTTGTCTTTCAAGAAAAAAAGAGAGCGCTGCAAAATAGCAGGCACTGGCTATATTTACATTGACTGCAATAATATGAACAAGACCTAATATTCTCAAAATTATTAAATTCATATTTCCATTTGCATTTGAGGTTGTTGATTAATGAATGTTGTCCTCACATTGTATATATCCAACTCTCAGTTCTAACGTAGTAAATAAATGGAGTCTTGCAGTCCATGTAAACATGTCCTCTAGAGGTCCTAAAGTTTGAATAGCACGGTTACATAAACATAAGCAATAAAATCATGCTCCATGCAGTCCTGAAACCCAGAGGTACCATCTCATCTAGCCTGGTTCAGCATTCAATCAATGAGAAGCATGAACAGATGTACAGTATGTAGTGTTTCAAGCCAAAGGCTAATACCATCCGTTCGACAGCTCACTGTTCAGGTCAAAGACATCTTTAGTGGAAAGAGAGATTTGACCTATCTGAAGCAATGCAGTGACCTACAGCAGTTACCGCAAACTAAACAATAAAAAAAAAAACATCTTTGAGCCAGTCCAGTCCGAATGCAATCATTCCAGGGCTCAACAAAAAGGACTGCCTGAACAGTGTGAGATAGTCTCAAGTCTTAATTTAAAATTATATTCATATTTAAATATTTGGTTTTCTATGATATATTGAACATTGTTGTTCAATTCTGATCATTTAAATGCATTATCAGGGTAATGTTAGCCAGCTGGCTGACGTGGATGACGCTTTGTCATGTCTTTTTTTTTTTTGGAATTTAGAATGAAAATGATAAATCATCATATGTCATTGTTTTTTCAGACAGAGTGCATCCATTAATTCATACATTATATCTGGTTAATTACCAGTTCTTAATTCCATTACATTTATTCATTAGGTTTTTTTTTTAAAGTGGTCATGAACTGCCTTTGTTTTTTTATTTTGTACTGTTCTCTGAGGTCCACTTATAATGTTATCAAGATTTTTACATCAAAAAACATCAATAGACAGCAATAGGCTATTTTCTGTCCTGTTTTGACCCCCCTCATCAGAACGCTCTGTTTGAATAGGCGAGGCGGACTGTAGACTTGAAAGTAAATGCCCACTGCCAGTGTTGGGTGTAATTAGTTACCAAGTAATCAGTTACTGTAATTTAATTGCTTTTCCCTTGAAAAAGTAAAGTAAGGGATTACTCTTATTTTTTTCTGTAATTTAATTACAGTTACTTCTTATGTAATTGAACTTAATACTGTGTATAGACTGTAGAACATTTATATACAATGCAATAGTGGATTTAAAGTCGGCATGAAATCAAAATGGAAAATTCTTTTTTTTTTATGGAATACTGTAGTGTTTATAATAAATAATTTATCCGTGCACTTCATTATTTTTTTTAAATTCATGTGCCCTCGTAATCTTTAATCAAAAACGTTAACCTCCCCTCCCCCTCAAAACGACTCATCTTCTCTTCCGGTCACGAGCTATGGCGCAAGGGCGGAGCTAGTGACGTGAAGGGTAAACGCTGGGATAAACAACAAGGGGAAAAGCTGAAGCTGATGCTTCACTTTATAGAAATCAATGCATTGACCAGTGCTGACGCAAGCCATGGGGGAGTACACTACCCTTAAAAATTGACAAGATATTTCCACAACATTACTCTTAGGACATTGCAAACTATTTTTTTATGAATATGACTTAACCTGATGGAGGACGCACTCAGTCATTCAGTCTCTCTCTCTCTCTCTCTCTCTCTCTGGCATGTTTTGTGCCGTTGATCGTCCTCATCGTCCTCGTCGTCGTCTTCCTCAATAAATAAAAAATTTCTTCATGCTAGGGTGTCGGCGGTGAATCCAGTGGAGAGAAATCCCCCCCACAACTAACTGCAAACTGGCATTCAGATCTGCCTCCATTTTGTTAGCAACGCCAGCTTCCAATGATCCAATCAATTCCCGAAGGACGAAATCAAGTCCCGCCCTCTCATTTCAGATGCAGTTTCACTAGGAATTATACATCACAGTAGAGATAAAAAGACAATCGTATTCCGTTTCATACCGACTTTAACATCAAAATTTAAAGTCCAACCTAAAAAACGCATGCTTTTTATGTACCCTTCTAACTTTAAATACTTTGGTGAGTTAATAAGAACATTGGTAACACTTAAGTGTCCAATTCTCAATATTCACTAGTTGGTTATTAGCATGAATATTGCTGGGATATTTGCCGTTTATTATTACTTAAAAAAACACATATTAATGTCTTGTTCTGCAAGACCTTATTCTAAATCCTTAATCCTACCCAATTCTTAAACTTAACAGCTACTTTACGAAGTATTAATATGCAGTAAGTAGGCGTATATTGAGGCAAAAGTCATAGTTAACAGTTAGTTAATAGTGAGAATTGGACTCTAATCTAAAGTGTGACCAGAATAATTTATGTAGTTATCTATTATTTATTTGAAAGAATTAAAAGAACTGTTTCATGTCTATCCTTATATCATTAACTTGTCAAGGTTGATATAGGATTTAGAAAGTAATTAGTAATAATTAATTAAATACTTTTTGGAGAGAGTAATTTGTACAGTAATCTAATTACACTGTTGAAGATGTAATTAGTAACTAGTAATTAATTACTTTTTTAAGAGTAACTTACCCAACACTGCCCACTGCTATGATTGGCTAACAGTTGTGTAAGATTGACAGCCTACATTCTTCACCGATGGACATGGCTGTGACATGGTTAAGAACACATTATTACTCAGTAAATATCAAATCTGTAATAACAGACAAAGCAATAGTGACCACATAATAAAAACAGTTACTCAAACTTGTGTAGTGCGACATTACTGTCGGATCCAATATAGTCAGCACAGCATCGTCTTTTAGTTTCAATCTTTCTGAGAATCCTGCATGGAATTGTGCCTTGTTTGTAAACGAATCCGCGGTAAAATGAAGTGAACAAAGGACCAAGTTCTTACTGACATTAATTAAGAATTAAGTTCATCAAATAAAGTTTATCAATTGATTGCTGTGTAGACCTGAGTTTGCCTCTCTCGTTATTTACACTACATGCGTGAATCAGTGGGCGGGGCTAAACAGGCAGTGATGTATAAGCGGGTGTTGATCTTCTGCGGAGACCGTGTTTAGCTACACTATAACGACATAAAGTCACATATTCCACAACCAGGGGCCGGATTCATGAAACATTCTTAAGAAGAAATTTCTTCTTAACTGCCATTTTCTTATTTTTTAACAAGAAAAAAGTTAAAGAATATTTAGTATTCCCAAAAATTCATCTTAAGAATATTCTTATCTTTTTACTTAAGATTGTTCTTAAGACAAAACTTGAGAAGAATTCAAATTCTTGAAAAGAATCTTCTTAAAAATCATCGTAAATAACTTCTTAAATTTAGGACAGCCCCAGACTTGTCTTAAATCCCAAACAATAAGAATAATTGAATTAATTTATTGGGTTATTTCAAATAAATTGTTAAGCATTACAACAACACTAGCTACATATAATACATAGTAGGACTATTAATAGGGATGTGCATGAGTTTTCTGAAGTGACAGCGATAACTGATAATGTAAACAATGATCGGTCATGATTAGCCTGTGTGACGCTACTTTTTGACATATCTTTTATTTATGACATAATCGTTGGCAGTATTCAGCGCACATGAATGTGCAGGACGCGTTTGCTGTAGCAGCGCGGACACACATACCGCAAGCGTTCACTCAGATGAGAGCGCAAAAACACCACAAAAATGAATGAAACATATCGCTGCAGCTTGAGACAGGCTATTTTAAAAATAACTGTTCAAAAACACGGCACATTAAAAACGTGAAGCTGAGTGCCAGTCAAATTCGTGACGAAAATAATGTGCATGCTTATTAAGATTATTAGGGTAATCTGCAGGAAGCGCAAAAAGACAATAAAGTGTGAGTTTATCAGTGCGCCATGTATTCACTCAGATAACGACTGTTATTTTCTTCTTAAAGGGGTCATAGGATACCCATTTTCCACAAGTTGATGTGATTCTTTAGGGTCTTAATGAAAAGTCTGTAACATAGTTTGGTTAAAATTTCTCAATGGTAGTGTAAAAAACACCTTTTTTACCCGGTCAAAAACAGCTCTTTTCAAAGCATGCAGATTTGTAGCATTTTCCTTTAAATATTAATGAGCTCTGCTGGCCCCGCCCCTCTCTTCCGAGCTGCTGGCTGAGGGACTGTTTACTTTAGCCGCATTCATCGTGAAACTTGCTAATTAGCACATTATTAGTGAAGGCGATAGGGTGGTTGTGTACACACACTGCCAACACACATTTTAGTTCAAACAACGTGTAAAAGTGCTTGTAGCATCACATGACCCCTTTAAGAAAAAAACTATGATGTTCTTAAGAATATATTTGAGAACTTATTAAGAATTTTTCAAGAATTGCACTTAACAACATTCTTACGAACTTCGTGGAATTGATCTTAAGGGTCCCATATTGTATACCTTTCTGGAGTTTTATTTGAGGTTTTGATGTCCTTAAGAATATATATTTGCGGTATAAGTACCAAAAACCATCTCAATATATTTTTACAGCTCCTTTCTCAGGAGCTCTGCTGAGAACAGGTCGATTTTGGCCTGTCTAATTAATATTCATGATCCTCTCTTCTGATTGGCCTGTTGTTTTCTGAGTGATGCACGGCCAGGCCAACCACAGGTAACTAGGGTCAGCGACGTCACAGCGCTAGTTGGAGGCAGCAAAACAAAGGAAACAAAGGTAAAACTGGAGGCGGCCCATTCAAATCAGCGCAAGTTCGGCTACATAAGGAGCTAAAAATATCATCTTGTTGTGATTTGTGATTAATTGTGGCTGGAACAATAATGTAGCTGTAAAAATAGTTTCCTGCTGAAACTGAAATGTATATACATCTTCATCATGACATGATAGACACGGTGAGTTTGTCTTTACTATAAACGTTAGATGTGATCACCTCATTGTAACAATCCTGTCAGATCGTCCATCCTTTGAGTGAGAGTGTAACGTTACAGGTCGGCCGATCTGGTTTCGTGGTTAAAGTTAACCTTTTCCACATGTTTCCCTGTTGTCGTTGCTCAGCAAAAGCATGGACGCGATGTTGTCTGGGGGTTTGGCAAAAGGAGAGTGGGAAGGTGGGCGGTGCTCGGGGTGGTGACTGAAGGCAGTGACTGTGTAGTTATGATGTCAACTTTTTACGGAAGTCACAACGGTTCGTGAAAAATAGCTAGAACTTTAAGCAGGCTGTGTGAATTTTACTGTGGACTGACTGTTTTGAAACTTATATGGTAGTTAAATAGCCCCTAGACCTCAGTAATCGTGAAAAAAGCCAGGAAATTTCAGTTGTGACAATATGGGACCTTTAAGAAGAATTTTGTGAATCCGGCCCCGGTTTTTTTGGCAGATTGGCTTCAATATAAACTGTTTTTAGACTAATGAGAAAGTTATCAGTTCTGAAACATACAGGATGTTTTTAATAATACAATGACCTCTTATATGTGAAAAGATCAGGGGACTTTTTATTCCTCAGTTCATGACCCTTACAAAACCTTAATTTTGTTTTTAGTTAGTTCATTAAAAACATTTTTTAAATAAAAACAGACCTTTTTATGGTGCGGCCAGTGAAAATCCAATGACATGGCCAGTGCAAATTTAATCTCCTTACTGGACCAGAAGAAGAAAATTCTTATTGCCGAGCCCTGCAATTTTCTGCAAACACTCTGAACTACACACCAACCCTGCAAACATGATGCAAAGCCTCTGTAAGAAGCCCAGTCACCTTACCTGACTGATAACAGTGTGTTAGAGGGGCTGTGGGGCCATTGTCTAAAAGCACAGACATTTTCCATTCAAAACCTTTATGCAGCAACTCAATTAACACAATTAGTTCCAAGCAGAGAGAAAACATGGATCCAGACCAACATTTCTATACTGTTTCAATTACAAAGTAACACTTTCAACCATACGATTAGATGCCATCTTGCTAAAAAGGCAGATGCGTGTCCTCATTTGCTATAAAAGCAACTTCAAAGTGACCTATTGTTGCCAGGAAACTTCAGATAAATGTTTGTTAAAGACTGATGTGATGTGTTGAATATAGTAGAATCTTTGTCCCAGTTTATTATATAGACAATCAATTTACAAGCCCAAATAAAATGCTGGCAAATCAGTGTGGCAATGATCAATTTCAGCTTAAAAGCACAAACTAAAAAAAAAATATCTATGTTCACCAGAATTTTCCCGCTCTTACCGGACTGATCGTTCATCATTCGGATGGCTTTGGCCTTGGCCAGCTCCAGTGCTGTGACCCATCTCTGCCTCTCCACCTCTGTGCTGGCTTTCAGATGGTACGTGCGCCCCCCACTGCTCAGAACAATATTGCAGGCGTCTTCGGTGTCGATGTGCGCCGTGGCCAGGTTGATGGTGCCGCGGCACGTATGGGCCATCTCTGCCTGTGTCCTATCAGGAGCGACGAAGACAGGAGCAACCAAAACATGGAGTGCAGGAAATGAGAGGGAGGTGTTAGTACATGATGACAAAAAGACACCAAGAGAAAACATTTTTCCTCATTTGCTATAAAAGCAACTTCAAAGTGACCTATTGTTGCCAGGAAACTTCAGATAAATGTTTGTTAAAGACTGATGTGATGTGTTGAATATAGTAGAATCTTTGTCCCAGTTTATTATATAGACAATCAATTTACAAGCCCAAATAAAATGCTGGCAAATCAGTGTGGCAATGATCAATTTCAGCTTAAAAGCACAAACTAAAAAAAAAATATCTATGTTCACCAGAATTTTCCCGCTCTTACCGGACTGATCGTTCATCATTCGGATGGCTTTGGCCTTGGCCAGCTCCAGTGCTGTGACCCATCTCTGCCTCTCCACCTCTGTGCTGGCTTTCAGATGGTACGTGCGCCCCCCACTGCTCAGAACAATATTGCAGGCGTCTTCGGTGTCGATGTGCGCCGTGGCCAGGTTGATGGTGCCGCGGCACGTATGGGCCATCTCTGCCTGTGTCCTATCAGGAGCGACGAAGACAGGAGCAACCAAAACATGGAGTGCAGGAAATGAGAGGGAGGTGTTAGTACATGATGACAAAAAGACACCAAGAGAAAAAAAAATTTTTTAAATCACAGAAAGACAGACACAGTGAACAATGAGAAGAAGAAGAGAGAGAGAGAAAGAAAGTGATTAATAATATTGTTAAATCATTAATTAAAATGTCCAGTTTGTCAAATGTTGAAGAGAGGTACCACAATGCATAACTTTTTATTATGATGTAACTTGCAGGATAGCTGTACTGTGAATGAAATCATATGTGGAGTGAATAATGCATCAGTCGTATGTAAGAAAGAAAAACACTGAGCACCTGTAGGAGGCACATTACTACACACAGCTGCAAACTGAGTGGGCAGAGAATAGAAGTTAACATGGCTATTGTGTGTCAGCTGGCCAAACAACAACACTCAAACAAACCAGCCAGTGTCACAGCCAGAGAGAGAGGGAACAGAGCGTGATGTAAACCCTGACAGAGAGATCAGGAAGAGAACTTACAGTACCCACTATCAAACAGCAAAGAAACTACTGAGGCCTACACAAGTGAAAAAGTAATACATTTAAAATAACTTTATTTCATACTAAGTAGTTCAAATCTATTAACATATTTACTGACATATCGCTCGAGACATATAAAAATGATAGCTAATTCAACTTTATTCAGAGTACTACTAATGCACAATTCACATTTCTTAATAATATTAATGTCACTATTGATGAGGATTGTATGATCTTTGATTAATAAGTCTTTGAACGCAAGATATTTAAAGTGTACCTGAAGTATACTTGCAATAGTTTCACTTTAGCACAATCAAATATACTTCACTATATCTTTAGTTGGACTTCAGCACTACTTTCGCACAATTAAAGTGCATTAAGCACAAAATTAGTTGTTTCAATTTAGCAGACTTTAAGTATGTATAGTACCAGTTTCGTATGCTAAAAGTACAACAGCAGGGTATTTTTATTAAGCACATACATATGCAAATGCATTTGTAGTATATTCACCATGAAATAAATTTATTTCAAATACATTTTATTATATTTATTTTTCACTAGGGTATCCTTATGAAAACATGACATTTCTCAAACAAACAAAAGAGAAAAGTACAGAGCTGCGTCCCTCAAAAGCATTGTGAGGTAAGTTGATCATAGAAACCATTGGTGGCAATGGTTACGATCTACTTACTTAGGCTTACAATGCTTTCGGGAAACACAGCCCAGAACAATAAATGTAAACTAGCTGTGTTTAATTTTCTGTTCAGTCTCTGTTTTCTACAACACCCCTTCATAACGATCTCTATTAGTGACAAACTGATGGATCACTGAAGAAGATCAATCAGTCAGCAGCATGCTACTTAAGATTATTGGCATCCGCAAACAATTTGATCACAGAAATAATTTAATTCTTGTTTTTAATTTAATGAACCGGAGTAAAAAGCTCATATTCAGTACATTTAAACTGACAAATATATTTTTTTTAAGTTTAAATGTTCCATATTAATGTCTTGCATGTCTAATCAGGCCGATACGATAACAGAAAAATTTAGCATTTATCGGCCGATACCGATATGGTGGCCGATATATCGTGCATCCCTACTAATAATTTGCAAGAATATAAACATTTTTTAGAAATCATATCAACAACCTATATATTGCAGAAATATATATACACATAAAAAGATCGATAGATTGACAGTCAAAACTGTAGAATGATAGAACGATAGATAGAACGACAGATAGATAGAACGACAGATAGATAGAACGACAAATAGACAGATAGATAGACAGATAGACAGATAGATAGATAGATAGATAGATAGATAGATAGATAGATAGATAGATAGATAGATAGATAGATAGATAGATAGATAGATGAGGGTGGCTGGTTGTTTAGTGTGTGAAATATTTCAGGTCTGAAAGAATTGCAGAGCCTCTTGGTAGTCTGTCAGGCCATTCTAAGGAGCTCTAATTTAACCAAGCCTTGAGTAGAGGCCTAACAAAAGCCTAAATCCTCACAAAACACAGCCCAAGAAAGACAGAGGCAGGGAATAAAGACAGATTCCTCACTCAGCTGCTTACGAAACACTGATTCAAACGTTGTCACGCCACTGAGGCTTTGCTGACTCAGAAAGAGAAAATGAAAAAGAGGTTCAGTGAAAGTGTAAAAGTGAATGCAGTAAAAGGCATGAAGGGGCAAAGAGGAGGAGCCGAAAAGTGGGGAGACACACAGAGAGCCAGAACCCTGTCTCTGTGTTACTGCTCTGGTTACCCAGTATCTGTTGCACATCTCTAATGGAATGTCAAAGCTCTGACCTCTCAGAGAAACTGTGAGACGCATTCCACTCATTCAGAGCCGGTCAGACATCTCTGACACAGATATACACTGTGCTTGTGGAAATTAATGTGTCTGTATTTAATGTGAAACATGTGTTATATGGCTAGATACCAATAAAATGTCAAAAATGCAAATATTCCTTTCTTCTGAACTGTTCTCATGAGCTGCATGCAAAAGAAAACATACAGCACAACCAAGTTAGTCTGATTCATAAACAAATTATTAATATAAACCAGTTATTTATAGTGTATCAAAAACATGATCACTATGATTTTTTTTCTCAAACCAAATTCACCCAAAGCCGATTCTAAAGATTTCATTGGTCACGTCAATCAAAGTGCTAATTGCCTACACAACGCTGAAACAAATACTCACCCCTAACCTTAACCTGCATCCTAACCTTAACCTAAGTGTTTGGTAGCACATCCTGATAGATAGCATTACTGTTTGTCATGAGATCCATCTTTCTGAACTTTGAACTGAATCCATAAAATGTAAACCTTTCTTGACAGGTGGCTGCACAAGTTGACCAATGAAATTGGTTGTGAGGTGTGATTTCTGCTTAACTGGTTTGGAAGAAAAGAAAAATAACACATTATCAGTGTAGTCCAGTTGAAGGGCAAATGACTCTATGGAGTGTTTTTTAAGGAATAACTCAAAAAAGACTCACAAGTTACCATTTTAATCAGTCTGACGAATCTATCACTGAATGTGCCTGACTGAATCAGTCAGTGGTTACCGAATTAACATCGGACTCATTTCAACTTCAAGTTATCATTACTGTCAGTGACACCAATCTTGAAATAAACAAAGTTTTGTGTAAGTAAGGTTTGTGAACTTTAAATATGTAGCCTATGATTACTGACTGGTTGTTCATGACTGCAAAAACACAGTTAATGTGTATTGTGTGTTAAATTATTGTCTGTGCATGAAACAATCATTTAAACCAAGTTTAAAAACCACAATTGAACAGTCTCTGTCATGTTCATTTTAAGGCCTATGCAGTTCATGTTAATACTAATAAATGTTAAGAACATTTCTGTCTACGTTTGCACCCAGCAAGTTATTTCCATTTTGAATAATCATTTCAGTAAAGCAGCCTACTTTGAAACTGAACAATCTGTGTGAGAAAGGGGATTAAAATAATATACCAGCATAATAGGAAATCGGAATCAGAAAACAAGCGATTCTCTCTTTCCACATACGAGACACTATAGTCTCCCTACTGTTTGTGTGAGTGTTGAAAGTGTTGAGTCCAACATCTGCTGGCTACATTTTTTCAGGCCTTCTGGGGACTGATGGTCTGACAGTTAAGCAAACCAAGTAATTGGCTGAATCCAAACTCAGATGACCGAGTCACTAGGGGGAGGGAGAGATACACATTCAGCTCAGAGACCAACCATCAATTACCATATTCACTCCATCACACAAAAGAAAAGAAAAAACCTCTAGAGCATAGATTGCATACTCAAACCCTACCAAAGCAAAAGCAGACAGGAGAAAGAAAGAGAAAGTTGGGGGGAGGAGGTGTGGAGGGGTAAAAGCAAAGATCTTAAATTAGCTTCACCCACCCTGCAGGGGACAGACTGGACGCAAATGGCTGTAAGTGGGTCAGAACTGAGAACATGAAGCCAGAGTAAGGAACTACCATGCCGAGCAAAAAGAGAGAGACAGATATATGTAAAACCAGCAGAGAGAGAGAGAGGTAGGGAAAGTGAGGCAATGACAAAAATAAATATCAGATGAGAGATGTATCCAGAATTTATCCAAAAAGAAAAAATTCATAAAAAGCAGAGGGAAAGAAAAAGGGGGTGATATTGATGTAAGAGAGTCTACGAAATTCACTTACGTACTACCAGATATGTAAGTGAATTTTCAACCATAATTTCAGTTAAATATATATAATTAAATATAATTATATATATTTTTTAAATCAAATTTTGAGTGCCTTCCAGGACATTCTGAGTGGTTTCTTGAGTGTTGCTAGGGTGTTCTTGTTGGTTACATCCTCCATTATTAATTTTAATATACAATACCATTTAAAAGTTGTGTCAGGCTGCATTAATTTGATCAAAATACAGTTAAAACTGTAATACTGTGAAATAAATCTTGCAATTTAAAATAACTTTCTATTTTAATATATTTTAAAATGTCATTTGTTTCTGTTTATTCTTTTTAGCAGCTGTTACTACAGTCTTCAGTGTCACATGATCCTGCAGAAATCATTCTAACACACTGAATTGCTGCTTAAGAAACATTTCTTATTTTATTATCAATATTAAAAACAGCTCAATGTTGAAAACAGTCATTCTGTGATGAATATAAAATTCAAACGAACAGCATTTATTTGAAATACAAATCTTTTGTAACTTTATAAATGTTTTACTGTCACTTTTGATCAATTTGATGCATACTTGCTGAATTAAAATTTTAAAAATCTTACTGACCATATTCTGAGTGGCCAGAAGAGCAGCAACTCCTTCCTTTCTGTAACTTGGCTTGCTCAGTTGTCATATGTCACATTAGCACTATCACTTAGGATCATTTAGAAAAGTTAATTATTTTTATTTCTATATTCTGTTATCCCTCTATGTATGTTTTTTTGTTTGTAACTTTTTCCAGTCCTGACACCATTGCAACACACTCCCAATCTCATACTAGCCCCTGGAGACTATCAACAGAGGGATTTCTCTGCAGTGCCCATAAATAATGCCTACTACTGCAAAAAATATATTATCACATGCATGAGAAACACACACTCAGCAATGACTGATGATTACTCAAACTGTGAAATTTACTGTATTTAGAGTCCAAAAATAATTATAGGAAGTGTGCAAAGTGTCAGTGAACACATCAGGCAAAGAGTTAACCTCACATATACCCTTGAGGGACACACTCCTCTCGGATCACATGACCACATTCTTCCCAGCAGAATGGAACGTTATCACTCATTGCAAAAGAGGGTCAAGCATTGTCTGGGAGCAAATGAGTTAGAGATGCCCTGAAAACAGAACATTTGGCTAATTGTGATAATACTGATTATTATTTAATATGCAATATGATGGGCAATTTGATTACCGTTTAATTTTCATCTCATGGCCTAAATTAGAATAATAATTTAGTTTTGCCTGTTTTTTAAGTGGGAATGTAATGGAAATTCACCATCTTCATGCATCTTAATGTCTTATTCTGAACAAGTCATCCATGCATTTTATCTTTTTTTTTTTTCAAAATGTCATAATTCGATCTTCCAGTGAAACGTCAGACTTCTCCCTGGTGATGTATGCCGGACTCTCTAATTATTTAGTCCACTTAAACCCCGCTGCTTTTTTACAATTGACTACAAGTTTCCATTAGGATCTGCATCTATTCAATCAACAACAGAGTCGATTGAATCCCACCCAATATTTATTCCTTTCTTCCATTTTTACTTGGCTGTATGTCACAATATGGACATTTTTCCTTTTTTGATAATCATTCAACTGTACGTCTTGAAAGATATGGAAGAAATTATATATTGCTACTTCCGTTACATCGCAAATTTAAAAAAACAACAACACAACATCTTATTAATGAAATTAAGCATCAAAACAATGTACACAAGAAAATATACCAATAAATACTCTGCTAGAAAAACAATGTACAATTTAAAGGAGAAATCATAATCTACTACTAGATTTTACAGATACTGAAAGTCAGATATAGGCAGGTTCACTGGATTTCCCTCTTTTACTAATAGATTCTTCATGAACTAACTAAAATAGATTACCATTGCAACTGATTGCAATAAGCACATCAGACATTAAAGACAAGTGAAAAGACTGTTAAGAAATCAAATATGCATAGAAGGAACCAGGCAGAGAGGAAGTGTTTAAGAAGAAAAACACAGGAGGGGAAGATACGTGACTCATCGCAATTAGGAGAAGGAGGAGGGGGAGGTGCTGTGACCGAGTGCAATTTACGCAGGCCATTACACTTTTACGTGTTTTAGCGCTGCAGATGACAAGACTGTATGTGTGGTGATGGAGGTGGGGGTTCTATTGCTCTCAGTAAAACTAACACATCAGCAGAACACATCCAAGGCACGTCCTATAGAAAGCCTCTGCATTTCCTTCAGAGTGTAGTGACAACACTACAGGGAGCTGAGTTCTTCAGAAGTGCACACAGAGAAGAGTGATTGATTAATGTGTCTCTTAATAATAATGCACAAGTCTACATGACAGCAAGATCAGTTCGATCAAGCCCAGAGAGATGAAGAGGTGTGCATGTGAGCAGCATCATCTCAACCCAAGGGCCATCGACTTAGTGTGTCAGAAACAGACTCTCTGGACACACGAATGACTCACATACATGTCAGCTCAGAGATCCTCGCTTAAAGTGATGGAAGGAGAAGTACAGGAAGGCAAGGCAAAACAGATTGAATGCACTGTGATGCACCAGAATTATCTTAATTGGATGGTGATTGTTTCTGCTCAAAATGAGTTCTGAAATAACATTACTGTTTTACTTTGATTAAAGAACAAATATGAATTGGCAGCTGACATGCTAAAGGAAAAAAGCATGAGCCTTGTTACAAGAGTAGAAAATCTCCTCTGTTTTGAGCATATAACAGCAGGGCTTTATCTCCCAGTACTTTCTCTTCCCCCACTCAGATTATTATAACAACCTGCTTCTTCGCTAATTGAACCACAGGAAATGATATGAAGACTAATGACGCACTGAAAAGACAATCCTTGGCCAAAACCAAAAATTCTGAACATACCGGGGAGAAAACATACACCAAAAATGCAAATAATAAAAGCAGACTTTGTTTGGAATAAAATATGATTAAAAAAACAATAATACTTTTATTCAGCAATGATAATAATAATTTATGTTCTTTTAAACATTCTGTTCATCAAAGATTCCTGAAAAAAGTTTTGAGCATATAACAGCAGGGCTTTATCTCCCAGTACTTTCTCTTCCCCCACTCAGATTATTATAACAACCTGCTTCTTCGCTAATTGAACCACAGGAAATGATATGAAGACTAATGACGCACTGAAAAGACAATCCTTGGCCAAAACCAAAAATTCTGAACATACCGGGGAGAAAACATACACCAAAAATGCAAATAATAAAAGCAGACTTTGTTTGGAATAAAATATGATTAAAAAACAATAATACTTTTATTCAGCAATGATAATAATAATTTATGTTCTTTTAAACATTCTGTTCATCAAAGATTCCTGAAAAATATATATATCAGTTTCCACAAAGGCAATAATAAAATAGTGTTTCATAAGCACTAAATTAGAATGATTTCTGAAGGATCATGTGGCACTGAAGACTGGAGGAATGGCCGCTGAAAATTCAGCCTTGTCATAAAATACATTTTAAAAAGCATCTAAATAGAAAACAGTTATTTTACATTGCAAGTATGTCACAATATTAAGTTATTACTGTATTTTTAATTAAATAAATGCCCTTGGTGAGCATAGAAGATTTCTTTCAAATCGTACAGGCCCCAATTTTTTTAATGGTAAATTACAAATAGATGAAAATATTGATACAGAAGTATTGATGCAATATTGTGCAAAGCACTGTAGAATTGCACATTATCAATATAAGATTGATTGTATTGGCTAATTGCACAATATTTTAATATAGTTTTTTTAAATATAAAATGACTGCATGGGGATTGATTGTTAGACTGATATCAGCTGAAAATAAGAAAATGCTGATACAGAGGCCACCTAGAGAGTGCGAGTCAGCTGCTCTCTGCATTTAAGCGCTGATGTTGTAATTGTGCATATTTAGCAGCATGAAGCAGATTTGCTTGAAAGATTGGTACAAATCTTTCCATTCACTCGAATATACTGACCACTAATGGACTAATAAAAATGTAGGCATAAAATATGCACTTTAAGTAGGCTACATCTCCTGTATTTGAGCAGTAGTGCCGTGTAGTGCACATGGTCAGGCCAGTAATACAGGTTCCCGTCTAAATCACATCCCATGCTATCTCATTCACTATGCTGTCCAGTAAATAAGAGTCCAGAAGTCTCTCTACTACAACTTAAAAGGTTTTCCTTTCTTTTGTGGAACACAAAGGATATATTTGTCCAAATAAAAATATCTTACTTTGTGTATCACATAAGTCATACAGTCTGCAACAACTGCAACAACATGAGGGTGAATAAATGATAACAGAAATTTAGTTTTCAGGTGAACAACACCTTTAACTACACTTCACCTTAGAACAGTTAGGCTACTTTCCCAATCATATTAGTTGTCATGGTGACCAAGGGGGTCTGGTGTTCTGCAGAAATCCTGGCATCCAGTTTATGGAGTGAGGGGACTGTGACGATTTGTTAATCTAATGAATCATTGATTTGTTAAATCAAATAAAAGTTAGAGTGTCAGATTGGTCGAGACGCTACAATACCAAGGAATTATCAAGAAGCCATTCATAATCTAATGACTGTTATCATACATTGGCTCTAAAACATATTCACACATTTACTGTTGCTCTTTCTGGCTCCCCAACAGCGTATTTGGCAGGTTGATTTGGCAGACATTAGCACAGCACGTTATCCAGACACTCCATTGTATTGGCTAAGTGAGCACCATTGCCAGAGCTCTCCGATGACAGCAGATCTAGCTTTACACCACTGCAATCACCTTCCACCATAATAGACTATTAATAAAGGAGAGCAGCAAGAGACATGCTTCTTCTCTTTCACAGTCAGCAGAGTGTCGCTTTCCCTTCAGACTCTCCAGTGCGGGTGGAAACCCTGTGGCCCACTGTGTGAAGTGTCACGGGGTCTGCCCAGTAGAGATACGGATTGATGGGCATTGCTTCAGTGCTCTTACAAGAGCCTTTGCCCTTACTTCATTAGTCGCTTGACTACAGATGTACTCCATGACGCTATCACGATGACCCTTGTGACCATCTGATAACCATTCGTTCTAGATCACAGCTGGTGCACAATACAGTTCTGATAGCACACAGGCTCTCAAATACACTTCTTGAATGTCTTCAGTATGCCTTGTTGCATTCACGTATTACTAATAAAACATTTGATCTTCAACATTATACCTATCAGTTAATACCGTATTAGCTGGTAGGTATAATTTTAAAGATCGAATGTTTTAGGATATACCAAAATGCTGCCTTCAAGTGCACCTTGGAAACTCAAATCTCTGAGTGAGGCACTTGTTCAATGGCATCATGCATTCAAGTCAGAGACATAACACAGAAGTAGCCTAAACAAAACAAAACTTCTAAATTCATAAATATGAAAATTATTCCCTTCTGTCACATATTTATATATAGTACACAACATATATTATACATATAATATATGTTATTAACTAAATTAAAGATCAGTGTATGATCTACTACGTTTTAAACTTGTAACTGGCTCAGAACGAATTGCGATATTTCCGACTCCACTTGAAGGGCACATAAAGCAAATAAAGCTTACTTGGCGACTATTTTTGCAACATCCCAGGCAGCTATTTTTTCGTAAATATTGTGACCTTCAAGTGGAGTCGAAATATCATAATTATAAGTTCTGAGCACATGAATGACCAAGCAAAGATCTATTTACGGTTGCAAAACTCAGAATTGAATTGAGATGTGACATTGAGAGGGCCGTCCTTTGGGCCCTGCACTTTGAGGGGGCCTCACGGCGAACAGGTTTTCAAGGTTTGCTATACATTTAGTTGTAATACCATGTATAAAGAGGTGATAGAAATGAATTCTGATGTAGTTATTTGGGATTAATGTTCACAATATATATGTCTCGTTTACTTTAGACTAGTTGCATGTTATGTTTTTGACTTGGCGATATAGCTAAAAAAATTGATCAACGATATAATGTTTCATATCGTTCAGTATCGATAATTACTGACATTTTTTATAACCTTTTTTAAAATAAAGCATTAGAATTTTTTTTTACATTTAACCACTGTATTTTTAAATTAACAAAAACAAATATTTTTTTGTTTCAACAGTCAAAAACAAAATAAAAATTAAACAAATATCTAATTTCTAATGTTTTATATGCAGATTAAATAGGTTAAACTTTTGGCTTGTCTCCCGAGGCCACAGGAGGGCGCAATGAGCAAACTAATGCAGCGCATTAAACTGTCAACGCAAGGAAGTAATTATCTATAAAAAAAACGTGCTTTACGTCTAAATTAACTCATATAAATCAAATATAATTTCATAAATTGCATAAACAATTATGAACAAAACAGCATCATGTATTTATGCATTGCTTAATACAAAGAGCCGAATCGCCCATCACACAGATTGCCTTTAAAAACATATGACAGTGAAAAGGAATAAAACTCCACAAATTTGCGACGTGTTTTCTAAAAGTTGAAACTGTTTTAACTTTGCATGGCTTTTTATACATCTCTTGTGTGAGACGCGAGTGCAGCAGTTGTATTTGTCCATCTAGAAAATGCGCTGAATATGCGTTCTGTGTGAATGGCTTGGTTTCGGTTTTAACCTAATCAAGATCTTCTCCGCATTGAGCTTCTATATTTCTCTAATATTTTGAATGAATAACGCAGCAACTGCGCGTCTCGTGGGCTAGACCAACAAAACATTTAACTACAACGTCACTTACATCATCACCGCATCCCGTGCGCCACTGACGCACATCTAACATTGGATTGTACTATTTTTGCATTCAAATGCAAATGTTTATTTTAAATTTGACTAATATTCATTCTTTACTCACAATCTCCTCATCACAGGCAGGCACAGCCCTCATGTTCGTGTTTGTGTGTGTTGTCTGCGTCACTCATAGCACGTGCCTATATCGTGCACTATATCGAAGGTGTGCCGTCGATAAATATCGATACCGTTTTATCGCCCAGGCCTAATATGTCATAACAACGAACGCCTGACTGGAAGGTACGAGCTTCCCAGGTGCATTTGAAGGCACTGTATGTTCTGTGTATCAACCTGAACAGAAAAATATGAAAATGTTCAAAACTATTTGTTAAATGATGGGTTGATATTATGTTAAAATATATTACAAATAAGCAATAAAATCTGACAACAAAGCTATCCTACATTCTGCTCCTTTATCTTCAATCTTTCAGGCTGTTCCACCAAACACGAAAGTACATTCTAGAATAAACACAGCTGATTGGCTCTTAAAACTGCAAGGGCTGCAAGGTAACGGTGCGTTTCCACTGGCACGTAGCGAGCGCAGCGGAGCGAGCGTTTTCAATTAATTCCTATGGAAGTTGAGCTTAAGCGCTCACACGGTGCATTATGGGATTGAAAGCGACCGGAAACATGGTTGCTTTAGTGTTGTAGCATTGCCAGTGGCACAGAGCACAGATTTGACGCTGTAGTGGAAACGCACCGTAAGACTTGCATTTACGGTGTGTTTCCACTACAGCGTCAAATTTGCGCTCAGTGCTGCTGGCAATGCTACGCCACTGCTTTGGGGTGTGTCAAATTTAGGGCAGAGCACGCCTCTAAAAACAATATTAATGTTTACACCCTGTTTGCGATTCATCTTCTTCTTTTCACAGCGATTGGTTGTCGCCCTGCGTTTTTCGCTCGATATTTGCATAAAGTCGAGGAATGCCCAACCTTTTTGATGCTCTCGGCTGCTCTCAACGCTTTCTCGGTGCCGCTTTCAATCCCATAATGTACCATTTGAGCGTTTAAGCTCCCCTTCCATAGGAATGAATTGAAAATACTTGCTCCACTGCGCTCACTACGTGCCAGTGGAAAAGCACCGTTACAGTCTACAGTTGTGATAATGACAATTACGATTTTTCCCATACATTTTTGCAGGAAGTCCATTTCCTCCTCCTTTAACTGGGAGAAAGTCCAACATGCACTTGTTGGAAACAATGTAGACTGGCAATATTTTCAACATTGTCAATATGGGGCAAGAAATTCTAAAAGAAAGTTCAGAGACTGATAATCCCAAGGGCAGTGCTATGCAATATTTCAGAAACTGCAGAATCACCAGCAGTAGGATACTTTATGACAATTATAATCTTTATAGCTCAAAGAACATATGTGACCCTGGACCACAAAACCAGTCTTAAGTCGCTGGGGTATAAGCAAATGGCTGCAATATAACAAAGAGTGAAAAATTTAAGGGGGTCTGAATACTTTCCGTACCCACTGTATGTATACAGTATCATGTATACATCTCAATTTTAAAAAAATTACCCTTATGACTGGTTTTGTGGTCCAGGGTCACATATATTAACCTTTTCCTGTATGAATGAGCAATCACTTATACATTTCAATGGGCAATATTTATGCTCGACTAAATCATTAAACGCTTCTCTTAAGCCCTAAACACACTGCACGATTTTCGGCTGTCCCAGATGAAAGATTGGCATCGTGAAACAATCGTGGCGCTTTCTGTGATCGTGTCTCCTAATCGGTGGTCCTGTGTCGTACAGTGAGAGAGGTCCAAAGACATCCATAGTCACGGTCTTGCGACCAAAGATAGCCTACGATACAGCATGATCATTGCACCATGTGTTTGCTGTTACGATCCACGTTTACTGACCAACCAATAAAAATGCGACATGAAATCAACGCGACATGGCGCTAAAACATAAAACTGCATACCTCTAGCTCTTATCCCCTCCTCTTTCGTCGCTTCCACTTTTTTTCAGCACACACAAAAAATACAACTGCTAAAGTGTGATTTATCATGCTCTTTTTGTTTACCACTAGCGCATGCTGATGACATTCTATTCTTCTATAGGAACGTCCATCGTAGCGAACGAGTCAACAGGTGTCATCATCGTACAGTCTACACACATGTCCTACCCAACTTTATTAGATCCATGTTGCACAGTGTGACATGCAGTGATATTACAGGATTGCTAAAATCGTGCAGTGTGTTTTGGGCTTTATGGGACAGACCTAGATGCACTAATTAAGTAATTAAAAGACAGCAGTAATTAGAATTTTTTGTGACAGCTACCTCATGTGATCCACCTGACACAAGGGGAGAAACATGATCACCATTGCTGGCTCAAGGGCCTCTTGAACAACAGGTGTTACTGGCCAAGCTCACAGGTGACACGTGAAGGTGGTTTAAATTTTAAAAAGATACTGTATCACTGCATACATAAGCGTCACATCAGATATCTCAGCCCCTGTCATTCAAGATGCTGTCACAAAACAAAAAAAAAACAATAATCCGAGTGTAGTTATGCTATGTGATGTGTGTGTGTGTGTATTGCATTACCGCATCTAGGTCTGTCCCAAACACACATATGTATACAGATAAAGCCACATACATATATAGAAAGAAAGAGTGTATTTTTTTTCGTGGATCACAAAAACATATATAAATTAATTAATTATTAATATGCGAAAATTTGGCTTTAAAAATATTTATTTTCCATATTATGTTTTAAGGGAAGCTGGTTACCATGGTAAATGTTTGTAAGGGATGTTTTACATCGTTGCGTGTACGCTGGCTAAAGCTAACGCTGGCTAAGTAACACATCTGTAGCTGGCCAGAGGCTGAATATGGACCTGAATAAATTACTGTTGACCAAGTTCACCATAAAAACAAGCCATATATATATATGATCAAACCTAAAGTTGTAAGACACGCCCACATACACACGCAAAAGTAGGTTGTCAGATATTAAAGTGCAAGGACTCTCACAAAGCGTCACACAGCATCGCTATACGAGAATATCAGTTGACGTTAGCATAAGCACTAGCTGACGCGCTAATAAAAACAGCGTACTGTTGTCATTTAATAAGAGACAGGCTTTTATCCGCTCGAAATGACATTTAAGGACCTGTTTTAAAAAGAAACACCCGGTGGTAAAGTGGGGAGATGGTTTTTAGAGGCGGACTAGCATCTGTCCACACTAGAGACGCGCTCATGAAGTGGTTTTGACAGCATTCATGACCTGCTTTGACATGACAGATGCCTACACTGGTCGGCCACACAACAGCATACTATAACATAGCCCAGTGTAGCCTAAAAATATGCATATATTGCATTCTAAATGAATGACATCAACACATGTGCATATGGAAGACGCATTATTTACCTGTAATAGGACAGCAGCCCGTTGCTGAGCACGAACCATCTGCGCTGGTAACCTTTGATGTAGTTAGTCCATTTAAAGAGCCAGCCTTTGTAGGTGTCCGAGCCCGGGGCTGGTGTCCCGCTCGCTGGCGTGGACGCGGCACTCTTGCCCTGCTCGCTCATGCTCCTCCTGCCCCGGTCCACTGCCGCAGACTGATGATGCCGCCGCCGCTGCTGTTTGCAGGGTAAGCACGGAACTGCGGTGAGAAAGGACACGATCCTGCCGGGGCCGCTGCAGGGAGCGGCCACTCTCCCCATAAAACTCACCGCCGATGCTCTGAGATGGACGGGTTACCAGAGGAGGAGGAGGAGGGTCTGGGGCAGGGAGAGAGAAACAGCGCACTCCCCCCTTTCTCTCCCCGATGACAGAGACATTAAAAGCAGCGAGTTGGAGAGCAGGAGCGACGACCACTGTCGCGAGATGAGAGCGAAATCACCCGCGCACTACATACGCTCATAGTTTGTCATCCAGTCGCTCACATTTTACTCTACATTATTCACGTGAATTACATACTAATAAGTACTGAGTGACACAAAACATGGGCTCGACAATAAAGAGTATTTAAAATGCTTACTATTATAGACAGTTCTATATGTTATAGACAATTCTAGTATTTATTTTATGTATTAAAGGGGTCATATGATGCGATTTCATTTTTTCCTTTCTCTTTGGAGTGTTACAAGCTCTTGGTGCATAAAGAAGATCTGTAAATTTGCAAAGACTAAAGTCTCAAATCCAAAGAGATATTCTTTATAAAAGTTAAGAGTCAGCCACACCTACCTAAAGCGGCTCGTTCGAACACGCCCCCACATATCTACCTCACTATGTGGGAAGATTTGCATAACGCAGCCCAAATGTTCACGCAAAGAAAGAAGGCGTAACTTTTACGTCATCCGCCCGGAACTGCCTCCTGTGTACAACAGTGAGCGCAAGCTAGATTAAAGTGATTATTATGTTTTGAATATGGATATTTTTCTTACAAAAACACATCGATTCGCTACAGGAGGCCTTTGTTCACCCCCTCCCCCGTGTGAGACACTTTCTTTTATGGATGGGCACATTTTAATTAAGTGCTTTTGGACTGATGCATGCAACACCCGCTGAGTGCCATGAAACAGCTTGAAAGATCAAAGGTATATTTTTAATATAACTCCGACTGGATTCGTCTGAAAGAAGAAAGTCATGTACACCTAGGATGACTTGAGGGTGAGTAATTTATGGGCTAATTTTCATTTTTGGGCGATAGTTTGTGATTGCATTTTCTAAAGATATGTCCAGACGTGCAGTCTACCAATAACATTAGAGCGACAGCAGTAGGAACGCCCACAAGCTCTTCACAGCACAGAGTCTATAGCGACATACAGCGAAAAAGTCGCTAGCAGGGTTAACGGAGCTTGAACGGGGCTTTAAGCGACTTTTTCGCTGTATGTCGCTATAGACTCTGTGCTGTGAAGAGCTTGTGGGCGTTCCTATTGCTGTCGCTCTAATGTTATTGGTAGACTGCACGTCTGGACATATAAAATCCAATCACAAACTATATGTATTGCCGGTAAAACTAAGATATCCTTCTGATATGACTAGGAATTAGACTTAAAAGAAATAAAAGTACTATTCTGCTGTTGGAGAGAGTTGTTATATAAACTACAGCAGTGCTCGTGCATTAAATCATTAACCGGTGCTAAACTGCTCACTGCATCATATAATTAACAACTCGAACCATCAATGTATTAATCAAACTCACTTAGACAGCCAACGGGTTTTTTTCTACGCATCATTTTTATATCCATGTATGTGGTTACAGTGAAATCGTTCAGGAAATCTGTCCTGTCTTGCCTGCATGCTAGACCACTGACAGATTCTTCACTCCTATTGGATGTCGCTCGCGAAATTCGCTGCTTATTTGCATAAAGTTGAAGAATTCTCAACTTTTGTCGCTTGACTCGCATCGCTTGACACGCCCACATTCCGTCGCCAACGGTCACTGTTGCTCGTGTCGCCGGAAGTCGCCAGCTCTCCATTGAAAATGAATGGGATTATGTCGCTCTGTCGCTGGCGGTGTGAACGGGGCTTCAGGCCTGCCCTACACCGTGTCTACGGCCGCGACGCACAAAATAATTACCTATTTTACAATATGTCTACACTGGATGCGGCGCCCGACACTCGTTCTGTTTATGACGTACTGACACAAAGTTCAAATGATTTTCAACGGTCGCACAAACGGCAATGTAGTAACATTACCGTTTGTTACTACAGCCTGCAGTTTGCCAGCTAGCTATGCCTTCCTCACGTTGATTCATATTACCTGTTCCTGTTGTATGGCTGTTGGAAATCCAATTAAACTGAAGAGGAATCATCCATTCTGGGTGTATCGGCGTGTGTGACAGTTGGAGAGAGAGGCGGCAGCTTTCCCGCGAGTGGGCGTGGTTTCAGCGCAGACTGCGGAGACGCACTTATTTTGTCAGGATTTTGACAACTTATTTTATTTACTTTATTTATTTGGGTGGTTTAATAACACATTTTTCTGTGGAGTGACAAACTCGGAACACATATTTAATATTGCTTTACACAGACTTTAAAACATCGCCAAGAAACGTACGGACTGGATCAAAACATAACTGGAGCGGAGTGTCTCCTCTCAACGCGTTATGTAATAACTCCCAGCAGACAATGAGAAAACCGTCTATTAAAGGGTTAGTTCACCCAAAAATTTAAATTAGCCTGTTTTACTCACCCTCGAAGCATCCTAGGTGAGTAAAACACTAATTTTCATTTTAGGGTGAACTAACCCTTTAACGAAAATACTGGACCAAACACGTTCTGTATTAATTGGATAATAGACTGATGTTTGTTTGTTTTTTTACCATTTTTGTGTTCAGGTTTTTTGGGCGGACCTGAATTGCTTTTCTTATTTTTTTATTAAAGTATTGAGATAACTTTGTGTTCAGGTATTTCATAGAATAGGACATGGAGACTGCAGTCATGTGATGTTTTATGATCTTTCACCGATTGATGGCGCCACAGCGTTTCAAATGTGGCACAAGCAGTTTGGTTTGGGATGCCAGACACAAGTGATATATGAAATATTCAACAAAAGACAAGAATACCTCAGGCATCGTTTGAATGGGTTTATTCATTTTTCATTGATGAAACATTACAGCTACTAAAAAGAAAACAAACATTTGTTTCCTTTTACAAAAAAGCAGGTAGCCCTTTAAAATCTAAAAAAAAAAAAAAGGCCTACCAAGACGATCCAAAACGATCCATATTCAGCAAGTCTGAATGTTCAGTCTAAAGCCTTTAACATTACTAGCACAGGACATATTCCACAAGAACATGACATCTGCTACATTGTCTAGTCCTCAGTCCACAAACATAGCACAACACTGTGTGGCATGCAAATGTATGAGCCTCTCTCTGCTGTTTTATAACACAAGCCTGACTTTTTCTCCATCACTTACATTTAAACTACATGCTAAGCTTATTTCGCACTAACATTATACAAAAAGACAAAACAATGCTCAAGTACTATTACAAAGATCTGCTTGTACTCACTCATGTAGGTACATCAGTGCAATTTACCCCTGAATGATTTTGGTTTATTGTTTTTCTCTGGGTTTAAACATTCTTCGAAACATTTTGGATAAAGTTCACAAGTCAGCAAAACGTATAACACCGTTTTAGTGGTTTCTGGATATTTTAACAATAACCCTTACATAGTGCCTTTAATGTAACTGCCAAAAAGAGTTCAATTAAAGACAGCTCAGTGTTGATTCAGTTCTGTCCAATATGTAAAGTTCAATTATGAAGTACTCAATTGGGCAATATAGCATTGTTTACGACTACTATGAAGCCTTAACAAGCCTTTGTAAAAAGAACGGTTAGCACAATTGTTTGTAAAGCCCCAGTCACACTGCCAGCAACTTTTTCGCTGTATGTCGCTATAGACTCTGTGCTGTGAAGAGCTTGTGGGCGTTCCTATTGCTGTCGCTCTAATGTTATTGGTAGACTGCACGTCTGGACATATAAAATCCAATCACAAACTATATGTATTGCCGGTAAAACTAAGATATCCTTCTGATATGACTAGGAATTAGACTTAAAAGAAATAAAAGTACTATTCTGCTGTTGGAGAGAGTTGTTATATAAACTACAGCAGTGCTCGTGCATTAAATCATTAACCGGTGCTAAACTGCTCACTGCATCATATAATTAACAACTCGAACCATCAATGTATTAATCAAACTCACTTAGACAGCCAACGGGTTTTTTTCTACGCATCATTTTTATATCCATGTATGTGGTTACAGTGAAATCGCTCAGGAAATCTGTCCTGTCTTGCCTGCATGCTAGACCACTGACAGATTCTTCACTCCTATTGGATGTCGCTCGCGAAATTCGCTGCTTATTTGCATAAAGTTGAAGAATTCTCAACTTTTGTCGCTTGACTCGCATCGCTTGACACGCCCACATTCCGTCGCCAACGGTCACTGTCGCTCGTGTCGCCGGAAGTCGCCAGCTCTCCATTGAAAATGAATGGGATTATGTCGCTCTGTCGCTGGCGGTGTGAACGGGGCTTCAGGCCTGCCCTACACCGTGTCTACGGCCGCGACGCACAAAATAATTACCTATTTTACAATATGTCTACACTGGATGCGGCGCCCGACACTTGTTCTGTTTATGACGTACTGACACAAAGTTCAAATGATTTTCAACGGTCGCACAAACGGCAATGTAGTAACATTACCGTTTGTTACTACAGCCTGCAGTTTGCCAGCTAGCTATGCCTTCCTCACGTTGATTCATATTACCTGTTCCTGTTGTATGGCTGTTGGAAATCCAATTAAACTGAAGAGGAATCATCCATTCTGGGTGTATCGGCGTGTGTGACAGTTGGAGAGAGAGGCGGCAGCTTTCCCGCGAGTGGGCGTGGTTTCAGCGCAGACTGCGGAGACGCACTTATTTTGTCAGGATTTTGACAACTTATTTTATTTACTTTATTTATTTGGGTGGTTTAATAACACATTTTTCTGTGGAGTGACAAACTCGGAACACATATTTAATATTGCTTTACACAGACTTTAAAACATCGCCAAGAAACGTACGGACTGGATCAAAACATAACTGGAGCGGAGTGTCTCCTCTCAACGCGTTATGTAATAACTCCCAGCAGACAATGAGAAAACCGTCTATTAAAGGGTTAGTTCACCCAAAAATTTAAATTAGCCTGTTTTACTCACCCTCGAAGCATCCTAGGTGAGTAAAACACTAATTTTCATTTTAGGGTGAACTAACCCTTTAACGAAAATACTGGACCAAACACGTTCTGTATTAATTGGATAATGATGTTTGTTTGTTTTTTTACCATTTTTGTGTTCAGGTTTTTTGGGCGGACCTGAATTGCTTTTCTTATTTTTTTATTAAAGTATTGAGATAACTTTGTGTTCAGGTATTTCATAGAATAGGACATGGAGACTGCAGTCATGTGATGTTTTATGATCTTTCACCGATTGATGGCGCCACAGCGTTTCAAATGTGGCACAAGCAGTTTGGTTTGGGATGCCAGACACAAGTGATATATGAAATATTCAACAAAAGACAAGAATACCTCAGGCATCGTTTGAATGGGTTTATTCATTTTTCATTGATGAAACATTACAGCTACTAAAAAGAAAACAAACATTTGTTTCCTTTTACAAAAAAGCAGGTAGCCCTTTAAAATCTAAAAAAAAAAAAACAGTCCTACCAAGACGATCCATATTCAGCAAGTCTGAATGTTCAGTCTAAAGCCTTTAACATTACTAGCACAGGACATATTCCACAAGAACATGACATCTGCTACATTGTCTAGTCCTCAGTCCACAAACATAGCACAACACTGTGTGGCATGCAAATGTATGAGCCTCTCTCTGCTGTTTTATAACACAAGCCTGACTTTTTCTCCATCACTTACATTTAAACTACATGCTAAGCTTATTTCGCACTAACATTATACAAAAAGACAAAACAATGCTCAAGTACTATTACAAAGATCTGCTTGTACTCACTCATGTAGGTACATCAGTGCAATTTACCCCTGAATGATTTTGGTTTTGCCAATTAAAGCATGCAGCTCCATTAAACAGAAAACATATTCTTTATGATAAAAAAGTCTGAAGGATGACCCAAGTTGCTCACTTATTTATGTTTCCATCTGCTGACAGAAGTTCTTAGCTCTTTTGAGTCATGTAAGATGTGTACAAGTGCATAGATGGCTATCAGAGTTGCATTTGTGAGGAAGGAGGTTGATTTTTCTCCTTTGCACACTCTGAGAATATTATGTCTTATGACCTTCTTCTGTCATGGGAAAGCATTTGGGGTGGGTGCGCGGCTTCTAGGGCCGTCAATTTTCTCCGTCTAACGAATTTCCACCTGTGTGCCAATGCTCCACAGTTTATTACCTCGGACCAGAGTAGGTGACGGAATAGGTGTTAGCAGTGTGACAACTCTAGCTGTGAATCAAGACTTCCGCACAGCCAGCCAGCCAATCAATCAGTACATCTACAGGATGTTCTCTATTAGTTAATTTGAAGCTTGGGCCAAACGTCTACCTGTTCTCTACACTAGCAGAGAAAAATCAGTAGGCCCAGATCAACCCAAATCTCACTGCAGACACTAAAGCACTTTAACTTTAATGTATTCTGCATTCAGAAATACTCCAGAGAGGATGTGGATTGCGCTGTTATCCACTACCATACAGACTGCAGTTCACTGCAGTAAAGGGTATAAGCCTCCTCTGCATCCTGGTTCAGCAGAAATCTTCAGGTTTCCTTTATCATCACTTCTCACAGCTTCTAGAGTGCCAGTGATTGTACATGCTTGCTGAAATCTGCAAAACACCTCACTATCCTGCCAGAGGAAGACATTATTTTTGTGCCTCATTTCTTCAGTGATCTATATTTAGGAGGTAGGATGTTTGCCATTTTACTTGATTTGGCAGGGCATATGGTGAGAAAATTGCAATGCAGTTATATATAGTATGCATGCTGCGATATACCTATCTTGGCAAATGTGCTAAGAAGTTTGAAATGAAATAAGTCAGCATGTTTTAATGAATTCCAAGATAACAGCTAAGGATCTCCAGGTATCTCTTGGCCTTGTTCATACATCCACCATGGAATAAAACGGTGAACTGGAGAGGTGTACTATATGGAAGGACAGTCACACAGCAGAACAGAAGCGCAGTGCCGCATTGCATCTAGGACAACTCACTGGTAAACAGTTAACCTAATCACCAAACAGGCAAGAATTCACTTCAAGAACAAAGTGGCATCCTTGAGTTTAAAGTTTGGTGCTTGAAAAAAATTGAGCAAATGGAAAGAGAAAGGGCATTATATCTCTATATGAAGCATACAGACTTTATCAAACTCACAGAAAGACAAACATTTGCTAAAAAATACACAATACACAGTCTTCCAGTATACACAGCCTCAGTCGTAGCTAATTGGCGCCGCTGGTGTATGTACACTCATAGAAAAACATATGTTAAAATTTTAAAGACACGGCATGGCGCTTCTTTTCCAGTGTGCGACCCCCTTATGGACAAAACCATTTTGCTATTCAAAAAGCTGTTCCAACCACATTGTAGGAATATTATTGACACTTTTGCAGGGTCTGTGTAAGGCAGCCCAATGAATTACTATAAATGGAATTGGAGAATGGTAAGGTTTCTGTCTGTGAGCTGCAGCATATGATTAATAAGGTTTATGAAGTGAAATGTTGTGGCAGGATCTGAAGCCTGCAGCTCCTTCAATATTAATGTCCTGAAGCAGTATTGCAAAAAGGAAACTGGCCAATGAGTAACAGGACAGGGATTATTTTAAAGTCAGTGCTTCTGAGAAAGCGCAGATCAACTGTTTCTCCATTGTTGTTTTGTTTTGAATTGATACTATATAATAGGGAAAGATCAGTTCATATTTTAGGTCAAATTTGACAAGCACTACAGATAATTCCAACGGGTTAACAAACTTTCACTCATCATTATTTCTAAAAGATAAGTACATCCTTCATAATAGCTGTTTCCAAGCAACAGTTAAAAACTGTCACACTTGCACCCACAACATCTGAATTTAAATCTGAGCAAGAAGGGGAAACAAATTATACTCTGTTTGAGACAGATGCAATATCTTACTCCGACCCTGACAGACTTTGGTAAGATGAAAAGAAAAATCCTTATCTGCTTCCATTTTTCCCGTTTGTTAGAGTACACTGGAGAAAAGTGAAATCAGTAGTACCTAAGGTAATCCATCAGATGAATGCATCAGTTACAGAGGCCCCTAGGTGGTAATATTCCAGCCATTTTGATTAACAGTTTGTCCCCAAAGCTCCATCCTTGTGGTACAGCAAAGCTGGCGTTCAATACTGACTTAGAACCAGTTAAAATCAGATAATTAAGAATCTGATCAAACAAACTGGTCCTAAATAAGCATAAATTCAAAAAAGGCTACATATCTGTCACATGACATTACAGCGGTTCCTCTGCAATGCCCCTTGGAGTCGGATAGAGGTGTGGTTCGGACGCAGTCCTCGTGCCACGGCTATTCCCAGGAGCTCTTTGAAGAGCAGAAGCACATGCCAGTTATACTTAGCAGAGCACTCAACATAGCCGCACTTCCAGGTTTTCTTCACCAGGACAGACACGGCCCTGCGCTGGGTGAACCGATGCCGCTGAAGGTCCCGCTTACTGCCCACCACCAGGATGGGCACCTCACTACTGCTGCCCACTCTTATGGAACGACACAGAAAGAGACGAGAGAGGGAAGGTAGGTGAGATGGCAGGGGAGAAGAGCAATAAAAAAGAGGTTTAAGAGGGAATTAGCAAGTAAAACAAAGCGACCCCATGAGAATTGATCCATTTCCTAGGTGACATTTATGCTGGACATAATATTTGTTCATGTTTGCACGATAATATCTTCAGCAAACATGCAAAGACACACACACACACACAAACACAATGAAGAATGAAAGCATGTCATGTTCAGGGGGCTTCAATGGCAAGTGTGTGTGTGTGTGTGCATTTTGCTAATCTGAAAAAAGTGCAATAAATTTAATTGCCAATTCACTGTTGCACAAGGTGCTCAAATTAGAAAATGTCAAGTGTAACATAGCCTGCTTGAATATGTAGCTATTAAATAAATGTCTGGCCAATTAATATAGTATCGACTATCTTTACATAATAGCAAATTACCAAGGGCTCCATGCATACACAAATTACATATCATAAATATTTAAAACCTTTATTTTAACACGTTAATTTTAATTGAGGACCCAAGGGTATTCCATATTATTAATTTGAATATTAAAAAGCATACTACTGCTCTTATTCTGATTCTACTCATTTCAAATCTGTCAGATATTGAGGATTTATGCTATTATATATGTGTGTTCAGTATAGACAGAGAGAAAGAAAATAATTTGCAAGTAATTTCAGCATAAAAGAGGTGAATAATCTGTCAAAGACACCAATATCATTGTGTTTAGTAAGCCTACACCAATCACTCATTCCTGTGTCTGGGTGCTTGTGTCATGTTTTACATTGATTTATCCCCTTTTCATATAGTTTATCTGTGCTCTCTCAGTATGGCTTCCCCCCGTCTCCCCTCTCACTATCTCTTAAACCTTTCAAGTCCATGTTTAGTAAAAGAATGTTTGTCAAATTTTCTTCTATACCACAGCTGCTTCTTTTATCACCCCCTCTGCATGTGTATTCAATGTTCTACCACATCAAACATCCCCATGCAATCTCTATATATTTAACTGAATTCAGTGATCATTAAAATCTTATAGTCTAAAGGACTTTCTGCACTTAGACTGAGGCGCGTCCTCGAAGCAGTGAAAAAGCGAGCAGCATTTGTAAAACAGAAGTGTGATATTGTGGGCGGGGAAAAGGGCTAAAGGTGGAGACTGCAGATCATTTTCTGTCATTCCTTCTGTTCACATAAGACCTTTATGCAAATACATGATGCTGCATGCAATCTATGGTGTACAAGACCTGCATATGTAAAAGGATTTTCTCAAAGGCACCTATTATATTCTTATCAGCTGTAGTCAATGGTGACAGTGTCTATGCTCTGTAACTGTCACTCATCCATATTCTCAAATGTCACCTCATTATCTCAGCATCAGCTGGGGAAACAAGGGCCAACTGTTATTAAAAACATCAAAACCATTTAGTAGTTTGTCAGTGCAGCTGATACAGTTACATTAATCAGTGCTGATGTGCGTCGTACTGCTACTGAGCTGTTTCATGACCACGGTTTGTCCCATTCTAACAATAATAAAGGAATGTCAAACATTTGCTTTTGTTTGGATCTATTATAACATGATAATGATTCATTATTATTCTTTGAGGTGGGTCATTTCAGGTTCTGAATGAGCTCTGCCGTACCTGTTATCCACAATTTGCTGTCGGATCATCTTGACATACTCAAAGCTCTCCACACAGCAGATGTCATAGACCAGAATGTAGGCGTTTGCGCTGCGGACCCCTCTACACCGCATATCCAGCCACTCCTGATAGAAACAAACAGACAGACAGACAAAAACAGATGACCACTGATTGATTGCTTGACAGAGCCAATGTACAATTCATTTATGAAAATAACTTCCAATCAAATATAAAAACATTATTACAACTATGCACAATGTTGCATTTTGGTTGTAGTTTAGGTCATGTGGCGGTACGAAAACATTTAAAGGTCAAGAAACCATGATTGTGATCAAACAAGTGCAGCCGACTTGTACTTTACAGATTTAAATTATCAGAAAAAGACCACATTACAACTGTCACGAATTCTGTCTATAAACTTCCGTTCTCTCACCACCAGAGGTCACCCGCCCTCCACATGGACTCTCACACTACACAGACTGTTATCTATGAGATTTTACGGAGTTCTAGCTCAGTGATCAGTGGTAGATTAAAGCAATTATCAGCAGTGGTTTTGAGCATTAACTATGGTGCTAGAGCGCAAGACAAATTTCTGTAAATTAAACATGAACCTCGAAGCTTTCGGTCTTTTCTGCTGAGCACTGTTCTCACATAAACGCTCCCTCAGTGTGCCTGTTAGATGTTTCAGATGCGCTGCCATCCCCATCAAAGCTAAAAATAGAAGCTTCTCTCTCTCTCTCTCTCTCCTTGCCAAGCCTCAGTCCTGTTCTTTCCTGTGAGTGTGAGTTAGAGAGAGGACACGTTCAGATTCACTTTCATCATAATTCAACATTCTCCTCTGGGCAAGGAAGGTATCCACTTAAAGCAAAAACTTGGAAGATGTCCACCAGAAATTGCTGAATGGGTAGCTGTGCTGCTGAAAGCTGCCAAGCGTGTGCACAAATAAATGTGATCTGATCCACGCGTACGTTTGATGTTCTGCTGAATGGACAGCTTGGACAGACACTATAGTTAGGCTAAAATAGGAGCAGGAAGGGAACTCTATTCAGGACCACATAGAGATCCATCAGTTTGATAATTCATTGACAGAAATGTCTTTCTTTCTATTCTTAGTTTTCTCAAAATTTTTAAAGGATGTTCAATAACAAAAACTTGAATTCTATTAAATATGATTAAAAATATATTTGAAACACTGAAATGTATTAAACTTATTATTAATATATTTTTCAATTTTTCAATAAAATATATGTATATTTGTAATATTGTTTATTTTGTAAAATTATATATATATATAATTTTTTAATTGTAAAATGTAATGTAATGAAATGTAAAAAATTATATAAACATATTTTATAAAAATATGTATAATACAATATTATATATATATATATATATATATATATATATATATATTATAAATTATACATTATCATACAAGAAATATCATACAAATATGTGACCCAGGACCACAAAACCAGAAATGGAGGTTTATACAACATCTGAAATCTGAATAAATAAGCTTTCCATTGATGTATGGTTTGTAGGATAGGACAATATTTGGCCGAGATACAACTATTTGAAAATCTGGAATCTGAGGGTGCAAAAAAATCTAAATATTGAGAAAATGGCCTTTAAAGTTGTCCAAATGAAGTTCTTAGCAATGCATATTACTAATCAAAATGGAACATGATCTTTACTTAATATCCTAATGATTTTTGGCATAAAAGAAAAATCTATAATTTTGACCCATACAATGTATTTTTGGCGATTGCTACAAATATACCCCAGCGACTTAAGAAGGTTTTGTGGTCCAGGGTCACATATATATAAAAAAAAGTTTAAATAAAGGAGTACACCAAAATGCTTTCTGTCTTCTAATACAATACCTAATGCATTCTTTTTTTTTTTACATAATACTGCTGAATCTTTCTCTCTAAGCCACTTGTTTATTCATGACTGGAGGCTAAACTAAATCATTCTTTCAACACAACATTCATTCATCTATAAAACAGTCAGGTGGCAGAGCTGCCAAATGTAGATGTGGAAATAATCCAGAAAAGCTGCAAATAACTGCATGTCTCAGTGAAATCATTACATGCCAGGGAACTAAACTGCTTGTTCATTATCATCATTATCTTTATTTCTAGCTCAGTCCCTGATAATTGATGGTATAATTACTAAATTATATTTCTTAATTGTATGCTAAGGTGTACAGCTAGAATTATTGTGTTGGTTTCTTTTTACTTCCCGCTGACAATGTGATGTATGACAATGCATCCTAAATTAGAGATTACACTTTTCAGGCGTGAAAAAAATAATAATGAGAACATCTGTCCTCGAGACAGCCCAGTTCTGAACGGCATTTTTTTTTAAAGGCAGATGAATTTAATATTGTCTCAAAAGCTTGAGAAGGGTCACTCACAGGAATATTTCATTCCAATTTTAAGCAATGTTTTTTTGTTTTACATTAAAAGAGGGTTTAAAAAGCTGTTAAAGCTGTGCATGAGTGAGTGAATGTAGAAAATCTGTGTGAATCTCCACTGGTTAGACCATAATCACTTTTGCAGTTTAAACACTGACAAGAGTGAGAGATTGATCCGTTTATTTTGTAAGTAACAAAATGATCCTTCACATAACAAATCGCCCTTATTCAAAGGATTGAAAGAGACAGAGTAGTTGAAAGAAAAAATGAGTGCCATAGAATAAGAGGAAAAGAATGCAAGAGTCAAGAGCTAGCAGTGTGACATTGGCAAAAGCATTGCGTGGCAAAGCAGTGCTGAATGAGAAGAGACCCTACAGCCACTGAAAGTCAGTCGTGTCAGAGCACAGAGCAGGAAAAACAAAACCCAAGTTAATATTCCTCAATTTCACTGGCTAAAAGAACAACCAAAATCTGCCACAAGCACATTTTCTCCTCAGCTAGTGGTGAGAAACAGTTCAGGAGAAGTGCATGGCTCAAAGTGAATTCTATCACATTCTGAGGACCATTACATGACGCGGGGGAACGTGTCACTGAGCCCTCTGTTGTCATAATTGAGAGAGAACAAGAGCGAGAAAGAGAGGCTGGCAGTAACAGGAAATCCTGAATCATGCTGGCTTTTGATCTGCTCCATCTGCCATGGCATCATGTGAACAAACTGCGACATTCAGTCACCAAAGTTGCCAAGCAGTCAAAGATTATCATTCACAGTTGTCTATATACGACGAATATCAGCAGGAGCTGAGCGATACTATTGCATTATGCATTCCAGTGTACAGAGATATCCACCTTATTTTTCAATGCGGAAGTAAGATGTTTTCTGTGAATGTGTGAGACTTCCGGTTTATTAGCCGCTGTAGGGAAATAATGAGAAGCATTACAAAGTGCAGACCACAAACCAGTGTGTTCATAAGATAAGACATTCAAATAATATGGTAAGACACACCCCAGCCTTAAATCTTAAAAAGGTCAAAAGTGAATTATATTTCATTCCTTGCAAGGTAGTGTTCTAAGGGTTTGCAGCCGTTTGAGGAGACCGCAGATCTCTGCTTGGCCCTGTCTTGCATGCAAATGCTCTGAGTGTATTAGGAGGTGAGCTGAAATTATTTGTCTGGATTTGTGAGGATCTAGCATTGTGCTACTCTGGCATAGTAGCACTTCTTGGATTTATAATTAATCTGATGTATAAATGGCTTTGATTAAATCAAATGTCTGCTAAATGAATGCATTTAAATCTAATGTAATTCTTTACCTTGTTATAAAAGCTACCCTTCTGCAGAGTTGATTTTCTGCTCCAGTGAAACACACATGAAACAGTTAATAAATATTTTGTGTTTGTGTGAATATTACAGAAAGTTGATTACTAACTAAAACTAAACCTGTGACAGAGGTAGATCTCTGAGCAATACACTGCAAGTATTTCATGTAGCAGTTGACTGACAGAATATGGCGGTGGTTTCGACAGAAAACTCATGTGATGCAAGAACACCCGGGGATGCTGTAGAGACATTTCTAACAACATATGTAGCTATGCCGCTTTCTTAAAGGGGTCATAGGATGCCCATTTTCCACTAGTTGATCTGATTCTTTAGGGTCTTAATAAAAAGTCTGTAACATAGTTTGGTTAAAATTTCTCAATGGTAGTGTAAAAAACACCTTTTTACCCTGTCAAAAACAGCTCTTTTCAGAGCAAGCCGTTTTGTAGCATTTTCCTTTAAATGTTAATGAAAAATGTTCACTGTGCCTTAAAACATACAGTACATTTCCCACATTTATACTGATTTTGATCCCGAAAGAAAGAACAAGACCATAGTCATTGAAAAATGTATGGTAACACTTTACTTGAAGGGGTGTGCATAAGACTGACAAGACACCTTCATAATCATGACATGAAAGGAGGTTTTATGCATGTTTATGACAACTGTCATTAAGTGTCATTCGCTCAGTTATGTCATTTTTAATGCAAATATGACATTATTTGACCTAACCCTAACCCTAACCATAGCCCATAACAAAGATATCTCAAACAATGTCATCTTTGCATTAAAAATGACATAACTGAGCGAATGACACTTAATGACAGTTGTCATAAACATGCATAAAAAACCTTCATATTCATGTGTCATGTCAGTCTTATGCACACCCCTTCAAGTAAAGCGTAACCAAATGGTATTATAGTAGGCTAAATACTGTAAATATGTATTTGTTTTGGGTATGAAAATGTTTAAAATTACCATGTAACTTATTCAACAACATGTAGCCTACTTTTACAGCAAAATATTTCACTTAGGCTATTTCTTTATTATCTCTTATATGCATTAGGGCATTTCTCCTACATTGTATGGGCTTTAATTGAACGTTTACTGCATTGTTTTTATGTCATCGTCTGTTGTATTCTGATGCATTATCACACAAACGACATGCATGCGCGCTTTACTGTAGCCTGGGTTACCTGACTTGGGCTTGAAGGAAAGGAGGATATTGGCGGGACATCCAAAATCTTCAGATCGTACATAACACCGTTAAGAATGACCGAGGGTCTGTACACGTATCGCGTTTGGGTGGGGGTGTACGTCTCGGAGAAGTCACTGTAAATAAACTGACGGATGATAGAAGTTTTCCCGACTCCAGGCGCTCCGATGACAGCGATGCTCAGCGTCTCCACCATCCCGCGCCGATCAGGACTGCTGACGAACACTAGCGACCAAGAAGACGCCTGGAAAACTGCTCAACAAATCAAAACAATAAGGTGAATTGTGAGCGTGCGCCTTTTTGTGCTTAAATCGCCCCCGCCGATGAGAACGCACTTCGCGGATGCTCAAATAAATAAGATGCATTGATGCTTCTGATGCATTTCGCGATCTCTTTTGGTTAAGTGTACTGTTAGTATCACGCGTTAATGAGTGCATCAACAAACCAACCAACTTCATTCACTGCGGTCTTTTCTGCATTCCATTGGGGAACAGTCCTCAACGCTCCACAGTCAGCCCACGGTATTCCTACACACACAGCTCTGGAGCTCAAAACCCGTCATTTTCCAGCAGCATCCATTTGGCAGCTCTCAGCATAACGTGTGTGCGCTTCGATCTCGAGGTTACCGTTGACCCTTTCTCCTCGCAACCTCTCATAGCTTCCCTCATCATCATTATCATCATCTCAGCAGTGCGTGCTGCGCGCTCGCTTCACCGTGCACCTCGCCGAACGCCAAATGCAGCCTGCGCAAAGGTCCATCGTTACTCCGTAAGATTGTAGGTGGACCGTATCCGCACAGACCTCTCGTTGTCGTTGAAGCTACACGTGAAGCAGTCTCCAGTCCTTGCTGTGCGGTTCTAAGCGCTGCTCCTCCGCGCGCACTCATGTGGTTCAGCTTGACGCGGATGCATGGCTGTTTTATAAGGCTTGCGCGGTTTACTGGCCATAAACAGCTCAAAAAGGTCCCTCAGGAATGACTTGCATTATTGGAGGAATACAAGGTGAAAATATAAGGTAGCTGTCGTCGACTGTCTAGCTCAAACAGCTTCATAAACAAACGAAAAGTATTGATATTTAGCACGACACTGATGCACTGTTTATGATGCATAAAATGAAAGTACAAGATATCGAGTAAATAAAGTTTCAAAGAAGAAATTTAAGTTACCATAGTCGAGTTAATTCGTATATTTCTTATCCGCCAAAAGAAAAGATAAACGAAAGCCTGGAAAGGTCTGGAATCGCTTATTTGATTGGAAGAGATTTCCCATTCCATCATCACTATTCCCATTCCCATCACATACGCTTCCATGCCATTCCGGGGTTTTCAATCGCCGCTCCTCGCTCACTAGCCAGAGAAACCCGCTCCATCCATCCTCAAGAGTCTCAAAAACCACTTCTCAAGATCTCACAAATTCACCAACGTTCACTAGAAGCATGCATGGATCTAGACACAAAACAGGTAACGTTGTTACTAACTTCTGCTTTTCAGATTTAATGGTCATCTGCAGGAATAGTTACAGTGTCTCTAGTCCAGAGCTTTTCATTTCTCCAGTCTCATTTGGATAATAGAAGTGCTGGGCAAAACAGACTGTGATCTTCTCCAATGATATCTGGATTACTAACATGAAATACATTCATCCAAGTCGTCCAATTTGATTTACAACTAAAAGAAAGATGAATTGCTCTGGGTTTTTGTCCTCTCTGCAGTCCACGTCTAAAATGATACATTTTCTCCCTCTCAGTGAACAAGTTGTTTTGCAAAGCAGGAGACTTCATGTGCATCGCATTCAGTGTGATTTAAGACATATTCATACCATAAAGAATATCACTTTCTGCAGGATGATCTTATTAGGAGTCAAGTCTCCCTCACAGATCCAACATTTTAACTAACACACACACACACACACACACACACACACACACACACACTAAATTAACAACCCACCCAAATATATGGGCATGTACATAGTCATTCAGGGGAATAAGGGAGGACAGGGAATATTGCCAGGAGGAGGAACCGAGCATGCAGCATGTTACATCTCCAACTCGCACACACACACACAGCTGATAACACAGCACACAAAAGACAGTAGTAACTAAAAATAAAGCCAGCTTAATAGCAAAACATGACTGCAAACTTAGTCATCACCAAATACAGAGATATTTTGAAGACACAGAAAAAGTTTACCTCCGCAATTGTGTAGTGCTTCTGGATAAACACACAGCATTCCCTTAAAAGATATAGCGGGAGACCTAAATTACTGAGGAATGACCAGGGAGACCTCTAATAAAACAGAACAAAAAATAAATAAAGATTTGAACTGTTTGTGTGAATACAAACCCAGCGACCCATTGTCTGATTATTAAGACTAAATTAAAAACAGCAGTGTTGAAAGGTTTCTCTCAACTGTGGTAAACACACCCTTCCTACAACTGGATGGATGAGGAATACAGGCTGGTCTAAAACTCTTGATCATCGGTGTATGATGCTTGACCTCCATGAGGGGCAAAACAATCACCCAGGATAAACAGTGAAGCAATCATGTAGTACAGGAATGAAATTTGCTGAGTAGAACACCTGCACATATGTGAATTAAAGATGATATCTTTATATTTTGTGTGTCGTATTTTACTGTAACTAATATTTTAAAGACTGCAGGATGGAAACAGGCGGGATAAAGAAGGGTGTTGGGAATGGACAAAATAATGAAGAAAAATTCCTTGGGATTCAGTCAATGCAGAAAGCACAGTCTGAGGGAAATGCAAGACAGCAGGGGTTCTTTCTCTGACTGGTCCAATCAAGTTTCAGTCACCCAAACGATGCCTGGGAACTGCAGTTTCCTGTTGGTTTCCCGCCACTTCAGTTCTTCAGCACCAACTCATAGCACTGGAACACAAACTGAGACACCTCCGGCGCTCTGCACTTTATCGACAGCTGAGGAAAGAAACCGAGAGAGAGAGAGAGATTAGAATAAAATACAGACACACTGGCAAGTATCAATTTAAATTTCATAAAATTGTTAAGTGAAGATTTGAGAGCATGCTAAGAAAATTAAGACATTACAAAATGGAGAAAAAGAAGGTGAGAGAAAATAAACGCTAGTGCCAACACACTAATACAAAATAAATCTTCTTCACTGTGCCAAGAGCACAAAATTACAAACACTGCCATAAAGAAGATCAAAACAAGCTTACACTTTATGACTAACACTTCCAATTAATAGCTGAAGAAAAGGTTCTTACATTCATTTCTAATCTGAAAGCACAACATTACTTGCACCAGGCATATCAAATAAATTCTATAAATGTACAGTACACCACTGCTCAAACGTTTGGGGTCAAGTAAGACCTAAAAAGAAATTAATACTTTCATTCATACATTAACTTAATCAAAAGTGACAATGAAGACATTTATAATGTTATAAAGTTTCTCAAATAAATGCTGTTCTTTTGAACTTCAAAGAAACCTTAAACAATGCATCATGGTTTCCACAAAAATATTAAAAAGCACAACTGTTTACAATATTAATAATAAGAAATGTTTCTTGAACACCAAATGAGCATATTAGAATGATTTCAGACAGATCATGTGACACTGAAGACTGGAGTAATGGCTTCTGAAATAAATTACATTTTAAAATATGTGACCCTGCACCACAAAACCAGTCTTAAGTCGCTGGGTATATTTGTAGCAATGGCCAAAAATACATTGTATGGGTAAAAATTATAGATTTTTCTTTTATGCCAAAAATCATTAGGATATTAAGTAAAGATCATGTTCCATCAAGATATTTTGTAAACTTCCTACTGTAAAGATATTAACACGGTATTTTCGATTAGTAATATGCATTGCTAAGAACTTCATTTGGACAACTTTAAAGGCAATTTTCTCAATATTTAGATTTTTTGCACCCTCAGATTCCAGATTTTCAAATAGTTGTGTCTCGGCCAAATATTTTCCTATCCTAACAAACCATACATCAATGGAAAGCTTATTTATTAGCTTTCAGATGATGTATAAATCTCAATTTCAAGTTTTGTGGTCCAAGGTCACATATGTTAAAATAGAAAAGAGTTCACTTAAATGGTAATATTTCACCGGATTACTGTTTTATTATATTTTGGATTAAATACATGCAGCCTTGGTGAGCATTAGATACTTCCTTCAAAAACATTATAAAAAGTCTTGCCAACCCCAAACATCTGAATGGTGTTGAATATTTCTGCCTTTACCCCTTTTTGAGAAACCATTTAAACTAACCACCTGTAGCAAATTCATAAGCAAGCTGTGTTTACTGGCTGTGAGTCACATAAAAAGCTGCTCCTCCTAAAAGGATCTCATGTGGCACTAACAGAGTAATAGACAAACAAATGCAGACTAATGCCAGAGGAGCAACTGTGCTTGGAGAGGTCGACACGAGTGGAGACCTCCATCTACTGCAACACCTGCTTCCTCTTTTGTCAAGTGAGCGCTGCAGTAGACTTGAGGCTTCTCACGGACCAACCATACAGAGGATAATCAGAAAGCTTGTAGCTACTGCGCAACAGGACATCAGAAGTGCGAAAGGGAAAGAGATGAGCGTGAGGGAGAGCTCAATGGCACAATTTATCCCTCCCAAACCCAAGAGTTCTCTCTGGGCTTCTATGAGATCACCATGCAGCTTTCCACAGCGGATTTGTGATTGTGAGGCTCCCACTAGTCAAAAGAAAGAGCTCAGTGACAACACACTAAGTTAGAGATTACTAATACTGTGTTCACCAAGGATGATGGAACATGTTTCCAATAACGAGTATTTGCATGTGTTTGTTTCAAGGTAAAAATGCTTTATAATAGAACTGAATCAACCAATATATTCTGCTTGGCTGTGATTCTATTAATGCATACTGATTTATATATAGGCATATGATAATATATAATGAAATCATTAAAAGTAACGCATATTGCAGTTTATTATTATTATTTAGTTTAGGTTGAGGAAGATTTCTAATGTGTTTGAAAGAAGTCTCTTATGCTCAAGGCAGCAGCATTTATTCAAATATACAGTAACATTAATACTGTGAAATATTATTGCAATATATCATTGGAATGCATTTTAAAAAGCAATATTCCTGTGATGGCAAAGCTGAATTTTTAGCAGCCATAACTCCTCTTCAGTGTCACAAGATCCTTCAGAAATCAATCTAATATGCTGATTTGCTGCACAATAAATATTTCTCATGATTAATGATGAAAACATTTGCGCTGCTTAATATTTTTTTGTGGAAGTAGTGATTTTTTTCACCAGGACTTTTTCGTCTAATTGAAAGTTCTACGGCATTTATTTGAAATGGAAAGCTTCTGTACATTGTTCAAATGTCTTTACTGTTACTTTCGATCTACTGAATGCATCCTTGATGAATATTAAAGTATTAATACAAAAAAAAAAAAAAAAAGTTACTGACCCCAAAGTCTTACTTAAAAGAGACATATTATGCCCCTTTTTACAATATGTAATATAAGTCTCTGGTGTTGAGGAAGATTTCTAATGTGTTTGAAAGAAGTCTCTTATGCTCAAGGCAGCAGCATTTATTCAAATATACAGTAACATTAATACTGTGAAATATTATTGCAATATAGCATTGGAATGCATTTTAAAAAGCAATATTCCTGTGATGGCAAAGCTGAATTTTTAGCAGCCATAACTCCTCTTCAGTGTCACAAGATCCTTCAGAAATCAATCTAATATGCTGATTTGCTGCACAATAAATATTTCTCATGATTAATGATGAAAACATTTGCGCTGCTTAATATTTTTTTGTGGAAGTAGTGATTTTTTTCACCAGGACTTTTTCGTCTAATTGAAAGTTCTACGGCATTTATTTGAAATGGAAAGCTTCTGTACATTGTTCAAATGTCTTTACTGTTACTTTCGATCTACTGAATGCATCCTTGATGAATATTAAAGTATTAATACAAAAAAAAAAAAAAAAAAGTTACTGACCCCAAAGTCTTACTTAAAAGAGACATATTATGCCCCTTTTTACAATATGTAATATAAGTCTCTGGTGTCCCCAGAATGCATGGGTGTAAACTTATGCCGAGTTCACACTGCACGATTTTAGCCCGATTTTTCACTCGCCGACAGGTTTTGCAAAATCACGACAAACGCCCGAAATCGGAGGCAAATCGGTGCTCGTTCACGCGAGTGACAATCATCAAAGATGCGATCTGAGCGAATCGCCGACACGTCACCTGTAAAATATTTGGCATGCTAAATATCTGGAGCTGTCGGCGATTCACAATCACGCTGTGTCAAATGAGTTCTGACTGAAAAACACATCAGCGATGACCTACAGCCAATGAGAGACCAAGATACAGAGGGAAGTTTGGGGAGGAGTTGTAGTTTGTGGACCAGTGTTGCCAAATCCGCGATTGCCGCCGGTTGTTTTTTATGTCAGCAGGTTGACGTGACCCCAATAACGTGATATTTAGGCCCTGGAATGTGAATTGTAGCCTACTAGGAGAACCCCGCCAAAAAAAATTTGTATTTTACCCTGGAACGCGATTTTTACTGGGGGACCCCCTCGAAAGCAATTGGGCTATTTTCAGGTTAGTTTTGTGTAGTAATTGGGCGGGTTTTGTAGCGAAAACCTGGCAACCCTGCACCAGACAGAGCTGTCGGCGATTCTTCCAATTGTAAAGTCATACAGTGTGTAACCTCCTGTCGTCGTTCCATCGTGCAGTGTGAACACGGCAACAACTGAATGCTACCCCAGATAGTCGTTCAGTGTGAAACCAACAGTGATGCAACGTCTTTGAAAATCGTGCAGTGTGAACTCGGCATTGCAGATTAAGGGGCGGTAATATTATAATGAGATCCCTTTGCAATGTCACCAAGGGAGCGAAATCAGACGCTCTCATTTTCTCACACTTGCAGAAAAAGGTTTACCAAAACAAAGTTACTGGGTTAATCTTTTTCACGTTTCCTTGGTTGGTAGATGCACCGGGGACCCGATTATAGCACTTAAAACCTGGAAAAGTTAGATTTTCATGATATGTCACCTTTAATGGTAGTATATATTAAAATTATATACAAAAATTCTAACAAAATGAACATGCAATATACTGTACAGAGATGTATATAAAATAAAGATCAATATAAAGCTTGGGGAACAGTGTAAAGATCATTCAACTCCTCACCAGTATAAATTTAGACAGGTAAATTAGTTGAATGAATTTGCTGAGAACATCTAAGAATGAGGTGGCATGTCCTTAATCAAACCCCAGCCTGCTCCCCTTCAAGATTTGGAGGATTTTGTCTTAGCTTCACACAGAACGTAGTGGGTGCACAAATGCACATAGACGCAATGCCAGTGGTGCCGACTTGCTTTGTGGCATCAGTTTCCTGTACGCAGAGGCGTTTTATTAACAGTTACATAGTTCTATAATTTGACTGGAGATACTGCACAGCTGGGTGGTGGGCAAGAACCAGAGAACGAAGGAAGAGTGGATGGTGTGGCTCTAAGACTTAAGAGATATAGCAGCGGGTTGCGACAATAGGGAAGAACGTAATCAAAGCGCAAATGAAAACAGACGAGATGGTGGGATGACAGGAAGAGTGGAAGCAGCAGGGTGCTGCACGAAGGTTTGCGGAGGAATGCTTTAACAGATCCCTGCCATCAGACGCTAGCAGTGTTTAAAGGGGAATCGGGCCATGCCATTGGATGCCTGGTT